>NC_088792.1:40199450-40505771 GCF_011386835.1 Chrysemys picta bellii | reverse complement strand
CTATTACAGGAGGTCAGACCAGATTCTCAGAATGGACCTCGCCTTAAAATCTATGAATGGAGGCAGGATACTGGCTACAGTGATCATTGGTGTGATCTAATAGGGCAACTTCTATGTTTCTAACCTCTTATAGAATGCACTGCTCAGCAACCCCAGATGTTCTACCCCAGAGACAGATCATTTTCCCTGCCAATGATATGCAATCATATGTATATCCCTCATCTACCTTAGAGGCATTCTGGGGCTTAATTAATATTTGTTATAACACTTCGATATCATCTAATGAAAGGTGCTGCCTGAAGTATTATTACAGTTTTCTAGTGATAAACTTGCATACCTTCTCTCAAAGTGACTCCAATTACATAAGTATAATTCCCCCCCGCCCCCCCAAACAAGAGAGAGGAAGTCTGTGACTAAAGCACTAATGAACAGATTTGTATTCATTATTTTCAAATGTTCTTTAAAGAATCAGTTCAAGTCCAAGGCTTCAAGGAATCTCAACTGGATTATTGAAAAATGTTTAGAATTTGTAATATCTATTCATTCCCCTAGAGCTGCTGGAACTCATCAACAAAACAATGCACCAAATTCTTAGTTCTAACTCAGTGCAAGTGACAAGATCCTTTAGGAACTGGGGTCTAATGGTTAGATCTGAGAGCCTGAATGTTAGGCTTCTATTTCTGGCTCAGCTGTTATTTTACAGAAGTATCTCTGCAAGACACCAACTTCCCAAGCCACGCCCTTATTTCTAGGGTGACCATATTTCCCAAAGTGAAAATGGGACACCGTGCAGGGCTCGTCCGAGCCGCCTGGTGTGGCCTCTCACCCGAGCCCCACTGCCCAGTGCTGGGGCTGACAGCCTGAGGCCGGGTGCCTGGCGTTGCTGTACACATGTGCCCTTAGGGGGCATGCCCCACTTTTTTTTGGCAAAACTGGGCTTTTGTCCCATTTGCTTTTGCCAACTGATAATCAGTTGCCAGCCAGGCACAGTGAAGACCTATAGGACCTTCTGCAAGATTTTTAAAAATGGATCCTAAAGTTGGATCCTAAACCCTTCTTTAGTCTCCTAAATAAGTGATGCAAAATTGCTGCGCACTCAGCAGCCTCAGCTGAAGTCAATGGAAGCTGCTGGGTGCTCATTGCTCAGTCATGTATATCAATCATGAAAATCAGATTATTTAGGATCCTAACTTTAGGAACCAAATCTCAGTTTAAACTTCCCTGTGAAATGGGAATAACACCTGTCTTCCCAGGGGTTTTGTGGGATTTGGTGATATATTAATTAATTAAAGAGCTTGTGGATCCTCAGATGATTGCAAAGCACTATTACCATTTGCAAATCTAGAATTTTACTATGAATATATGTACTGTTTTAATAAAATCTGCTTCTCTGAACAGGGTTACTAAAGAAGGCTGGTATCTGTATGCAGACAGTTCAAATGGAGAATTTGGTCATACTGCTGACATTGCCACTCCAGTCATTTCGCTCACTGGACCCAAATGCAAACTGGTATTTTGGAACCATATGAATGGTGCAACAGTGGGTTCTCTGCAGGTACTGAAAAGACATTAGAGTTTTCTGAAATTACTGTATAAAAAGTCATGCCCTATCATTTAGTTTCATCAAGTCTAGACTGCTAATAAATGATAATGAACAATTATCCACACTTCACTGCCCCCAATATGGCGTGACCGAGGGAAGTGTTAGCTGGACTAAGCTCCTGAAATGGTAACTTTTTACAGCATGGCTGCAGCTTCTGTACAAGTAAAGCTTTGTACTGCATAATCTCTTTTGCTACTAAAATACATTGAGTGGATATCTGAACATCAAGATCTTTGGCTGTGACCAAAGGGTTACAATATGAAACTATCTTTTGTTAGTTGGGTTGTTTTTAATTGGCTCGTCTGTGTGATTTCCCCTTGAGGTTTCATTCCTATTGTTGCTTAATTTGATTGAAACAAGCCGAATCGAGATTTTACTAGCATTTAACAATAAAAAATATTTTACCCTTACCCCATTCTGCACATCACTGTAAAAAGGAAAGCATTTAGGTTTAGTTTATACAAATACCTAACTCATTTAACAGCATATTGACCCAATTCATCTGAACTAAGAGAATAAAACAGGGAAACAATTCTAGACAGGTTTTATTGCAGCAAGTATAAATAATTGTTATGGGGTTATAAATGTATAGTATAGAACAACAGCAGCATTTCAAAAATCCGTAGTAAAAATATTTCAGAAAAAATACACAAAGGCCAGCTCCTCAGCTGGTGTAAACTGGCAAAGCTCCATTGACTACTCAAATACTATAAGTACTTTAAAAAGGATGCTGAAAAACTGGATAGAGTTAAGAGAAGAGCCACAAGAATGATTCATGGTCTGGAAAACAGTCCTAACAGTGAGAGATACAAGGAGCTCACCCTATTTAGCTTATCAAAGGGAAGGTTAAAAGGGGAGTTGATGATGATCTATAATTACTTACAGAGGGAGAATATACCTGATACTAGAGGGCTGATTTGATGGCTGAAAGTTGACATCGGCAATGTTCAAACTGAGAATTAGACTTTTTAAATAGCAAAGATAACTCACTATTAAAAACAAGGGATGTGGTAAATTCTCCATCACCCACAGTCTTTAAACCAAAATTGGCTCTCTTTCTAAAAGGTTTGTTTTAGTTCAGCCACAAGTTATTGGGATGGATGCAGGAATTACCAGGTGAAATTCCAAGGTCTGTGTTAAGTGGAAGGTCAGCCCCATATTGGTCCCTTCTGGCCTTAAAAATCTGTTATGAATCTGTCTGTGATTCAAAAATATTGGAACTAACTAATCATGGAGCTTTCATTTAACTGTTTTGGTAACAATCAAAAGCTCTTTTCCAGTGCCTTGTTTGGGAATAAATTGGAAATGCTTTCCTCACTAATATTCTAAGGTCTGGTATTAGATTAAAAACTTGTGGTCAAACTCTGAATTAAGTACTCTCCCCCTTACAATATGCACATCTGTCCAGTAGAAACAGTCTGTTACAAACATAAAATCAGTTGCATAATTGAATTGCCATAAAACTGCATTTTGTATCTGCAAAGCAAGGTGGCCAAACTTTCTCAGCTTTCTACTTTATCGTTATTAGCTGCTAGATGTAGGTGTAACTTACTAGGAGAAAGAAACAGATAAGGGAGACAAGCTGGAAATTTAAATCAGGCATTCTCAGTGTAATGAGGATTCAGAACTGGTCATATATCCCCTGAATAGGCCTTCATTCTGCAAAGTACTGAATATTCCAGGCCTGATCCAGCAAAACATTTAAGCATGTGTGTAACTTTAAGCATATGAATAGGCACATTGGTCTCAGTAGTATTATTCACGTTCTTAATGTTATGTATGTATTTAAATACTTTGTTAGATAAGAGTTTTCAACATATGGCAGGATTATGCCCACAGCCACTATTAATGCATGCTAGCGAGTTTTGGTTTGATTACTGAGGTACATCTGAATCAATGAGGCCTGGAGCCCACTTTTTCCTTGTGACTTCCTTAATGGACCACTCTTCCCACTGCCTCACTTTTTGTTCTCTTTGTCACTTTCCTATATGTAGCTTAGGATCCAACATTCACCCAAACCCATACATATATAAATCTGTGTTACCTGATCTTCCATCTTGCTTTTCTCATGGACAGAGGGAAGAACACAAGGGGAGCAGTGGAAGCATTAACATTCCAAATCCCTTAAATTAGTGGAGCCGAGATGAGCCAGAACCAGAGTCCTAGATCCAAACACCTCTCAAATTTTGGGGGACATTCATATTTGGATCCAGTCTTGGCATCTCAGGCCCTTCTTGTAGGACAGGGTATGGGGAGATTGTACCCCCCAGAATTACATGTGGAGGGGAACCTCCATGCATGGATCCCCACCTCCTGCACAAAAGGGGGACTCAGACATGTCCGTGGTACCACCCTGCTTTGCCTTACACCCTGCTGAGGTCCCACCATTCATCCAGCGATCCACATAGCATGGAGAGAGGAGGGAGCTGGGTGCATTAGGGGTGTGTGTGTGTGTGGGTTGGGCGTGGGGGGGGGAGAAGAGGGGGATGCCATAGAGAACATAAGCCATTCTCCACTGATCCCATAGAAAAAGAAATTCAGCCTGGAGCGGAATTATTTTTTCTGTATTACCCCCTTCTCAGGGGAATTCCCATCTATGCAATGAATGAATGCAAGGCAACTCTGATGGAGCCATTCTGCCAGGATGCAGAGGGGTGGATAGCACTGCTGTGGAGGCACAGGGCCACTGTGAAGATGAAATCTGATCCAAAGTCAATTGAAGTCCATGGCAACACTCCAGTTGACATTAGTGGATGCAGGATAAGACCCATGGCTCTGGCTTCTTACTCATCCCCCAAGAACCACACAGATCCCACGGGAACAACAGAGTTTCGAGGCAGGTCCACAGACATTTTTGCAGGAGGTGGGGGAAAATCCTGTTTCTTCCCGCTGCAAACTCCCCCCCTCCCCCGCCCGCTCCACACACACAGTATTATGATATGAATGAATCTCTGTAAGAACAAACTCCGTTTTCTTCTCCTTGTGCTCCCCATCCATGCTTCTTGGACTGCCACCCAATCCTTTGTTAAGGAGGTAGGCCTCATGTCTTCTGTTCTGTAGTCCTCAGCCATTATAAAGAAAATCATAGGGCTTCTAAGCCTTTTCTACCTGTAACTGAGCTATTTTTCTTTTGTGGAAAGGTTAGAAAAAGGGAGAAGTCATGAATGGGTTATGTTGTGTGAATTTTAAACTATGTCACTAAAACCACTGTCAAAATTCAGGTAAATAAAACCACAGAACAATAACAACTGACACTGAGGTGATGTGATATTAATTTGTTATTCTATCACCCCCTCTGAGCTAGTATAATCTGAGTATATCTTTATTAAGTACTTCTGTCATACTTTTCCTTCCCATGGCTCTCTATATCTCTTAAGCTCGAGTCTTTTCAAAGATTAGACATTTCTCACATTTAAAAAAAATAAAATAGATATACTTGGATTTAAATGGGTCATAAAATATGATGGTATTTAGTCTTTACAAAGGTATGACAACTGGCAAGAAATGGCAGAAAGTTTGAATTTCTAGTGAAGAGCTCGGACTTGCCCATTAAGGAATAGTATTTGACCTTGGAAAATTTACATCCAAGTCAAATTGTGCTTCTTTAGAAGATCATAGTTATTCTCTCGTTAGATAACAATGAAAACATGTAGATGTATTATAATGTACATTTCTGTTTTCTCCATTATTTTTACCTATTTCTGTAAGCCATTATTGATGGAGGATATCTGTAAACTCTTTCCTTTCTTGTCACTCCTTATGCTTAGAAAATAATATCCCCGTCCTCTCTTTAAAAAAAAAAAACTTCTGAAACCCCATGTGTTCTGTGAAGCATCTCACCATGCACCACTGTGTCTGTCTTGTGTGTTTAATGTATTGCACTCTTCCCTCTTGTGTCTCTAGAGTGAAAGCTCTTCAGGGCAAGGACCCTGTTATTCATTTGGCACAGCTTACCTGTTGGACAGCATCACATACGCTTCTGGGACTACATAAATTTTCAAAAATGCCAGTTTTTCATTAAAGTGAAAAACGTCTAGGTCATCCAAGATCTCAAAAATAGGATTACACTGTGAGGGGGAGGATGATAAATCCTTGAGAGGAGAGGCAGTTCTGGAAACAGGGGATGTAATGTAGTTTTGTCAGTACTGACTGGAGAGACAGCTTGACATGCTCCATCTACCTGATATTGTCAGCTCAGTTCAATTCAGATGCTCAAGAAGTCAGAGAGAAGCACATTTAAGAATGCTGCTCATGTGGAGAAGTGACTCTCTAATTCAGCGACTATTCACTGAGGAAAGACATTAGGAGGATATTTTGTGCACCTGTCATGGTCCAAAAAGATCAAGTTCCTTGTATTGAGAGGACAAATGTATTTATGGATAAATAGGATGTTTCCTGTGTAGTTGGGACATCAAAACACTCCTAGAACTACAATGGAAGAATCTAATAGACATATGAACTCTTAGACCTTTTATTACACTTGCCATTAAGATTATTTTCTTTATTGCATTCATGGGTCCTGAACCTATTGGTTGCTGAGCATCTCTTGTTAGCGGCTGAGTTCTCTCTACCCCTATTCAGATCAATGGCAGTAAAAAGCACTGAACTCAGCATGCACACAGGACCTGCTCAGAACCTGTAGCATCAGGCTCACAGACAAGTAGATCACACTCATGATTGTTTTCCACTGATGATTTTAAAGTGTGGGATAGGGGTTAATTTAAGTGCAAACTCCGACTGAAATGACTATATTTATATTAATGAGTTGAGAAAGATTTGATGTGACCTGGAATTCACAATTTCTCTTCCAGGTACTCAGTAAAATTGGTGATGTAACTTCTGTCCTGTGGGTTCAAAGTGGCTCCCAAGGCGCTCAGTGGAACAGAGCAGAAGTGTTCTTAGGAATTCGCTCTGATTTTCAGGTTTGTGCTTCTATTTCATATGTCCCCCATTAAATCAATTCTAGATTACATTTTAGCTTAATCATTCCCCATTTGCACCCTACACACTTTGTAGCTCTTCAATTCACATTGGTCTTCTGAATATTAAGAACAAAATCATAGAATATTGGGGTTGGAAGGGATCTCAGGAGGTCATCTAGTCCAACCCCCTGCTCAAAGCAAGACTAATCCCCAACTAAATCATCCCAGCCAGGGCTTTGTCAAACCTGACCTTAAAAACCAGTAAGGAAGGAGATTCCACCACCTCCCTAGGTAACCCATTCCAGTGCTTCACCATCCTCCTAGTGAAAAAGTTTTTCCTAATATCCAACCTAAACTTCCCCCAGTGCAACTTGAGACCATTACTCCTTGTTCTGTCATCTGCTACCACTGAGAACAGTCTAGATCCATCCTCCTTGGAACCCCCTTTCAGGTAGTTGAAAGCAGCTGTCAAATCCCCCCTCATTCGTCTCTTCTGCAGAATAAATAACCCAGTTCCCTCAGTCATGTGCTCCAGCCCCCTAATCATCTTTGTTGCCCTCCGCTGGACTCTTTCCAATTTTCTCACATCCTTCTTGTAGTGTGGGGCCCAAAACTGGATGCAGTACTCCAGATGAGGCCTCACCAATGCCGAATAGAGGGGAATGATCATGTCCCTCGATCTGCTGGCAATACTCCTACTTATACAGCCCAAAATGCCGTTCGCCTTCTTGGAAACAAGGGCACACTGTTGACTCATATCCAGCTTCTCGTCCATTGTAACCCCTAGGTCCTTTTCTGCAGAACTGCTGCCTAGTCACTCGGTCCCTAGTCTGTAGCAGTGCATGGGATTCTTCCATCCTAAGTGCAGGGCTCTGCACTTGTCCTTGTTGAACCTCATCAGATTTCTTTTGACCCAATCCTCTAATTTGTCTAGGTCCCTCTGTATCCTATCCCTACCCTCCAGCGTGTCTACCACTTCTCCCAGTTTAGTGTCATCTGCAAACTTGCTGAGGGTGCAATCCACACCATCCTTCAGATCATTAATGAAGATATTGAACAAAACCGGCCCCAGGACCGACCCTCGTGGCACTCCGCTTGATACCAGCTGCCAACTAGACATGGAGCCATTGATCACTACCCGTTGAGCCCAACGATCTAGCCAGCTTTCTATCCACCTTATAGTCCTCTCCCTGGTCCCCAGACCAAGTATCTCAGCTGTATGCTAGTGAAATCTATGAGTGAGGGAAGCAAGGTATACTTCAACCCAGCCCCTGGAGCATCTTCATTGCTGCTACTCCAGCTTAATGAGTGGAGGCCCTAATGGCACGATAACCCCCAGCATACTCTTTCTAAGATGGAAGGATCCATGTAGCTGCAGAACCTCCCCTAGCCCTGAACCCCACTTGTGTGACAGCTTCCCCAAATCCTTTGTCAGGGGGGCATTGCCAAGGTTGGGGATAGGGTCCTAGGTCCCATCCCTGTGTCTCCTCACAAATACACACCCACCCTCCCTCCTAGGAGTCAGTGTCAAGCACCACACTTAACAATTGAACAACAATTTTAGCTAAGCCAGACAAAGCCAGAAGTAGACTCACCACAGGATCTCTGGCAGGTGTTATACATACTCGCTTGTCCCAATACAGCATACAACACATCCCCACCCCCAACACCTAGTGCTACATACACACACCCCTCTGCCCCACAGCAATGCAACTCCCCATCCTCCTTGAGTCAGTCCAACCTATCCATGCATTCTGATACTGGCCTGGGTTGTGAGCTCAAGCTGGTGGGTTCTGCCGTGTGGTCTGAGGTGTCTTGTTAGCTCCAGTCTGTGCATCTATAAGAGTTCCCTTCTTCAAGCACCAGTGTAGCAGCTGGCTCTCCTCCAAGCAGCTCCTAGTTCAGACTCTGCATCCCTACACTCTCCTGTGTCTCTGCCCCAGCTCAGCACTGCTGCTCTTGAGCTCTTTCTTTTCTCTCCAAATCTTCCTGGGCTTGTCCCCCATCCCCATCTGTTCATTGGCTCAGAACCTCCCACGGTGTCCTTGTTTTGGAGTGGCACTTCCCCACTGGCCAGTCAGGTTTGCACAGAGTAACAGGAAGGGGAGAAAGGAAGGGCAGGGTGGGGTAAAGGTTGGATTTGGATGTGGAGCTCAGAGGATAGAGAGTAGGCTGAGGAGCTGGGGAGAGATGGGACAGGCAAAAGGTTTGGGAGGTACATGGACAGAAGGGTCTGGGCCCATTTGTCAGGTGGGAGTTATCAGGGTTGGGTAAGGGGTCCCCACTTCCAGCCACACACCTCTGCATAACCACCAACACTCCCTTCTAGAAGGTCAGTATTAACTACTGCAACAAGCACCAGGCTTAACAAGAGAACAACAGTTTTATCTAACCAAGGTAAAGCCAGGAGTAGACTTGGGTCAAGATTCTAGCAGGAGCTTACAGACTCCCCTGCTCTTGATACACAATAAGAGCATAAGAACGGCCATACTGGGTCAGACCAATTGTCCATCCAGCCCCGTATCCTGTCTTCCGACAGTGGCCAATGCCAAGTGCTTCAGGGGTAATGAACAGAACAGGTAATCATCATGCGAGCCATCCCATGTCGCCCATTCCCAGCTTCTGGCAAACAGAAGCTAGGGGCACCATTCCTGCCCATCCCGGCTAATAGCCATTGATGAACCTATCCTCCGTGAACTTATCTAGTTCTTTTTTGAACCCTGTTATAGTCCTGGCCTTTACAACATCCTCTGACGAGGAGTTCCACAGGTTGACTGTGCGTTGTGTGAAGAAATACTTCCTTTTGTTTTAAACCTGCTGCCTATTAATACACAGTACATGACCCCCCTACACCTGGCTAGGCACACACAGACTTTTTGCTCCATGTCAGTGCAACCCTCTGGCCCACCCCAGCCCATTGGGTCAGTCCAACCTATCTGAGTACTCTGATGCTACCATGCACTGTGAGTTCAAACTGGTGAGTCTTGCTGTGTTTTCTCAGCTGTCCTGTCAGCTCCAGGCTGTGTGACTGTAAGATTCCCCTTTTTGCAAGCATCAGTGCAGCAGCAACAGCAGCAGCAGCTGGCTCTCCTCCAAGCACCTCCGAGTTCAGACTCCGCACCCCTGCACTCTGGTGTCCCTGCCTCAGCTCAGTGCTTCTGCCACTGCAAACACTACTCTTTCTTTGTTGTCTCTCCAAATCTTCCTGGCTTTGTCCCCCATCTGGTCATTCGCTCAAATTCTCCCTGGTGGTCCATACTTCATCCTAGGCCTCGTTTTGGAGTTGCACTCCCCAGCTACTCAGGTTTGTGCAGAATAGTGGGGAGAGTGAAAGGGTGGGAGAAGGAAAGGGGAAGAGGGTCACTCTATCCAGTCCCATCCCTGTCTTTCCCTTATGTGGCAGAACTGTGCTGATTCCACTCCAGAAGGGTCTTCTGTACTCATGGAAGGTAGGAGCAGGATTTTGTCCCAAGTGATGCTAGTTAATATTTGTGCAGCACTTTTGCAAATATAGCACCATACCATATAAATGGTAAACATAAGCATCAATGCATTTGGGTTGTGACTGATTCTTATTCATATATTTATTTAAATACCTGCCTAAAACATCTGATTTTACACTCTTCAGAATATAAACAAAAAAATCTCCAGCACAATTGAAATCACTGGGAAGTTTTCCATTGATTTCAAGGGGAACAGGATCAGCCCCTTGCTTTCTAACTGTACACTTAATGTATTTTTCTTTTTTGCCCTCTGTGGTTGTAGGATTGTGGCTTCTCCAATAGCTACAGTATCAACCTTTGAGGCATAAACCAGCACTGATTCATGTTTATGCAGCTTATATTTACATCAGTAAGAACTGAGAGCAATATCTAGTACTAAACAACTTGCAGGAAGCATAGATACCTCATGTTTTGTGTACCACACATGGCGTGTTTCAAGCTTTTATACTTTTCCCTCAATATTTCACTGACATTTCTCTTTGTTAGATTATTTTCAGGGCAAAACGTGGTGTCAGTTATGTGGGAGATGTGGCAGTGGATGATATTTCCTTTGAAGATTGTTCCCCTTTGCTGATCCAAGACAGACCCTGCACTTCTGAAGAATTCACATGTGCCAATAAGTATTGCATCCCAAAGGATAATCTGTGTGATTTTGTGAATGACTGCGCTGATAACTCAGATGAGAGCCCTAACATTTGCAGTAAGTATGGTAGTTCCTTACTCTAATTATCAAAAGTAACTGTGCCTGCTGTGAATTGTTAATGCAGCAACACTATTGGCAGTTCATCAACGAAGAAATTAAAAGTGAGGTTAATAATGTAAGTATATTCCTTGGGTTAGTGGGTTTTTTCTCTGTTTAATTTGAAAGCATGTCTTGCAAAATAAAATTTGCTGCTCACGGATTTTTCCCAACATAAATTAATTCAGAGAACAGCTCTGCCTTTTAAAACAAACAGAACCAAATCATTGTTTTCCACATGAAAAAATAAAAGCAAAAAATATGTCAAGCAAAATACATCTGGGATTTTAGGAACCTTGCTTACTTTGATGTTTCAGGAATTGTCAAGTCTCTTAGCTCTTTCATGAATATCAGATAACTTTAGTTTTGCAGCAGAAATCAACAAACAGTATCTTCAGTCTAGAATTCAAAAACAGCACTTCATATCAAAAGCATATTTCTCAAGAGGATTGGATCACACTATACTCTGTTTCAGTATTGCTGGCAGACTCTTTCATCAATAAAATCTTGGTTAATTCTCATTGAGGCAAATCTCCATTGTTTGGTACACTACAAACGGCTGTTTCATTGTAAATGTTATGAACACAGCTCATCAAAAATTTGATTATGACAAAGAAGGAATCATTCAGTAAACACCAGGTCAGATTCTCAGTTAGAGGAAATCAGTGTAATGTCATTTAAAATCATTTGAGCTGTGCTGATTTATATCCGCTGAGGATTTGACCCACTGTTTCTGGTTTCTGCACTGACAAACATTTTCCTTGGTCTCCATGAATGGTGATATCAGTGTAGACATACTGGGACTGATTCTGATTTCACATGGCTGTAAACCAGGAGTAGAGCAGATTGAAAATTTGAATTTCCATCTTGTGGAAAATTCTAAAAGTTTCACATTTGTTTTGATTCTGAATTCAGATAAAAAGTCAAAATATCTATATTTTTTGTAGAACGGAAAGTTCTACAATTTTTGTTTCAGAACAAACAATATTTTGGTTTGCAAATGTCACTTTATTTCAGTATTTTCAATTGAAATTAAATGATTCAACATTCCCAAATTGAAATGTTTAGTTTAATTTGTTGAACCAAATGAAAGCATTTCGTTACAGCTTAATTACACATTGAACTGCTGCAGTGCCTCCTGGTGATTATAGTTCGGAGCCTCATGTCCTCATTCTTTGTATGGGTCAGGCTCCCCTGTGAGACTGCATTTCCCATGATGCACTATGGTGGTTCAGCCAGATAGGAGACAGTGGTGCATCATGGGAAAAGTGATCCAGCTGGAGAGCCCATTCCATAGAGGAGAGTGGGGACATGAGGCACCATGGCACTGCAGGCAGATCCACGTTAATGCTGAACTAATTCAAAACAAAACACTTCAATTCAGTTTGAAAAAGTTAAATGGTTAGATTTTGGTTGACCCAACCTGAAACTAAGTATTTTGTTTTGATTTTCCTGACCGAGAAGTTGAAACATTTTGGCAAAATTGAAATATTCCTGCAGAAAATTTTGCTTTTGTGGAAAGCACATTGTCTGTCAAAACAAACAGATCCTAGACATTTGGCTGGAACATTCCTAATTTACTGTAATAAAGAGGAATTCCAATAAAGTCACTGGATGGCCCAAATTGAGAGAGCAGGGCCAGAATCAGCCCTAAAGTTTCTATAGCAGTGTTCATTAGACATATGGCCTAATTTCATGCAATTGTTAAATATGTAGAGCCAGCTAATGATCCCATTCCTTTGGTTTAGTAACACCTTATTCCATAAGATGTTCAATAAGGCTACATCTACACTACGGGGGGGGGTCGATTTAAGATACGCAAATTCAGTTACGCGAATAGCATAGCTGAATTCGACGTATCGCAGCCGACTTACCCCGCTGTAGGGACGGCGGCAAAATCAACCTCCGCTGGTGGAGTAAGAGCGTCGATTCGGGGATCGATTGTCGCATCCCGACGGGACGCGATAAATCGATCCCCGAGAGGTCGATTTCTACCCGCCGATTCCGGCGGGTAGTGTAGACCCAGCCTAAGAGTCTCAGACATTCTAGAGACAAATATAAATCAGCCCCTAATATTGCTGACTGCTCAAATTTACAGTCTAATAGGTTTTTGTTTGGGAAAAAAAATTGGCATTGTATTTGATAGTAGTGAAAGTGGGGCCTTTATAGCTTTGGTTTGAGCCTACACAAAAGGGATATAAGCTAGGCAGAGGCGATACAGTCTTCCCCACAAACTTCTCTCTGTGAGTGTTAACATGATTTCCTGTGCAATCCCAGTTTCAACTCACAATGGAGACTGCCAAGCATGATAGATTAGTGGTTTTTTGCTGAAGAAAAGTATCCACTAGGCTATATGCTGAGATCACAAAACTCATTTTGATTCATTCTTTCAGGGCACCAGAAGTATCAGATTTGTACTTGCTTATGCACGCTGCAATTTATCCTCAAGATTTCTCATCTCTCAGTTCTTGTTTCATGGTGAAACTTCTGTGTAAACCAGATTTAGGTGGTCATTCTGTCAGTAATACTTGGGACTGATGGCTTTGGATTGGCTGTTGATGTGGCTTGGCAGAAGAAAATTCCCATAAATATGAAACAAACTTAAGTAAAAAGAAAAGAAATCCAGATTTTTCACTTTGATATTGCTTTTTCTGTAAATATTTATGGTTACAAAAGATTTTGGGCCCAATTACTATTACAATACTTAGTTTTATGGTATGCATATCCTATTCAACCGTTCTCATGGACAATAACAAGGGTTTTGTTTTCATGTCATAATCCAGGTCTGACCTTTCAACTGTGAGCTTTTTTCCAGTTTTATATCATGGTAAGGTCTATCCTAATTTACCCCAGAAAAGTGCTGTTTCCATTTTTTTTCATTCTGTAGGCTACCTCATAACAGAGAGCCATTAAAGGACCCCTCCCCCCACTGATTGTTTGTCACAATTGATCATTCTGTGGAGCCACCAGAGAAGGATCCCTTCACCAACTGCTAAGCCACAAATGACCGTTTGAAAACGACTGTTCCAGGAGTCTTAGGTCTGTGCTGGCTTCTGTGAAATCCTTAGAGGAGGAAAGTCTGCAGGGTTCAAGTGTAGAAAACCAGAAATTGGTAGTGCTGGCCAAGGATGGGAGTGGGGGCAGGAAGCCTGAAGGATATGCTGATTCAGCACATCTGTTTAGTAGCTTTCAAGTGATGGGCTTTTATGGATCCCTGGCCATAACTCAAGGTACCATTGCCTCCCCTGAATGTAGAGAGCCAGGCTGCTTCAGAAATTTGTGATTTAACAACTTTCTGCTCCAGACAGGGGGAATCTGGCCCATAATCTCTGTAAAATCCATGACGACCCAAAACATTAACAGAGCAATATTGCAAGGCAATACCCACAAAGACAGTTAATGTAAAAGTGCTCTAAAAGATGGTGCTTCTGAGACATTATTGCTAGTATGTTGTTCAGTATGTGAATCCATCTTGTGGATAAAGGATTTACTTCTGTACAGAAATGCGTCTTGTCATAAGGGAGTTTTTGTTTACGACACTTTACAGAGGATGGATTTTTAACTTTATAACTTTGGATATTTGTGCTGGAAAGCAGATCAGGTACTACAAGTGTTAGCAGGCAGACTAAGGTTACCCTGGGGACAGTCAGCTCTTTCAAATATCTGGGATTTATCCCTGCAGATTGCTGCTGAGAGAATGATCAGGGCAGAGCTTTTATCAGGCCTCTAATATGATAAGCACTGGTCATTCTATAGCTGATTAAATTTGTCACAGCTATTGTTCTTCAAGTATTGTAACATGTTGGAGTGTATCATTAGTACTGCTTTGTTAGTGTAATTACACAGGAGTATAGTAACCACAGAATGGTGTCATCACGGCAGAATATATTGCAGCATTATTACAACAGTGTTAGGAAACTGCAGGCATCTGTACTGTACACTGAGGCTAACTGTGCACCAGAGGGGATCTCTGAACCAGCTCTGAATAAGCTGATGTGGAAGTGCCTACTGGAAGTGGTCTAAAAGCAGGATACATGTTTACTGTATGCAGATCCTTCTGAAAGAGGCTCAGTAGGGCAGCAGTGTTTTTCCAAGCCCAGAGGCTGGACGAGTGCCACTGGAGGGGCTTCACGGCCACCCTCTGACCTGCCTTTGGAGTTGGGTGAAATGAATTCCATTTCTACCCCTCTCCCACAGTGAATTCCCTACCAAATCCTGGTAACTTGATGTCCCGCTGTGTCTGTAGGAATGAATTTCACCGTAAGTAAACAATACTTATGTCAATTTAGTAAATGAATTGTTACGGCCCAGATTGCACCTGGCTCTATGCCCAGGAGGGGGATAAAACCCTCACCCCTGTGAAGGCTCCCCACATCTTAGTTCAGGGGTTGGGGAGGAGATCAGGGCTTAGAGACTGGTACCCCCTCCCAATATGAAACATGGGTGAAGAGCCCCAGAAAGCAGGTGGAACCTTGGCTATAAGTTTCCTGGGTAAGGGTACAGTTTTGGGAAGAGAAGAGCTGCACATCTTGTCTGCTAAAGAGAGACCTTAATGCTCATAAGTAAAGTAGTTTTGTGAAAAGGAATATGGCGGTATCATTAAGCAGTTAAACCTTCAACTCTAAATCTGAATTTTTAGTTTTCTACCCCGTTTTCACTGGAAGAATGACCCATTTAAAATTGCTTCATTAAATAAATATAATAAAGGCCCCGAAGCTTTCATTTACATTGAAATGCTGGCAAAACAAACATCATAGAGCATCAGTTTGCCAACTGCAATTCTCCAAAGCATCTCGCTCGTTAATTTTGCCAGCTAACAATATACTTCAGAAGTAAGTTTTCATTTCCCCAGCTGTAAGATTGAAATTGGAATTTTTCATAAATTCTCAAACTAGAAAGGGACATTAGCTTAGAAATAGGTTAGCTTTTGCTCTATTTAATTACCTCTTTTGATACAGGTGTTTCATGTAGGTCATGTGTGGCCAATATAATTTTGATCACATGCCTAACATTCCTAACATAAAATAGTTTATTTCTTAATTATTGAACTGTTGTCCAACTGATTAACTAGCTAATTCACCGTCCCTGTTCCATTACTCCAGAAGCAACAGCTTGACTTTGCCTTTATACCTCTTGCTTGGTTCACAGCTCAACACAGAGGTACTTGCTAGAGGGAATTTTACATATAATAAAATGTAAGAGGGCTTGCATCTGAAGAAGTGAGGTTCTTACCCACGAAAGCTTATGCTCCCAGTACTTCTGTTAGTCTCAAAGGTGCCACAGGATCCTCTGTTGCTTTTTACATATAATATGTGCAGCATTACTTGGTATATTAAATATCAGTATAGTTTCAGGTCCTGATTCAGAAAAACATGCTTCTATATGAAAGGTGCTTGAGCATGTGCATAAGTGCTTTACTAAAGAGAAATGGATTTAGCAAGCATGGGAGTCTTAAAAATCATAATGAAATGAACACAGGACAGAAGTTGGGGCTGCAGTAGCCTTATGAATTTTGTTGGCCGCTTACTCGCAATTCAAGGTTATTATTATGTTTTGAATGACTATGTGCTAATCCTTTTTGCACAACAGACTTTTTGGTTATTGTTCAAGTCTACACTATAGTCACAAACAAAAATTGTCAGGAAAAGAAACAAATTTTGCTTGAATTTTCATTAATGATTTTTGAATTTTCCTTGCTTCTTTTTTACAGACAGTTAAATTTCCAGTAGATCAATTTTGGGGGTGTTTGGCTGTGTTGTTTTGGTTCAAGCCCATCTCTAGGACTTGAAGAATCGTTGGCCTCTCTCCTGAGACTTCTAAACAGATGCCACTTAAATACAGCTACCTTTTAGATGTTGAACTTTATCAGACCTCTGAAGAGGCCCAGGTTCTGATTGTACTTCAAGAGAAGGCTTTTGTGAGTTCTTCTTTTGTCAAACAAATCAGGTTGGGACATTTGAAGAATTTAGCTTCAAAATACTTTTTCTTTCCAGCAATAACAAGAAGAATTATTTGAGGCTTGATCCAAAGCCCACTGAAACCAATGGGAAGATGCCCATTAACATTAGTGAGCTTTGGCTCAGGTTTGTAATTATCAGCAAATTTTAAGAAAATCTAGATAAAACTCTTAGAATGTTGTATTTCTGTCAACATAAATTTATATGAATAGCTGACTTCAAATGTTGACCAATTTGGCACTTTAGAAAGTAAATCTAAGTACTTGAAACTTGTGAAACAACTGTACAGGAAATCTAAAACACGCATTTTATACATATAAATATAATCAGACTTTGACAGCTTTATGTACAGGCATAAAATAATGTTCAGTTATAAGCATCTTGATTTGCATATTGCCCATTAAAATGTGTGTGTTAATTTTTACTGAAAGCAAATGGTTAGAGAGAATTAAAGGACAGAGGCTGTTTGGTAATCAGAAATCCTTTTTAAATGATCTAATTATCAGCAGTCTTTTTATGATAGTAAACCAACCACTTGTCTATTAAAAAGACTCATTAATAAAACAAGTTCATGATTTTTTTCTGTTGTGAGGATGTAGATAAATCACTTGTTTGTCTATTTGGTTATCAGCTGCTTCTTTGGATCTACCTATATTTTTACACAGTATATTTTACAATAATTTTCTCAGGTACATCCATGGGGCGCTGTGATTTTGAATTTGATCTTTGTGCCTGGGAGCAGGATCAGAATGATGACTTTGATTGGAATCTCAGAACTGGCAGCATCCTGAAATCTGGCCCTGGACCAGCTGCTGATCATACCTTGCAAGGGCCATCTGGTCATTACATCTTCATAAAAAGCTCGTTCCCTCAGTTGCCAGAGCAGAAGGCCAGGATTTTCAGTCCAAAGCTAAGCAGAAGAAGCAAAAACTGCAAGGTATGTCAAGGCATAATACTGGGAGGTATGAGCTTGATGTGGAATGCTACAAAGTAATAATCACTAATGTGATAGATTATCACTAACATGTTTCTTAAAGAAAACTGGCATGTTCTAAAAATATTATGATCCTGATCCTGGGTTGACCTTGAAACCAATTACCAAACAAACATTTTGTTTCTCATGGTGCAGAAGATTAAAGAAGAATGACTTCTGTTGATGAATTAAGTACTCTGGCAGACTTGGAAGGAATCGGTAGTAGAAGCAGATATTGTCTATTCAGTGGGTGGCTTAGAAAAAGCTTATATAACAAAAGCACTGAAAAACCTGCATATATCTGCTTTGTGCTTTAATGGAGAAATTGAATAGAGGTACATTAACAACTGGATACAAGGGAGTGTAAGTAGAAATGGAAGAATACATGATGAGAAGATTCTTCTCACTGATCTATCAGAAATTAAACTAGGGAAGAGTAAACTTTTATTTATCAAAGTGCTACAGCACATTTGTCATTGGTCCTGAAAAGAGCCTGGTAAACATTTGGAAAAAATGGATTGAAAGGCTGTCTAGTTTCAGTGCATCCTCTGCCTTCTTTGCTAAACTGCTGTTTTGTATCTTCTTCTTAACCCAGTGGGTTAAAACAGATATGTCTGTGGCTCCTGCAGTCACAGTACACTAGAAAGGGATTTCTGGAATTTTGGGGGAAAATGTTTTTATAGTATTACTTGCTCTATTTATATACTGTATTTTCCCACTCATTGACTATTGTTTTCCACAATTTATAAGGTTTTACAATGTGCAGATAAATGGGGTTGTCATGACAGATTAACAGTCTATTAAAAAAGGGTTATTAAAGCATTCTTGCTAACCTAATTGGTAATGCATGCATAACACATCCATTTACCTATTTAAATAATAAACCCTACACCCAAATCAAACATAAATATTGCCAACTCTGTGTATTTTCACTAGCAGAAATAATTTTGTTTACCATTGTCTCTCCTTCCTCCTCCTCCTCCTGTAGTTAACTCCTGCCTTCCTTCATGAACCCAAACTTGCACACATGAGCATGCATAAAACGACTGGAGGAGTAAGGATTTGAGGCCTTTGTAAGAAATATTTTTATGAGACATTCAAAGGAGGAGGGAATGGAAGTTTGAAGGCAGAGCCGGGAAGGGGTTTCCAGGCATAGAGGGTGGTGTTGAAGAAGGCCAAGAGAAAAGACCGGAGATTAAGGGGTGAAGTTAATTTAGCATTTTGGGTGGAGTAAAGACAAGGTGAAAGATAAAAGGAGATGTGGGCAGAGGTAAGAGAAGCCTAAGTTGTGTACAGCCCTGAAAGTTAGGGGAAGGAATCTAGTGAATCTTGAGTTTAAAAGCGAGCATTCAGGAAATACAATTTCAATTCATAAATGCAAGAGTAAATCATTGTTAGCATGTAAATATCTACCCAGCATACGAGTAGAAATGATGTCAGCCTTTTCAATTTATCCATTTATGTGTACGCCTGCTCAGCAGTTCTTTGCTGTTCTGATCACAAAACAACCACTCCTCCTCCCATCACCTTGAAGTATCTCCACTACTCATTATATGGCTGGAATTCTTAATCCATCCTCAGACATGAACTGAGTTCCAGTCCCTTGATTGAAAGACAATACCAATGCCTGTCTGCTTGCACAAATTTTATCATTTTATTTCATTTTGACCTGTAAAAGAGGGTGTTTCATCTTTCAGATTAGAATTTTGCAGAGATTCATTTTGTTTTGCTGATTAACACCTATACAGCTACTTTATCTTAGTTTGATTCCATATAGAAACTAGACATGTCAGGAGGGTAACTATCAGAAATCTTCTTGATGCTGACAAATTTAAATTTGATTTTTAAAGAGCCTTTGATTTGAGCTGATTCTGAGATTCTCTGAGTGTACAGGTGCAGAGCTGCTCTTTGGAACTGAGGCAGTCTAATCCAAACACATTTCTAAATAGATTTACTGAATTTTTCAAACGGAACCTCATCTCAAACTTTAACCCCTTACCCAGATAGTTCATACTGAAAAAGAGAAAGTGTAATAGTGATTTGGGAAATTTACTTTTAACAGTTTTGGTTGGTTTAATATTTTCCAGATCACTTGATTTCACTTTCTTTATCTTCTTGTCAAATCCCAAACCCTTTATAGATAAGAAATTCAGGAAATGTTAAACAAAAATGTTCAGATTTTATTATACAAATATAACATGAGTAAATCAGTTTGTCAATAGAGAAAAAATAAATTAACCACTAAACATTTAACTTGGAAATTCTGGGCCATGAACTTATGTTTTCCAAATCAGTTTCCTAACAGCCTTCTGAAAAAGATATATGAGAAAAAAAATCTTCCCCCATATTTGAAAATTTCTGCCTAAATCCACTTTCTCCTTATGCTCTCTGACTCATAGTCCCACTCCTTTTAACATCTATGTGTAAACAATAAAATATGCTTTGAAGAAATATAGACTAACTAATGATAAATGGTCCATTGTATGAATATTGATTTATATTGTATATTAAGTGCCAGAAGAATGGAGGAGGGTCACAGCTGGCAACAATTAACTTTTTCGTGAATAAATGTATTTATCAGGTATATCGAATTGCCTTTAATCTTTAGGCAGAAGACCTTTTTCCTATTTTGAAACAGTCAAAGCCAGGTTTGACTTTTCAAGCACTTTTTTGAACATCTCTGCAGTTTTGAAGTTTCCTTTTATACTAGTTCTTCAAGAGAACTCGGGTTTGGATCATATTGGCATGCACACACGGCTGGCTGGCTTTGTGGACTGTAGCCAACTGTATTTTGATGTTCAGAAGTGCTGGTGAGCATCAGTGATTGAGAGGCAAAGTAGACATGGAATGGAATAAAGAATATAATGAAATAAGGATGATAATCTTGTGTTTCACAGAGTACATTGATTGCCTGCAGGGATCAGGAGGGTTTTTTCTCATGCACAGAATTGCATATTTAGTTACATATATAATAGGGTGGGAATGGGGATACTATTTTCAGTTGATGCCACCGCAAGATGCAGATTCCAATCTCAGCTGACCAGTGTACTCGTCTGATATACGAAATCTTATGTTCCACAAAAACTACCTGTTTCAAGGCCTAGGACTGCATCAGAGTAGATACATTTTCTTATTTCTTAGAATGAGCAGGAGTCTAAATTCCTTGGAGTCAGTGCAGAAGCTACTTAAGTATACACATTAGAGCCATAAAAAGAACAGGAATACTTCAAAAAAACTTTTGAAGTGATAATCAAGATAGCCCAGTACAGTGTCTGTACTGGGCTATCTTGATTATCACTTCAAAAGTTTTTTTTCCTCTTACTTAATTGGCCTCTCAGAGTTGGTAAGACAACTCCCACCTGTTCATGCTCTCTGTATGTGTGTATATATATCTCCTCAATATATGTTCCACTCTATATGCATCCGAAGAAGTGGGCTGTAGTCCACGAAAGCTTATGCTCTAATAAATTTGTTAGTCTCTAAGGTGCCACAAGTACTCCTGTTCTTTTTGCGGATACAGACTAACACGGCTGCTACTCTGAAACCTGTCATTAGAGCCATAGGTAGAAATCCTGGCCCCACTGAAGTCAATAGCAAAACTCTCATTGACTTCAATGTGCCCACCATTTCAGCCATAGAACATATGCAAATTGCTAAATGTAAAAGGAGGCAGAAGGAAAGGAAAACACAGTGTGGTTAAAAGGCAAGATATACTCAAGCCAAAACAGTATCCTTCAAAAAGTGTAAAGTGATACTAATAGAAAGGAACACAACTTTATGGCAGGTACACTGTGTAATCTGTCATTAAAATCGGTTACTCTACCAGAGAACTGAAGGATAGTGAGAACTGAGTCTACATTTTGTCAAGTGCCAAGGTGATCTCATAAATTACAGACCAGCAAGTTTTACTTCAGTACCAGGAAATTAGTTGAAAATATAGAACTCATAGTTGTAATTTATTTTAAGAAGTCTTTGATAAATTCATCACAAGAAGCTGTGATGACTAAGTCTAAGTAGTAATGGAGTGAGAGGTAAAGTTCTGTCATGGACTAGAATCTGGTTGAAAGAGAACAATGTATAAGAATAAATGCTTCACTGGCAATGACAACAGCTTCCCTTCTTCCTTGTACTTTATCTACTGTTATCCTACTTGAGCACTGTCATTATGTTCAATATTCTGTTTTTCTCTTTTCACTTATGAGTCCTTCTATTTTCCCTACTCTCTCTGAAGCAATCATACTAGGGTAGGAAAGAACTCTGTGCAGGTGAGGCACTTCAGAGTCCATCAACAACACCATAATTAGCCTGAGAAGAGTTGCACTTGAGTGAGTCAAGATACTCCCCATATGTTAAAGGACATTGTTTATACATTGCTCCTTGCCCCTGCTGTGTCATCAGTTTTCACAGTTTTAAATTTAAATGTGAAATATGCTCAGAAGAAGTTTACCAGCAGCTCTATAAGCCCTGAAATGTTGGTTTCCAAAATAGCTTTCATTAGTTTACTGAAGGAATAGTTCTACCGATTACTACTAATGATATTTTTCCTTGTGTTTAATTAAAACCCTGGATAATGAATGATTCAGCAGTTTTGATGCTCTTCTGAGAACTGAGGATGCTTCTGTAGTGAAAATTTAGGGTAATTATAATGACAGAGTATACTTAATGTTCCCTACTGGGTATTTAATGTCATTACTCTTGGTTGCAGATATTATTTTATTACCATATGTATGGAGTGAACATCGGATCATTAACCATCTATCAGGTGACAGCATCAAACCAAGAAAAAGTCCTACTCCACCTAACTGGAAACCAGGGAAACTTCTGGCAGAGAAAACTGTTGCTTCTGGATGCAGATGAGGACTTTCAGATCACCTTTGAAGGGCAAGTTGGGAAAGGATACAGGGGCAACATAGCACTTGATGACATCACATTCACCAAGGAATGTTTGCCAT
Source organism: Chrysemys picta bellii (assembly GCF_011386835.1). Classification (NCBI taxonomy): domain Eukaryota; kingdom Metazoa; phylum Chordata; order Testudines; family Emydidae; genus Chrysemys; species Chrysemys picta. Next base: position 40,483,122 of record NC_088792.1, on the reverse strand, counting down.
CACCTGACTTATCAGCAGAATCCACAGCACTACCTTCAACAGGTACATTCCTATTAAATAGACTTAGCAATTTCACAGCATCAGATTCTGGAAAGAATAACAAACAAGCCTTACTTTGATTTTTCTTTTTGGGTTTTTTTAATGGTCAGAAATGAATATAATTTGAAATAGCTCTTTAGTATGTTGACCAAAGTATTGCGTAGAAGAGCTGTTTGGAAAAGTGAGTCACTGATCTTGAATCTGCATGACATACTCATCTTGAGCAGGACAAACTCACAGGAGTGGTCCCATTTAAGTCAGTGGGGCTATTCACTTTTAAAATCAAGTGTGAAAGGACAAAGAGTGCAAGGGGCTTGCTTCCCTGGAGCCCATATGCAAAGACCGGGCAGAATCCCAATGGGGAGTATAGGTACAGCTTCCTGCTAGCACCTCCCTGGATGCAAAAGGTACATGTGAGACAAGCGGAAGAGGGCAAAAACCCCTCCCTGCCCACTTGCCAGAAGAACTGTTGCAAGGGTGACAGAGCTGCTACTCCAGCATATGCTCCCACTGTAATTAGTGTGCCACCAATCAACACATAGCTTCCAGCATGAACTGAAATTTAAGTCAGAAGCTAACCCTTAATTTCCATCAATTTTGATTGTGAGTGATTCATAGCCAGTGAATCAGGAAAAAGCTCTTCCTGTTTTTAGACAGCTTTTGGCAACTAAGCTCTCAGATGCAATCTATGAATATGCAACTCTCATTGGGATTTCTGCCATGGCTTGAGGGCAGTGTAGGGCTCTCAGGATTTTGTATCTTTTGAAGGGGAGGCATTTATAATGGGTTTCCATTGAATTGGGAGCCTGTTATTTTCCTAAATCTGTTTTCAGAAAGCCTTGTTGAGACAGTGAATTGGGATACAATAAGCTGTAATTTTTATTTTATTGATCTTTTGTTTCACATTTGTTCTTTCCATAAGCATAGTAGTTACCATCAAATTGCATAACTACTTGAAAATTATGACAAACACAGTGTAAAACAGTCTAGGCTTGGCTGTGGTAGAAACGTTGTACTTTTCCTTGAGAATGATATTTTTCTAATGGGTGATGGTTTGGATTCACTTTCCTCTTTCTTCTCTTTGGGGTGGGGAAAGTTTTTTCTTTCTAAAAGGCCCTGTGATTCTGATCTTCAGCATAATATCCATACTAGAGCTGGTGGGAATTCTCTAGATTAAATGAAATGTTGGCAAAATATCCTGTTTTGCTGAGACATTGGTTTCAATGAAGTTTCCATCGGGGATTGGGGGTGAGACAGGAGACACTCTATAGCCTGAGGGTGAGGGCGTTGGCCTGGGATTCTGCCTGAGTCAGAGCAGAGATTTTCATCCTATATCACTCTGACTCCAAGAGAGCAAGGACTTGAACCTGGGTCTCCCAGATCTCAGCCAGTGCTCTAGCCAGACAGGCATACACGAACACACTCTTGCTTCCTGAATTGAAAAGCTCAGGTTTCAAGCTAAAAACAACTGACAATTTAGTTTTTGCAAAAATGGTCAAAACGTTTTGATTTTGTTCCAGTGGAGAATGAAAGCAATTTTGAAACCTCAAATGTTGCTGCAAAACAGAACAGTCATCCTCCAGTCATCTCTAATTTGTATTCCTCTTACTGTCCCCTTCCCAAAATATATATAGGCATAAGATATAGTTCATGCTAACAGTCATGGGTTCTGTGGACACAATGACAGAGTGGCTAGCATTATCAATGACTGAGGCTGGTTGCAATGCGATAGTAATTGCCATTAGGTACAGAAAGATGGTAGTTGACATTTGCTATTCATTGAAATCATCTGACCTCTGATGCAACATCAACAACAAATTAATTGGAACAAAAGATGTAAAATGTAGTTGTTTTTGTTAAACTGGATTGGACCATTATTAGCAATTAAGAAAGCTCTTTGTCCTTCTTCATGAGGGTGTTATATTCAGTTTACCTACATAATCATTTTGAAAATTGCAGATGGCATGCAGAAATCCTATCCCTTTCTATCTCCCCAGGCTGAGACAGAACTGGTCAAAATTCTCCAATATTTTTGATTTTTGCAATTAATTTTTTAATTGAAATTTTGATTGGGTGGGGAAACAAACACAACTCAGACATATTTACAGAAATTATTTTTTAACATTTTTCATAGATATCTAGGCTGCAATAACTTCTACAAAGCAACTATACATAAAAAGATGAGAGATTAGGGCCAGGGTGTGGGACAAACTGACTCCTGTCAGTTAGGGGCTGAGGGTGAGCCCTAGGAGGCTATGGCACCTACCTGCCTCTTGACTGCCTGATGAGGGGAGGAAATCTTAAGTCACAATGAGACCACAATGAGATTCTGCTGCCCACACCAGGATCTCTTGGGAGATGCCTCCTCCCCCAGTGTCACTTCCCAGTGCTCCCATGGCCATGCCTGGTGGTAGCAGGCAGGTCACGGACTCAGCACCGGGGAGAGGAAGTTTGGGTTTTGTGGTAAAGTTAATAGAGTGGAATTTTGGGGAGAGATTTTTCCTGGTTCTACCTTAACTTCCTGTGTAGGAACTTTAATATTTACTTGTCTCTATTCCCAATCAATAAAATTAAGGTATTTTCCCAGCTCACAAGAGTATTGTGAGGAGGAGTCGATTTATTTGTGTGAGGTGAACAGACACTACACCAGGGGTCGGCAATGTTCGGCACGCGGCTTGCCAGGGTAAGCACCCTAGCGGGCCGGGCCAGTTTATTTACCTGCTGACGCGGCAGGTTCGGCCGATCACGGCCCCCACTCGCCGCAGTTTGCCGTCCCGGGCCAATCGGGGCGGCGGGAAGCGGCGCGGGCTGAGGGATGTGCTGGCCATGGCTTTCCGCCGCCCCCATTGGCCCGGGACGGCAAACCACGGCCAGTGGGGGCCGCGATCGGCCAAATCTGCCATGTCAGCAGGTAAATAAACTGGCCCGGCCCACTAGGGTGCTTACCCTGGCAAGCCGCATGCCGAACGTTGCCGACCCCTGCACTACACTGATCAATACCATGGAAAAGCCTATAGAAACACGGAAACTCGCTATGTGGCTGCTGCTAAAGGATGGTTTTCTTCTTCAGAATTTCATTTACCACACTTTATGCACTTGGTCAAGCTGGTCTGGAAACTCTATCTAACACAGTGCATCAAGGTCAGAATTTGGCCCAGGGTGTGCAAGGGTTTCAAAATATCTCCTTAATACCTCATCAAATCCTTACAATCCATGCCATTCACTGCTCACTTCAATCACAGCCCAGACTCTGTGGCCTTCATTACAGACAAGATCAATACTTGAAAAGGAAAACTTTATACTATTGTGACCCCAAGAAGTGCATTTGCTGAGGTTTCTAATTCTGTACTCTCTGGTGTTTCTGGACCTGCTGCATTTACAGTAGATGTGAGTCCCTGTGGCAACATTTGAAACTTTAAAAGCTTTGCTTTTGATGGTGAAAGGCTGTTCAAAAATACGTCTATCAAACAAAAGTTATTAAAGCCTAAGAAAAAGCTATGAGGGACCCATTCCTTTGTATGATATGTCCAGGATGTAATCTGTAGAACTTCAGATGTTCACAGCAATTTCAAAGTAACAGTATTGGTGCCTTAGGATTCATCTTAGCTGACATTATGTTTAGAGTTTATGTAAATCTATTTGCCTTTTCTCACCTACAGAATTTCCGTTTGTCCTGACCAGAGATTTAAACTCTGATTTCCAAAGGTCCCAGGCTCGACCTGCTATTAAACCATGCTTTTTGCTGCATTATGGACAGTTATGGGGATGGAATTAGTTGCAAGGATTTGGACCCTTGATACCCTTTGACACTGGGCAGAGGGAAACAAAGCAGCACCTGAAACTGTGCAGTTGGGATAAACCAAGACTGAGACATTTAGTCTTGTTTCCATAGGTTTAATTTTATAATGACCAGTGGTGTGTTGTCTGTGTATGCAATGAATGCATTGCAGGCCCCAGGACTGACTGTGCCCACAGGCCAATTCTGTCTGGCCTCCAAATGCACCTGGAGGATGCCATTTTATAGAACAGGAGGAGAGTTGCTCCACCTCAGAGACCGCTAACAAGAGAAACAGGGCAACTGAGAAGGAGACAATCACAGGCGTCATCACTCCTGATGCTGCATGGACCAGCTGCAAAGCAGTATGCCCCAAGAGGAGGGGCTGGTGATAGACCAGGGGCAATAGAACCTGATATACCAAGCTCATATAGCTGACTCCAGAAAGACTGTCTGAAAGACAGGCCACTTTTGCCTTTCTTTGTTTTCCTCCCGATTCCTCTCTCTCATAAGGGAAAGAGAGGGGAAAGGACCTTTCTTTTGTCTGTTTGTTTGACTTAGAGAACGCCTCATGTGCTGCAAACTGGGGGAAGGGGAAAGGACAGTATAGATGACAGGCAGGGGGGTGGAGGGAGCCCCTGTTCCCCACATATGTCAATTCCTGGAGACAGATAGTCACAGCTGATAATTTTAAAAGACAACAGAGGTATAATTCTATAATAAGGCACTAGTCTTCTAAGTATTTAAACTCTGCATTTCCTGTCGCCGTTTCTCTCCTTGGTAAATATTCAGTAATATTTAAAGGATGGAGGAGAGAGTTTGACAACTCAAAAAAAAAAAAGTCATTTTGAAAGCATTGTCATGGACTGCTGACTAACTGCCTGTCCGCATGGCGCTGCTTAGCAACCACCCCAGTCTGGCAAGTCTCTCAGAACTGCTTAGACGGTTGAGGCTCAGAAACAATAAAGCCTCATTTCAGGGCACTGCTTATCAACTCTTCACTGTATGAATAGTGATGGCTATTGTAGTATCTGGAGCTGTTCACATTCTTCAATGGTAGTCTGTGTAGGAAGGCAACACTACTTACTCCATCCACTGTGGCTTTCTTTGCTTTGGGCTGGATTAGAAATGTACAGTCTGCCTTGGGTAAGGGGAAGCACATAGCTGCAGCACTTCTGAAGCAGCCCTGGAAAAAAACTGTGACTCCTCTGCTCTGCCTTTGCTCTGGAGCGTTCATCCCCTTTTCTGGAGTAGCCTACTCCCCACTATGTGCCTGGCCAGTTCACTGCCAGGCCAGCAAGAGGGGATTGGGGGGGAGTCGAGCTAAGGTTCTTCCCATATTCCATCCCTCTCTGCCGCTTTGCTCACAGGGAGACTGTGACAGGGTTGGGGAAAACCCCATCCAGTGTGTGATGAGTGCGTCCCATCACTTCTAAACCCAAGTCAATATACTCACCCTTCTTAGTAAGGTAAGGAGGCCTAATGGCCAAAGTCAATGTACTCTCCCCTAATAGCTGGGCAGTGCGGCCCAATGGCCAGAGTCAATAGATTTGCCCCAGTTGGCAGGACAGTAAGGCCCAGCAGCTACAGTCAGTAAATTTGCCTCGGTGAGACAGGGCAATGCAGTCCAATGGCCAGAGCCAATAGATTCAACCCTCTTTGCCACAGTCCATAGCTTTGCCCCTCTTAATGGGGCAGTAAGGCCTAATGGCGACAGTCAGTAAATTCACCCCAGTGAGACAGGGCAGTAAGGCTTAGTGGCCAGAGTCCATAGGTTCACCCCCCACAGCAAGGAAGTAATGCCTAGTGTCCACAGTCAGTAAATTCACCCTGGTGAGACAGGACAGTAAGGCCAAGCGGCCAGAGTCAGTTAGGATGAGGGCTTCCACGCACAAGAAAGGGGGGGTGGCAGCCTGGGTAAGGGGGTGCAGGCCCTCCCTCTCCACCAAACCCCAGCCCAGGGCAGGGGCACATGCCACTGAGTCAGCGGGTGGGGCAGGGGGTCTGACCAAAACACACTGGCTCAAAATTCCAGTTCACTAGCTGGGCACCTATCAAATTCCTCTGGGCTGCTTCCTAGCATCATTCCCGCTGTCACGGTCTGGGCATCTCCTTTATGTCTCGGTTCTCCGGTCTGCACAGTCCCCGGTGACTCCGGACTCAGCAAGGTCTCTGTAGGTACCTTGGAGTCTACCTGGGTTGCAGCATCTCCAGTTCCCATGGCCTCAGGCTTCGGATGATCCTTGGCTGGAGCCAGCAGCATATATCCTTTCTCCCAACAGTTGGCCACAACTGAGCTGAGCTGCTCCCTTTTATACCAGTGCACCTGGAGCATGCCCAGTAGAGTGACGGGGGCATGGTTTCCTCAGCCCACAATGTAGGGTTAACCCTTTCCCGTCCTATGCAGGGCTAGTGCACCTTGTCACAGGGGCATATCACGCAAGTGTCCCCTGTTCACCTTCCTCCATAGCTGGGCTGAGTAGGGGAGGTCAATAGAGGTCACTCCCTTGCACAGCCAAGTAATGGCTGCAGAAAAGGTGTGAGAACCTTTCCATTGTATTAATTTTGGTGGAATATTAATAGCTCTTAGAATTAAGAGTGACCCATTTTGCATTTTCATCTATTAATTATTTTTATTATTTATTTGTGTTACCATAGTGCCTAGGCACCCTAGTCATAGAGCAGGACCCCATTGTGCTAGGCACTGTCCAGACACAGAACAAAAAGGCATTCCCTTCCCCAAAGAGCTTATAAAATGGCAAGCCAAGATGGGGAAGAACAAGTAAACAATGAAACAGTATTGGGCAGCTTGACCACTGGTGGTCTCTGTGCACTAGCAGCCTAACTGTTGTCAAGTTTTTCATGCACATCATAGGGAAGAGTTTCAAGGAGGAATTGAAAGTGGATAATGAGGTAGTTTTGGTGATGTTCATGGGAGCTACTCCCAAGCTTGTGGGGTAGCATGGGAAAAAGCAGAAAGGTGCTTATCTGAAAATGTAACAAGTAGGCAATGGAGACTGGCGTCATAGGCCAATCAGAGGCAAGCATTGACACCTCAGTTGTGAATGAAAGATGATAGATGGATGACAGAGATTGACTATGAAGGGCTATGAAAGTGAATACAAGCAACTTATGTTAGAGAAGGGGGAACCAGTAAAGGGATGCAAAGGGAGAGATGACATGGTTAAAGTGACAGTTTAGGAAAATTATTCTGAATGGGTAGGAGTGGGGCAAGGTTGCATTTGTCAAGGCCAGAGAGAGAGAGAGAGATGTTGCCATAATCAAGATGCAGGATGATGAGAACCTGGACAAGAGTTTTAGCAATGTGGATGGATAGGAAAGGCCATCTCTTAGAGATATTATGCAGAGAAAATGGGCAAGAATTAGATATAGCCTGGATGCATAAATTATGGGCTTGAGTGACAGGAAGGATGGTGATGCTGTCCACCGTGATCAAGAAAGGAGGGGCTGGAGCAGTCTTTGGGGAGAAGATTAGGTGCTCTGTTTTAGCCAAGTTGAGCTTGAGCTGGCAGCTAGACATCCACAAGGAGAGGTCAGAGAGACAGAGATTTTAATTTGAACAGAAGGAGACTGATTTGGAGTAGAGAAATAGAACTGTGAATCATCCCCATAGTGATGGTACTTGAATTTGTCTTTGTAGATGAGCTTATCCAGAGTGAAGGTAGAGAGGGAGAAAAGAAGGGAACCCCAATAGAGAGTTGGAGGAGGGAGGAGGACGGTCCTCTGAAGAACATGCTGAAAGAGCTATTAGAGATGTAGAAGGAGAACCAGGACAGAGAAACAGAAGCCCAGGGAAGACAGGATTTCAAGAAGAGGAGCCAAAGGTGATAGTGCCAAAGGTGGCTGACAGGTGAAGGACGATGAGGATGGAGTACTAATACAGAGCTTTAGCTAGAAAGAGATCAATAGAGACTTTGGCAAGAGAAGTTTCAGTACAATGCAAGGGTTGGAAGCTGGATTGGAGAGGGCCTAGGATTGATTTGGAGGAGAGGAGCTCCAGAAAGCAATTGTAAACAGCCCATCTCTCTTTCATCTCTAAACTCATTGTATGGGCTGGTTTTTTAAAGGTGGGAAAGACTAAAGCATGTTTGTATTGTGAGGGGGGAAAACCAGAGGAGAGTGAGAGGTTAAGGAGAAGAATAAGGTAGGGAATGAGGGAGGGCACAAGGGAGATCAGAATATGGAATAGAATGGGGTCACTGGAGCAAGTGGAGAAGTTAAAGGAGGAAAGCAGTTGAGAAACTTCTGCATCAGGGAGAAGGAGAAGAGAGTTGTAAGGGGAGAAAGGGGAAGTGTATCTAGCATTCTTACCTTGACTAGGCTATAGCTCAAAATTGACTTGACTATAGTTGTAGTTGGGAAGGTGAGTAGGTGCTACAGCAAGATTAAAAAAGATTTAGACACATACAAATAAGAATAACCTCTGCAGGTACACTGAGATACAATTACGAGAGCTTCAGAGTATAAAATGATCTTCAGCTAGAGTCAGGAAAGAAATTTCTCCCTATGCATAATTAATAGAATTACAGGGGGTTTATATCTTCCTCTGAAGCATCCAGTACTGGGCACTCTCTGAAACAGAGTACAGGATGAATAATAAACAAAATGATAATACATGCTTAGAGTATATTGTTGAGCAAATCTTGAAGCAGAAAACTGCTTCTAAAATTGCACCCACAATTTCTGTCTGCACCTAAAATTGTACACGTGTAACTAACTTTCAGGTAAAAATAGGCTGTAGACATCTGATTTCCAGAGTGTTCCTGCAATGGTGATAGTCTAATTTATTTTATTCTCACCTGTGATTGCTGTGTACTCACAAAATTGCAGGTGCCATATTAGGAGGCCAAGTGAGGCCCATTTGAAAATTTGTTCTTTATATTTGTAAGGCTATACAGGATGGTAAGTAAAGACTACTATCCTCTTTATACAATGGGAAAAATTGACACAGAGGTTAAATGAGTTGTCTAGAGCTATATAGTCAATGGCAGAGCTGGGATTAAGACTTAGGAAGTTCAAAGATCGCAGCTGAATCCATTGGACTTTGAGAAGGGATAGAACCACCAATAGACTATTCTGGTATGGGAAATAATCTGTTCCCTGTTTTTTGGACTATTGCAGCTTAGATTAGTGATCCTAAAATCTGAAAGTTGGTGGTTGTCAATTTAACCCTAGGATAGTGCCTCAATAAAAATGAAAGGTATGTCAATTATAAGTCTACCTACTTTGACAGTTTCAGTTATAAATATAACATGGTCTGATATATGAGATGATGAAACAAAATTCATACAGAATAAGTGTATTCCTGGAATTATAATTGAAATTTGTATATGAAAAAAGATGTCTTAAATTCAACTTGTCCCCGTTCCACTGAAGTAATTATACGACAAACCAAAGGAGGCAGTAACAACAGAGTCTGCTATGTAAATTCTCTTCTAAATGCCTTTTTACTTTGGCTTGAGTTCAAGTGGTTCTGCAAAGTATAATAGACTCAGAAAGAAAATTGAAATCAAATAACCTGCCTTTTTGTGTAGGATGGGCAAAGCTAGGATACAATTTCACACAAAAAATTACTTGACCAAGAAGTGTTCTTCATTTTGTTCTCATCTGGTATGTGATTACTGCCTTATTCACAAATACAGAACTGTGAATTTCTAATTTGGGCAGGAATGACCGTCCCAGATGAATCTGACATAAGACTCCACTGTATCAGCAATTTTCAGTTTTATAATCTAGTTAATTTTAATAGCATGAGTTTAAAGTTTCTAACTTAATAGAGATGTTGTAGGTACTGTAATAATACAGTAGCAGGTTTAAAATAATCTGCTGTACATAATACTATGCCACCTCCTGAAACCAAGATAAGATTTTTCCTGTACTTAGAAAAATAGGAGAAGGTGGAACTAATGTAGAATGAGTGGGTTACTGTAGTAGCTTCATTGTATAACAGTAACAGTCCTCAGCATAAGTGATCCAACACTGATTACCCGGTATATGCTCAACAACTCATTTAATACCTTGGTAAGGTTCTAAAGGCAATTCTCTCCTACAGAAAGGAGTGTAAGCTACTACATTGCCTGGAATTTCATACTTTTTAGACCCTTGTATACCTTCTCCAGCCAAGCTCCACCTATGTCTCATTACATGAGTTTGGCTTGCTGTGTTGCATTAATACATAATTTTGGATCCAGCTATTTCATTCCGTATGTGTATTGTTTTTTTAAAATAAATTCAAAGGCAGTTAAAGTCTCACAGCTAGATCTACAATCTTATCGGCATTTACCCTGAGACAATGCCTGTTCTTTTTTAGCACTACTTGAGCTCAGAACACCTGTCACTTAAAACAAAACACATTTCCCTCTGAAATGCCCCCTCTGAAATTACTCTGGACATCAGTGTTAGTTCAGGATCAGTGGCAGGTTTAGGGAGCAATACCTCATGACCCGTTAGGGCTAGAAACAGGAGATTCTCTTCTTACCAAAGGGGCGCAGAATTTGCTATTCGGTCACAATGCAGCGGACTTTAAAACGAAGACACTGGTATGTATGGAAAAGCTCCTTTAGTTCACTTTTAAAGGCTTCTGATATTTGTTGTAATTTTATCTCCCGCTGAGACCCGTACAGTTTTGTATTTAGCATCGAAGGGAGCATGGCTGAATAGGTTGAGTGATATGAAAAATTGTGGCAATATGTTTTTAATATACTCAAACATCTTAAAAATTGTTTTACTGTAAGGCAAGTGGTGTGTGCAGAATGCATGATAGCATGTCGTGGTATGAAGACCTGACTGGAACTTAATTGGGATGTATATATACACACACACACAGTCACACACAGTACCTTGTAAAAATAAGTCTAAAGAATGAAACTGCTGTGCTTAGTCATTCTTGGATCTAATACATTAAATGTAAGAATGAAAGAACATTCAGATCTATAGTGAGATCAGAGCATGGTTTGACCCATAATTAATTAAGGCTCTGAGAGCGGGACAATAGAATATGATTAATGTCATCTATAGCCCTTTGAAATGTGGCACAGTCAGCACTCATTTTTCTCTTTGTCAAAGAACTTTGGTACCAAATAAGTATCTTGGCCCTTGGGCATCCAGAGATACATTTAAGGGAAATGTGTCACATCACTGATATCAAAGTATGTGACAAGTCAGGAGGAATTACTCGTCAAGGCAGGAACTTTGAAATTGAATGGTCTTTGAAAAACTGCAGTTAACAAAGCACATTTAAAGAGCTTGTATTAATTTGTGTGCATGCATGGGGCAAACTAATGATTCCTCTGAGGCAATGGACTGCTGAGGGAGCAGGTATACTATCTGATAGGTGGTTGTGGGAGTCATTATGACTTTAAAACCCACAATGCCTCCACTAATGCAGGGGGACCCCACTGGGGTGTAGCTATTGCTACACTTTTGGAAAGGCATAACCAGCATTGCTCTGCCAATACAGCTCTGTCAGCACTGAGAGCATAGTGAGTAGACCATGTCTGCACCCAGCCCAGTCCTTTCTGGGGCCACTAGTTTTGCTGGCAGCACTAACTCTCTTCTCCCACTGGATTCTCCAAATCCTGTATCTAAAGTTTGCCTCTGCATGGATGGACTGGAAAAGTGAGGAAGAGTGCTCCTCCCCCACTGTAATGCACCTTTTGAGGTTCAGCCATAAATTGTCCCACAGTATATTTACTGTGGTACCTGCAAACAGATAGCCATAAAAACATCACATATAAGCCTTTCATGGAGGGGATTGTCATGTTTTTGCAAGGTTTGACTTTGGGGATTCACCATTGCCTGAGGATTGGAGGAGCTGCCTAAGGAAGGAACTTCGTGAAAGGTCCAAGGTATTCTCACCGCATGAGTAGGATCTGAGACGTGCAAAGGGAGTGGGATACATTATCAGACTACAAGACTCGGAACCCTTCAGGGAGTGATCTAGGAAGATTGTTCTCTCAGAGATGGAGGATGTGCGGCCTTATCTTCAGCTGCTTGTAGATGGCATTGTTGAAGAATCTCACAGCCCATACACCTTCACTATTATTGTGGGGGTCCCTAAGAAGAGTGGGAAAATCGGGATGTATATTGACTACCGAACTCTAAATAGGCACAGTGTAGTTGACCAGTACACCAAGCTATGAGTACAAGATGGCTTGGACTGTTTGCTAGGGAGGCAGTGATTCTCTGTGTTGAATCTTTGAAGTGGATACTATCATATACCTCTGGGAGAAGCAGATAAGGAGAAGACAGAGTTCATCTATCCTTTTAGGTTTCTATCTGTTTTGAGTGCATGCCCCACTTCTAAAGTGATAGACCAATTGGAAGCCTCTGAACTGAAGCTTTCAATTGATAAATGCCAGTAGAACATCAGTCAAATACATGGGTCACATTGTGTTTCAGGAGGGTGCGAGTATTAATCCAGATAAAATAAAAGGGCTCACTATATGGCCGCACCCAGATAATTACAGAGAGCTCAAGACCTTCCTAAGATTTAGCGGCTACTATCTAAATCTACCACTGGAGATTTGTGAAGAATTGTGCTATCATAGTAAAGCCGCAGAACGATCTTACTGGGGATATCAGTCCAACAAGAACAAATATAAGACCAATGATAAGGAGAGCTTCCCAAGCCTCCTGAGATACTATGGCCCCTTGGAGCCCTTTGACTTTAATTGGTTTTGGAACAGATCCTTAGTCTCTGCCTCTCTGAGCAGATCTTTTGTTGTTCTGGTGTCCTGCCCCACCACCACCATTCTTGTCCATTGCACAATAGTGAAGCTGCTCCAAGCATCTGATACTGCACGTGCTGCAGCTAATAATTTTTGAGAGTGACATATTCAGGAATGCAGAATGAGAGTCAAGGAATCGGACTCATATTTGATGCTCAATTACAACTGGTATCATGGTAATTCCCACTTGAGGACATCTTGGCCAGATTCATACAAGAAGAGTTTTGGGGAAATGCTTTGTATCACCTCAGGCTAGGGCTGGGGCTTCTCAAACAGCATGTTTCTAGATACTGTGGAGCCACAGATCAGCATTCACAACTGAGCTAAAAGATTAAATTTGCTACCCAGTTAGTAGTAATAATAATTAGGGCTGTCAATTAATCGCAGTTAACTCATGCGATTAACTCAAAAAAAAATTAAGCACACTTTTAAACAATAGAATACCAATTGGAATTTATTAAATATTTTGAGATTTTTTTTTTACATTTTCGAATACATTGATTTCTATTACAACACAGAATACAAAGTGTACAGTGCTCACTTTATATTATTATTTTTATTACAAATATTTAACTGTAAAAATGATAAAAGAAATAGTAAGAACATAAGAATGGCCGTACCGGGTCAGACCAAAGGTCCATCTAGCCCAGTATCCTGTCTACCAACAGTGGCCAATGCCAGGTACCCCAGAGGGAGTGAACCTAACAGGTAATGACCAAGTGATCTCTCTCCTGCCATCCATCTCCACCCTCTGACAAACAGAGGCTAGGGACACCATTCCTTACCCATCCTGGCTACTAGCCATTAATGGACTTAACCTCCATGAATTTATCTAGTTTTCTTTTAAACCCTGTTATAGTCCTAGCCTTCACAACCTCCTCAGGCAAGGAGTTCCACAGGTTGACTGTGCGCTATGTGAAGAAGAACTTCCTTTTATTTGTTTTAAACCATTTGGTGGCCCCAGTTCTTATATAATGGGAACAAGTAAATAAATTTTCCTTATTCACTTTCTCCACACCACTCTTGATTTTATATACCTCTATCATATCCCCCCTTAGTCTCCTCTTTTTCAAGCTGAAAAGTCCTAGTCTCTTTAATCTCTCCTAATATGGGACCCATTCCAAACCCCTAATCATTTTAGTTGCCCTTCTCTGAACCTTTTCTAATGCCAGTATATCTTTTTTGAGATGAGGAGACCACATCTGTACGCAGTATTCAAGATGTGGGCGTACCATGGATTTATATAAGGGCAATAAGATATTCTCTGTCTTATTCTCTATCCCTTTTTTAATGATTCCTAACATCCTGTAGCTTTTTTGACTGCTTTTTTATATTTTTCAATTCACCTCATACAAGTACTGTAGTGCAATCTCTTTTTCATAAAAGTGCAACTTACAAATGTAGATTTTTGTTGTTGTTACATAACTGCACTCAAAACAAAACAATGTAAAACTTTAGCGTCTACAAGTCCACTCAATCTACTTCTTGTTCAGCCAATCACTAAGAGAAACAAGTTGGTTGCAAAGTATTTATGTACCAGATATGCTAAACATTCATATGCCCCTTCATGCTTTGGCCACCATTTCAGAGGATATGCTTCCATGCTGATAATGCTCGTTAATAATAATGCGTTAATTAAATTTGTAACTGAACTCCTTGGAGGGGTGGGCGGGGGGAGAGTTGTATGTCTTCTGTTATCGAGCAGAACCCATCATCAACATGGACACATGTCCTATGGAATGGTGGTTGAAGATGAAGGGACATATGAATCTTTAGCCCATCTGGCACGTAAATATCTTGCGACGCCGGCTATAACAGTGCCATGTAAACGCCTGTTCTTGCTTTAGGTGACATTGTAAACAAGAAGCAGGCAGCATTATCTCCTGCAATTTGTAACCAAGTTTGGTTGTCTGAATGATTGGCTGAAGTAGGATTGAGTGGACTTGTAGGCTCTAAAGTTTTACATTGTTTTATTTTTCAATGCAGTTATTTTTTGTATGTAATTCTACATTTGTAAGTTCAACTATCATGATAAAGAGATTTCACTACAGTACTTCTATGAGGAGAATTGAAAAATACTATTTCTTTTATTTTTACAGTGCAAATACTTATAATAAAAAAATAAATATAAAGTGAGCACTGTACACTTTGTATTTTGTGTTGTAATTTAAATCAATATATTTGAAAATGCAGAAAACATTCAAAAATATTTAAATAAATGGTATTCCATTAATGTTTAACAACGCGATTAATCGCACGATAAATCATGATTAATTTTTTAATCACTTGATCGCCCTAATAATAATAATAATTATAATAGATTTTAAAAACCCAAGATGATGGAAATAAATGGGATTAAAAGAATCCATGGCCTAGGGGGAAAAGCCAGCCAAGCTTTCCTTTCTTGTTTAATCTATTTTGCTTTACAGAAATGGCTTTGATTTCTCTCAAAGACTTTAATGTAGCTGAAATCTGAACTAATGAAAGACTGTTTCATGTAAGTTAACCAACACCAGCATTTTACCACCTAGATGCATTCATCAATACTGCTTTCTTCCTCTTAATAAAGAAATTTATGAATTGGCTATATAAAATGATATACAGCACTGTTACCTTGATGCTATTATGTCTAAGCCTGAGGGCATGTAAACTATAATTTACATGGTTTGCCAAAGAACAGAATGTGCCTTGTATGATAGAAGAGTTGCTGTGCAAATGTTTGCAGTAAATTTCATTGCACACGGCTGAATTAAATCGCAAGGCCAGATGCAAGCACAATATTAGGCAAATGTCTGTCTTCTAATAGCTGGTTTTTATAACCATTGGGTATACTACATTCTCCAGTTTTGTTTATCATTTAGTTTCCAAAGAATTATTGTCAATGATATAGAGAGAAAAAAGGAAAGCAGAAGTTCCAATGAATGCTGCGTTCCAATGAATGCTGCCTTCCAATTGGACAAAAATGTTTTCAGAATGCCACTGCTTGAGGATAATGCTTTCATTTCAGGTCATGGAAAATAATCTTTTTACTAATATATAGGTATATAATATATAAAAATCTATAAAACAATAGAATGCATGGACCACACATTTTTATCTAGTACTATTTGGAGTTTTCTGTAACCAGGAGAAGAGTTGTTATTTTAAGCCTCTTTAAATGTTTTGGCATCACCAGCACTCTGGTTAGTACAAATACAATGAAAACTGTCTTAAGAAACTAGTTAAGGGGAATAATCAACATCAGCTGACTAAAGGAAATGATTTTCTACTAAAAGTGAAGAACTGTGCCCAATGTATGTCGGAAATTTGGGGTGATGTCTTAAAACTTAAGCTGTGTGAATAATTGATTTTTTTGTTTGTTTGTTTCACTGGCAATTAAAAAAAAATCAGTTTAACCCCCAAAATGATTTTTTTTCAAAATTTTTACAAATCAAAACGTCAATGAATAGTTTCAGGTGGAATAAAACATTTAGTATGACACAAAACAAAATGTTTTGTTTCAAATATGAGCTTTTAAAATTATTTAAATTTTTTAAAATTAAATAGAAGGAAATTTAAAAATAAAGTGATTTCAAATTGAAACCTTTGATGCTGCAAACAAACAACAAAATAACACATACCCTATGCTCTGAGCAGACAGATAACGAACCTCTTTGTTTAAGAAAATACTTTTTCCATTGTGAATGCACAATGCAGCTGCACTGAGCCCCTTTCTATATTTATACATTACTTTTGTTATTGTCTTTTACGTTGTGTACTTTTGCTTACATTGTAGCCACAACAGTCAGGATACAGGACACTTAATTAGAATGATAGATAACAGGTCACTTTGTGTAATAGTCAGGAATAAACAGTTAGCTATTTGACCCTTAAAGCTCCACTATCCAAGAAAAAAATATTATTGCTCTGTAATAATGAGGGGAAAACTAACAAACAAAAGCCATTTTCTCCCCCAATCTAACCCCTTTTCTCATTCAAGGTCTTGCCTGTAGCAGAGCTATTGGTTTTATGCTGGGTAGAGACTGGGATGGATTTGCTTGACATCCTCTGCTCCATGCCCCTCAGAGCCCAGCTTTGTGAAGGATCCCTGCATGGTTCCATGCAATGACCATTTGGAGATATGTGGATCCACCATTACTCAGATCTCCTGGACAGAGATACCTATGTAGGTGCAAAACCAGGGCTACAAAGCTAATCCATCCATGTGGCTGAAGTTGCAGCCACATAGTAGCTCTTCCACAACACCACAGCCCAGGGGAAGGTAATTCCTTCCACTCTAACCCCCTGAAGAATTACTCACCACCCAGCCCAGTTATTCAGGGTGAGTTCTGGAAACAGGAGCTTGCCTCTTAATGCACAAACAAAGTTTTAAGGGGTGAAATTGCCAGTTGGAGAGAGATTTATTTAGCTGGGCTGCAATGCAGTATTCCAATTTATTCTTGTGTGTACAGTACATGATCTATTGCTATGTAAACCTTGAAAGATTTGGAGAATCATTTTGGATAATCACCCAAAATGTGGATGTCTACTTGGATCTTTTCCAAACAAATAAGACCTATTTGGTCAGCAAAAGGGTAGCAAAAATACTGTGGGATTTGGGCACCTTTGTTTCTGGTCCTAGCCAAAACATATAAAATGCAGAGGAACTTTTAAAAATATTTTTTTAAGTTAGCCCGCCCACATACAGCAATGTATGATTAGCTTCAAAAAGGGTTTATTATGAAAAACACCAGGAAAGGTTTTGTTTAACTTTTAAATGAGGGTTTGGGTCAGATGAATATGAGTTTTGTGGGGAGCTTTGAGTTGGTTTTCATTTTATCCAGGATCAGTTCATACTTTCCTGTTCAGTTCCCTTTTCATTCTTTCTCAGAGAAGGGTAGTTACTGAGGGTTACAAATAATCCACTTTTTCTTATTTTGAATCACTGGAGAATCACATTTAAGGCAAGTAAATATATTAGTTGAACCTATTTCCAAAGGCATGTCAGACTTTTGAATGAATTCCTAGTTCCATTAAAGGCAATGGGTCAGGATTTTCACCCTTTATGTTCCTTGTATTCTTTTGGCTGCTGATGGGAGTGGCCTTCTGAAATCCCATCCGGGTTTTGAATGGTACTAAATGTTCCAGGAACAACCCTTTCCTAAAATGGATTTTGGGAATAGGAAAGTTATTGAGAGTAACTGGCCTTCATTTTTCAGCAAATATGCCTCTACATATTTAGGGCCAGATCTAAATTATCGCTCATTATATCAATGGGAGTCTTGCAATCCCCCGTGCGTCCTGTTTGTTGTAATGGCCTGAGGTGGGACAGGGTATCTTCCAAAGTTTGTCAAATAATGTTTTGCTCCTTACAATAGTTGATGGACTTATGTGGCTTTGCTAAACATGTTTTTAATGTGAACAGATTGTGGTCTAGTGTTTAGAAAAGGAATTGGGAGAAAGGACTCTTAGCTATAATATTAACTCACAGCGTAACCTGGGCATTTACTGCTCTGTTCACAATTTAGTCATTTGTAAAATGAATGTACTAATACTTACCTACCTCGGAGGGTATTGTAAGAAATTATGACTATAAAGTACTTTGAGAATATTTGATATGTTCTGTTAATAATAATAATTAATAACTATCATCACATACTGCAATATAGAAATTCTACTGAATTGGACTGATATTAAATGGGGATAACTAACACATTTCATGAACTGTTAAATTATTTTTGTCTAAACAATTTTATCTAGTGATAAAACTTCTGCTGTTTGTGAGATGGCATAATCTCAAAAACTACTTAATCGGGTTAGGAAATATAAGTAATTATAAATAAGGAAACTCCTGATGCTTTAACATACAGTTTCAAATGCAATTTACTTTGCTTTGTAAAGTGTGATTCAAAGGTTGAATCACACCGCTCATGCTAGATTTTTAGGTATACTGTTCATGACCTCTCACAGTATAAGAACAAACAATAATACAATAGAACCCAAATAAGGGAGAAATTTAAAGTACTAAAGGCTACATGTTACTTTGAGATATCTAGTGATTAAAGGGTTGCTGATGTCCGTACCTTCCACCAGGAGTCAGATATTTTGTATTTACCTATTGACCTTTCAACTGAGGGATCAAAGGTGAGTGGAAGGCTGCTCAGGGCATTAGTTGCATCTTTTAATCATTATGTTCCTTTTAGCTCACTATGGCATTATGTCCAGGCTGGATAGAGAGATTTGTAAATTCACACTGTGGAATGGGATAATCCTGAGTCTTATTCCTTTTGAGCACTGAGAGATGAAAAGTTGTTAGGGGTCAAGAGATTTACTCTAATCAGCTTTGGGCTTCTTTTTAGATACTCCTCCACCCAACTTCAGACAAGTATTGCTAAAGAGTTTAAATACACTGATGCCTAACCACTTATAGCAACACCCTCACAATTTCAACCTCCCTCATCTGGACAGTATTATTCACACTCCAGATAAGTTTGGAGTGCAGACAATAATCTAATCAACATACTTGTTTTGTTGAAACCTAAATTCTACATTGTATTTCACTTGTAAGGTTGATTGAAACTGAATAAAGATTCAGAATCAGTGTTGACCTCTGATTTGTGAACATTATTTGTTACCGTTTCCCTTTTGAAGACTGGACAAATGTCTAGGGTTCTGGATAGGCTTGTGTAGCCCACACTGGCATGGGTTCACTGCTCCAGTATCCGAGCTAAGTAGACTATAGCTAGCTTGGGTATGTCTACATGAGCTGCAGTCACCCCCCATGACTGCAGTGTACACCTACCCTAACAGGCACAGCACTGAGCTCCTAGCCCAGGGAGAGGAGGGCTGCTACTCCAGAGGCTGGAGAGGCCCAGTCAAAACTTAGCTTCCTTGGACTACCCTAAAGAAACCAGCGTTGCCTTCAGAGATTTTCACAGTGCTGTGTGCTGCCCACCCCACCAATACAACTCTGCATTGGAGCTTGGGAGGAAGATCCTCAAGAGACAACTTTTCAGCTGTCTTCTACAGTTCCTATACCAGGGAAATCTTCTCCTGGCCAGATACAGAGCCTTTTAGGGTGCTTTTATGCTACTCTGGCTCTTTTATGTAGTGAATAGCGGCTGGAGTTGGGGGTTAAGGGTCTCATATTTCAAAATACATGTGACTATATAGGTGTGAAAAACTTAAACAGCTACAAGCATTTCTCATAGAAACCACAAATGAAAATTCTTCATTGTACATAATTTGGAAGAGTGTGAATTTCATAATGATTTTTCTCCCATTGCCATCCTTGCTATACCGTCATATTAGAGACTACTTTGGTTTACTTTATTAAACAGTTTGAAAAAGTCAGACCAAAAAAAGATCCTTCTTTTAAACAGTGGATACCAAGAGATAAATTAGAAAATCATGACTGCCTTGTGTAATGAAAGCCTAATTATAATTCCTCTCCCCCACCCCCGCATCTTTGGGGTATTTTGTTGTCAAACAGATCTTGTTCCATATTTCCACAGCTTTTGAAAATCTTTACATAAATGTAGTTATTGTCTTACATGAAGAGCAAACTCAAATAAGTTCTTTAAGGTTTTTTTTAGTTTAGTCAGGGTATATTTATCATCTGTGTCTACTCTCTAGTATACTCTAGTTTCTTCCAGTTGTGAATTCCACAGGCCCTCTACAAACTATATTGCCTTCCCATTACTACCCTCCTTGTCCTCTAGGTAAGGAAAAGAAAAGGGCAGCATGGACTCCCGGGAGTTTGGTGGGTGAAGTTGAAAGGGAATATGGGAGGAAACTGTACTTAACTTACAAGTTTTGTACTTTTTTGTACTTTTTGCTTAAGAGTCATTGCAATTTTTTAAGCATTGCTTTCAAAACGAGGTGCATTTTTCACATTCTCTCTGCTGACATATCATTACCTTTATGCATCACAAATCGTGATGAAAGCTCTTCACTAGATGCTGTGTCCTTGGGACATATCAGTGAGGGATTTGAGGAAAAATGCACTTTTTAACTAATGGTGTTTTAAAAAACACACATACACAATTGAATCCTACAGTAATGTTTCCTCACAGCGAAAGTGATAATGGAGGAAGTGTCACGGGGAAAAAAATGCAGAGATCTGAATTATCTAGAGATCTGAATTATCTATCCTATTGGTGTCAAACTCTCCGCCTTTGATTAATTATTCTGGCCTCTGTGATAGATTAAGGTTCTGCAGAACTCAAGCTTTCATTTTAAGAAAAAATATATTTCTAGTCATATGGTTTCAAAGAAAACCTTTTGAAAGTGACTTGAAGTTCTGTCTTTCTAATCTTAGAGATGTCTATAGATTTACCCAATAATTCTGAAGTGTGTGTTACCCCCATTCACTTTAATTAGCTTTTAACTTTGAAAAATTAAATAATCATGTTTAATCATATCAAAATGAGTAAATAGTACAAGATTACTACAAATACATTTTTGGGGTTTTTAGGAAGAAGGCTCGGAATACTTTAGTTCCTATGGTCTTGGAATTCAGGTGATGAGATGGAAACCATGACAAAGTACAATTAAGAATGGAAAACAAGGGACAAACAGATGTGCTTGTTAAGGAGCTAAGTGTTAAATATTTTATGATGGAGCCATAATTAGTATAATGTTTTGTCAAATACCACTCCTCCCTTGCAATTTCCCAAGGATTCTGGATCATATCATTGCTCATTTTCATGATTATATTTATTAATTGATTTTCCACTAAATTGAAGGTGGTGCTTGGAAAGTATATTTTGAAGATACCCATTTGAAAGGAGAAAACACAGGAAGAAACATACAATTTTAGCTAAAATTTTAGAAAATGAATAGATTTTTGAGAACTAATCAGTCCAAATTCTTTGATGCCATCCTTGACTTGCTCCCGGTGGGAGAAGAGGGTTAGTGATTGCACAACATCTGCTTGCTTATCTGTACTCCCAAAACAAAGCTCTAGCTAGCCGGTGCAGGGAGATAGGGGAGGTTCAGACTCCTCCTTACTCTCTTGCATAGGCATCTAGCCCTGATGTGTGGAATCTTTGCCCAAACCTGGAAATGGTCCCAACCCAAACTGTTTATAGGGTTCTAAAAAAATTTGGATAATGTTTTAAAAAGAAATATTTTATTTTAACGTGTTTCTGAACTTTTTGATTCCATCTAAATGCAGAAGCAGAGATTCTGAAATAGACTGAATATACCAGGGGAACAACTTTCTTTTTAAGCTAACTAGAATCTCTTGAGGAAATCTGTTCTTGTGATATTTTCAGTCCTATTTTGGAGATGCCAGATGGATTATTTGGATAAACATCCAGATTTTCTATCACTAATTTTGGTAACAAGCTAAGCAGTCACATCCTTTATAATACCTATTAAAATCCCAGATTCATAAATGTTATGGCCAGATGGGACCATTGTGAACATCTATCCTGACCTCCTCTTTAACACAGAGCACAGATTTCACCCAGTAATTCCTGCATTTGGTTCAATAACTGTTGGTTGAACTGGACCACATCGCCTAAAAACAGATCTAGTCTTGATTTAAAGACTTCTAATGATGACAAAAAATACATAACTGGGTTATCTTTTCCAATAGTTAATTACCATGACTGCCAAACATTTGCATTTTATTTCAGTTTTAGCTTTGCTGACTTCAACTTCCAGCCATTAGATTTTCTAATATTTTGTCTACTGGATTAGAGATATCTTCTATCAGCAGTCTTCACTCCAGTGTAGGTAATTGTAGAACATCATCAAGTTGCCTCTTAGCCTTTTCTTTGACAAACTAAGTAGATGGAGTCTTTTGGTCTCTCTCATTGTGAGTATATAATCATGGACAATTCCAGTACAGATTTTTCATGACTATGTCAAGCAGATATGACTCAACACATTTTGACATATATTGGGTGAAATTGAAACTAGTATATTAAGAACTCTTTTAAAAAATTAGGTGTTTCACCATGCAAACCCTTTGTGATAGTTTTGGATGGATTTAAAGAATAAATAAAGAAATGACATTGTTTAAAAATATTTAAGGAGAGTTATTTCACCCCACTACCAAGGGGTGAAATAAATTGCAGCAACAAAATCTAATGGAGAGAGCTAAACTACTGGCTCAGGAATTTGATTGGCTGAGAGAAATAGTAGCTGAGCCTATTTAAGAAAAAATATGTCAGAAAAGGACCTAGGATGCTGATTTAATGTTTCTACAACCTTTTCAGTGCTAATGGAACACACATACTTTCCATGCAATTGCCCCATTAGAGAACTTGGGAATTAATCAGAATATTAATCCCTGGCTACCAATGCAAATGATAATTAAACTCAGTGGTATATGAGCATTGATATTTCAGTTTATAATTTAGTAGTTTTGGGTCTCTTTGCAAGTGTCTTCAAATCCTTTTAATCTTTATTGGTACAATACATGACCACTCTAATTCACTAATATTTATATTTTCATGCTTTCTAGGTGCAGCTGGCTTAACACCATTGCCAAGTGACAAGCTCCTTTTATAAGGAGCATTTAACAAAAGGACACTTTTCCTTTTCATGTATATTTCATTGGGAAAAAAACATTAAAAATAATTTCTAATTCAGTTAGGGCTACATCCAATGAAGTGCAAATACAATGAAAACAAGTATTCCATGTTCTGCTAACAATGGTAGTTCGTTTAATGTGGGTTTTTTTAATCAGTGTAAATACTTGTGAACTCTGATCATGCTTGCCATTAAATGGTTATCACTGGTTCCTTCTTCCACCTTTCCTTCCCCGCTCCCTCCCCCAACCCCCATTCATTCCACAATAGCTATTAGGGACCTGTAAAGTACTTTTTTAAACCAAAATTCTGGATGGTTTTGTGAAACATAATAAATCCATGTGCACAGTGATTGACCAGGCTGGGCTTAGCAACCTGTGATTCTCATTTGATCCCTTCCTTTTGTCCAACATACCTTTACAGTTGTGGCAAACTATGGATGAACAGTTATAGCTGTTACTAATAGCCAGTTTCACAGAGATTGCTTCACAGAGATGGTGGCAATTGTTATTACTGCAGAAGTAATTACCTTTGCCATGGACAACTTATTATCTGTCAGATATCTATGGACTGGAAGTAAAGTACAGGGTTGGAAATGATTAAAATGAAAACAGAGCGAGAGCTTAGAAAAATACTGAAGTTAGATCACTGATATCTAGGAAGATTCTTTGTTTAGTGCTTTGCTCCCTCTTCTGTCTCAATCTATTTTATGGGTAGCTGCTTTAATATGTGAATATGTGTATACAGGACAGATCTATTCAACCATGTCAGCCTTTATTATTTGTATTTATTTATTTGATAGTGCTTCCAATGTGTGAGGTGCTTTCCAGACATGAAAGAAGGCGTAGTCCCTGCCCTGAAGAACTTGCAGTCTAAAAGACAAACAAGCTGATAGCATTTAGAGTAATAATAACATATCATTAAAGTGGTCAATGCAGGGGTTGGTCATGTCAGTAAACACAGAGCCAGATTCCCTGGTGCAGCACAGTCTCATTGCACAGCAGCTCTGGTGGAATCTAGCCTTACAGTAGCTGAGGGGTGGGGAAAAATCACCCCACATTAAGAGTTCTTATATCACTTGCTCTGTCTGCTGCCACTGTAGCAGAGAGAAAGCCCCATGGCCAATCCTGGACTGTGGTTTTGGCCTTCCAATTGCTCTAATTTGGCACAGGAACACTGCCCATTCACAGAGCAACCGCAGGGATCAGGGGAGTACAAAGGTGTCTTGGTGAGTTACGTAGATTACTTCCAAGAACCCACCGTCTATCCATTATTAGCCAGTTAGTTCCTTATAGTTATCCTGGATCTGTAGGAGGGATTTGTATGCAGTGAAGCTATGGAGCAGCTCAGAAAGGGTGTTTTATACACAGGGGGACAGTACAGAAAACAGCATAAATTGTTTGTTAGAGAAGCAAATAAACAGGGAACAGGGCTAGCACTGTGGCATAACAGATAAAGTGTGGAATTGACTTACTCCAGTAGTCTCTGCATGAGATGTATCTTTGTGTTTGGGGGATTAGCAAAGAGAGCACATAAATATAGATTCCTCTCATCATTACTCATGGGAGTACTTATTTACACATGTAAATACTCCCACTGAAGTTAAGGAGCCTACATGAATAAGAGTGCAAGATCAAGTATTTAATATAGGCATTCCACCTGTAATATATCCTGCTTTGTCTCAATACCGCAGCCCATAAACCATGGTGTGTTGTTCTATCACTGATGAAAATCCTTTAAATCACATTGGGATAGTAGGATAAAACTAGGCTTTGACTTTCCTTGTTATTTGTCTATAATTAAATGCAGTGGTGTTTGCGCTGTTAGTCCTCTTAGCTTTATAATGATTGGTTGTTGGTGCCTGGTTTTTTCTATATACATTTGTATGAGATTTTTTTTTAATGGATATGTTTAAGGACACTTTAAAATACATCCAAGTTATTCATCCAAGTCCCAAATACATATATAAAAATTTAATCCCTCCCTGCTCTCAAGATTTCTTCAGATCCTTTTAAAAATAGTGATGATTGCCTTGACAGATTCTAGTAGCTTTTGTGCAGCCATTATCCTCTAGTGTGTAAATCCTCCTCAGTTCACAGATTATTGATCTGAACAACACTACACAGTGCCTCTGGGTCCATTATAGTCTAGTGTGTTGATGCAGCTGCCACACAAGGGCATGAAGTCCACCTGCTAACAATCTTTACAGAGCATTGCTGTAGGAAAACAGTTACTTAGCCTCACAGAGAAGATGCTTCTCTCAATTAAATAACTAGGCCCTTCTTATTACTTTCCCCTGTCATACCCAGAAGGCTTTGCCTTATGTTAGAGGCTGATGAAGCATACAGTATGGGGTTTTGGAAGTTAGAACTTAAAAATAAATTTCAATGGACGTAATTTTTCTCAAGCACATGTAAAAGTTTCATGGAAGAAATAATTCTTCCCAGGATTCAGCATTCCAGGTTAATTTTTATATGCAGATGACAACCAGTTCCACATTTCAGCTCCCAAGTTTTTCAATCCCAAATTGAACGCTCTGATATAGAGCAGTGGTTCTCAACCAGGGATCCGGGGAGCCTCAGAAAGAAAAAGTTTGAGAACCCCTGTGGCAGAGAATGCCCTCGCTAGAGAACATCATCTTAGACTCAAACTGAAAAGTCCTGTTGATTGATTGTATCTGTTACAGTGGATTGTGAGACTAAATAGCTATGTTTTTTCATAGTATAAAATTCTATGAGGTAGGCTGGAAGGGACCTCAAATGGTCATCTAGGGTCCGGGGCCCCCTGTGGGGCTGGGAGCAGGTTTCCCGGGATCCTTGAAGCATGGCTAGTGTTAGACTAGCTGGGGCCCAGAGCAGAAAGCCAAAGCCCCACCACATGGGTTGAAGTCCAGGGCCCTGAGCCCTGCCACCAGGGGCTGAAGCCAAAGCCTGACCAATGTAGCTTCATGGGGGCCCCTGTCGTTAGGGCAGGACAATTGTCTGGGGTCCCATGCCCTGTTCTTGGGACCCCAGACAATTGCCCTGCCCTAACGACAGCCCTGGCTTTTATATGTAGAAAAATAGTTACTGTGGCACAGGTGGACCATGGAGGTTTTTATAGCGTGGAGGGCGAGGGGACTCAGAAAGAAAAAGGTTGACAACCCCTGATATAGAGGAACACAAAATGCTATAGAGATGTGATCATAATTGTTAAGCATTTGGTGGGCAGAATGGAAAGCATGGAGAGGAGCAGACACTACCCTTTAGTATGCTTTTGAATTCTGAGTTTGCTAGGAAAATTGAATTTATGCCTAAATTCTTAGGGCAAGCACCTAAACAGGGATAACAGGATTACAACAATTAGCTCTTTAAAACATCCACCTGCTATATTATGTACAATCTTTGTAATAAATAGCTTAATTTTGGTACCAAGCTATGCAGCCACCACCTTCATTATACCTAACAAAATTCTAGATTTATAAATGCAGAATAGCAGCAAAGAAGGTTTGTCTGTCTTCTGTTGGGGAAGTCGGTAGCATGGCAATTGTGATTCTGAGAGAGAACGGGTTGTTTGAAATGTTTGTGATGCACAGGAGTCCTGCTTGCCATGGAGAAGATCAGTTACAGATGTGACTAGAGTGCTCAGCACCTTACAGGATCCACCTGTACACGTTGGGAATTAGAAAAACCTGTATGATGAATGGCAACATTACCCCTGCAGTGATGCATGCCCCAACCTAATACCCCACTTAGCTACCAAACCTTAGGACAAACCAGACCACATAAGCCTTCTGTTTCCCCAGTTTGGCTCCCTGCTTCTTAAACTCCCTTTGTCCTTGGAAAGCCCCTGCTGCTCCCCATAGAGTAAACCTTGATTTAGCAGGGCTGGATAGGACTCTCTCTTTGGAATCTATCAACATTGCTATACATGGCATAGGAATAAGGCCAAGTGGGTGACAAGTTAAACCAAATTCCTGCAGTTCTACTCCTCTGCCACACTGGCTAAAATCCCTGAGGATATTCTACCAGTTTTGGAGAAGACTGCTATGATTTTGGTAACATTCCTGCACATTTTCAGCTCCACATTGTATTTCCTCCAGTGCATACTATAGGGTTGTTGCTGTTAACATGGCATTTGACAGTTCTTTTTAATGATATGTTTGGTCCTCTCCCTTTATTCCCTCTTGGGTCATATAGGCAGCAGAGCTCTTAAGGAGCTTGCACGGTCTCCTGTTTGTTCTGTTATTTAGGGTTGGATCCCTGATTGCAGAGCACCTTTTAGTTTTATAGTCAGTCCTGCTTGGAGACCCCTTTTCTGAAGTGAACCCGGATACAAAGACATGATATAAATGGATTGTGAGTGGCATTTAGCTATCTTCTGTCTCTCCCTTTCTTTAAATGACTGCAGGGTTCTGTCTTTCCAATACTTCCACAGAGCAGAGGAGCCTTCCCTAATTTCTTTTCCTAATTTTAGGGACTTACTGGCTGACTAAGGGCTGTAGTGTGTTTGAAATTCAGTTAAATTAGGAAAGGAAAATTGTTTCCCATGGTAAAGGAAAAGATCTCAAACTTGATTTTTCAGAAGTGCTGAGTACCCGCAACTCCCACTGAAGATCATGAAAGCTGAAGGTGTTCAGCACATCTGACAATCATTCTAGTAGTTTATTTTACACCCACTTTCATTGCCCACCCAGTGATGTAAATGTTATCTTACCTGATTAGGAAACAGCAGTGACTGTGAAGCAATCAGCCCCACCCTGGTTAGTAGTTACCATTAGGCACCATCTGCTCCAGCTATAACTAATTTAATGAGTCACAGATGCAGTTATAAGTGTTCATCAAAGAAGAAATGAAAATCATTTTACTCTTTATTTAAAAAATACTATACTGAGTTCTACTTCTTGTAAGAACTTTGGAGAGAGAGGACTCTCTGAGAACCAACTTTAGTATAGCCTTGGAATGAAAGTTCTGAATTTTGGTGGTAGTCAGCATTCCACTAAGCTTTACACCTCACCTCTTTAGTTTATTTTTCTTTTGTTGATAAACTATTTGTTCAGTGCTCCTTAGAACAGTCTGGCCTTTTCACATTTCTCTCCTGGTAACTTGGCTAGTGATAGTGGAAAAACAAAATGTTTAGCTTTGTTCTCCTTTGCTTTTTATCAACAACTGGTCCTAATCCTGCCAACGGTTACATGTAACCCTTTACATACATATGCATTCTCCTTTAATTTAGTGAGACTCCTCCCTGTGTGTGAAGTTATTCACATGAATACATTTTTGGCAGGATCAGGATCTTAGTTTGGGAAAACAATGGGGGTTTGTTGGTTTGTTTTAGTTTCATGTCTGTCTCTGTTTCTGGACCAGGGATGTGCTAAAGGGACCATCTTCTAGCCAAAAGCATTTCAGGAACTGATCTGAAATGAAAATATGAAGCATGAAAATGGATCCTGTGAAATGAGTTCTATAATGCTCAGGCTTTACAATAGCAAAGCTATATTTCAGTTATGCCAGAAATAATACACAAAAGGACAGCACCGCCCCATTGAACTAGCTTGCACAAAGTCCACTAAAAGGCAAAACTGTAAAGTTAAAGGCTTTTTCTCTCTTTCTTTTTAAATTGGGACTGCTAAACTAAGCTCAACTCTGCAGTTAAAATGAAATGGCTTAATCCTACACCACATGAAAGGAAAATGTCAGCAATTAAGTCAGATGAGAAAGCTTTGTTCGTGAAGGAATGCATGGCTGGAACTTGCCCTCAAAGGCTTTACAAGGAAAACAGTCATTTATTTAGGCCATCTCTTCACAAAACACAAAAGAAATAAACTGATAATGGATTGGCCCTTCAGGGGGACCAAAGACTTTTTTTAAAAAATGCTGTGGACCACCCTCCTCCTCCTAAGTATCAAACTGTCTCAGATGTAACCTTCCAGTAACCTTGCTAGAAGGCACTACAGTGTGATTCACTAGGTTACCCCTATTCTTTTCTTTTCAGGCTCCTGCTCAGATGGCTATTGGGAATGTCAGAACGGCAAGTGTTACAGACCAGAACAAAGCTGCGATTTTGTAGATGACTGCGGGGATAATACCGATGAGAATGAATGCGGTACTTCCTGCACATTTGAGAAAGGCAGATGTGGCTGGCAAAATTCCCTAGCTGACAACTTTGACTGGGTTCTGGGAGTTGGCTCGCCTCAAAGTCTCAGACCTCCCAGGGACCACACACTTGGAAATGGAATTGGTATGTTATCAATTCACAAACAAGGATATAATCCTATTCATTAAGCTTCTCATGTGTTCCCCATGAGACAACAGAAGGGTTCTAAATATCTAATTAGGGTGTCATTATTAATAAATGAAACATATAATTGGTTATCAAAACATAATCATAATTACTGTTCTACAATGCCTGTAGGTCAGAAAACTTTGATTCTCAGGTGCCCTTTCTCTAAATAATACTGCATGTGATGAGCAAGTCATTATTTTACTTGACAAGAGAGTGACATTTGATCTGGACACAGATTTTAAGGATGAGTTAACTAGGCTGAGAGAGCCATTAGGATCCACTCCACCAGAGTCAGATCTCATATCCAGAAAGCTCTCGTTCATGTCAGGCACATAATGCTGGAACATTCAGAACTTTGTTCTGTACTGACAGTGGTCCGTTGGTACTATTAGAATATACTGTTGAGAAGGGGTGGAATTATCTAATATATTGAAGAGATTTTCAAAAATGCAGTTAGGCTCTCAGCTCTTATTGAAAGTTAGTTGGAGCAGAGCCCATATATGCCCTCATGCCTTAGAGAAATCTCTCTCTAAACTGTTAAATCATCTCTAAAGAGTGTGTGCTAAGCAGGGAGGAACAAAGCTGTTTGGGGAAATAAGAACTGCCACAAAATTCCTCCCTGGACTATAGCCAGTGTGGCTGCAGCTCTCACCACATCTTCCAGAAAACCTTCCATAAGCTCTCATGTCTCCCTGCTTTTGCTCAAGAACACCCAAGCACATATTCTTTCCCAATATCCTTTGAGCAGACTTTAGCTTCACCTCCTACCTTTGAAGTTCCCATTACCGAGCCACAGAGCTTCCCTTAGGTAAACCCCAAAATGATCCTGAATTCAAATCTTCCACCTTCTAGAGTGCACAGAGGTCATGAGACTTGAATTCAGCAGTTGCCAGAAGGAATCACTAGGTTGAATTATGTGAAGGACTATAGGAGGGATATGTATTGAATACAAGAAGGCCTGAGTTTACTGGATGATTGTAGGTAGAAAAGGAGGTAGGGGCTTGTGGAAGCTTGTATGAATGTTATAGAATAATTACATGAAACTATTTGTACATCTAGTGCCAAAAATTAGACATGGTCTAAGTGGCCTACCCTCCGCTGATGACATGAGTAGGAAACGGTGCAGAAGAAATGGAGTGGGCCAGAGAATTTGTTCTTCTCTTTCTTTTGGCTTTTTAAAACTCATAAGAACAGCCATACAGGGTCAGACCAAAGGTCCATTTAGTCCAGCATCCTGTCTTCCAACAGTGGCCAATGCCCGATGCCCCAAACAGAGGCTAGGGACATCATCGCGGGGAAAACATGTTGTTGGTGTTCAATTTTTAACATCTGCCTGATCTCCTATAGAAATAAATATTTTCCCACCATAATATTATGGCAAACATCTATAATGCAAGTAAGCCTCAGAAAAGTTGAAGTCAATTCTAAATGATGAAGCCACCTCACTCAAATGGATTTGTATCCCTAATTCAAATATAAAATGCAATATTTTATGCAGTTATAAATTGATCAACAATGTCCTGTTTATGCTATGATTACGTTTATTTGAATTCCAACTATATTGTTAGCATGATAGCAAAAAAAGATTGAATTTGAAATCTTGCTGTGTTCATTATGCTTTTTGATTGAAATAGCTATCTGATTGGTTTTCATCATGAGAAAGAAATGCAGAACTCAAGTGCCACCTCATCTCCTGAAATGTTATTTAAGTATCAGTATTTATTTGGGATCTTTTAGGGACTTAATTTGAAATGCAGGATAATACTTTTGTACTGAGGAATACAGATGGTCTGAACCAGTCTGATTCAGTATGGATACCTATAGATCCACACAGATGCAAAGGACTTGAGATTGGTTGGTCCCTTTGCCTACCAAAGCTAGCTTTGAGCTGGTGTTACCTGCTATTTGGAAACCATAGAAGACTCACCCTCAGATTTATCAGTGTTGCATGATGTGACATGCTTACAGAATTATGACCTTGCCAGTATCTATTCTACTTTAAAATGAGGCAACTATTGGCAGCCCACGGATAAAGCTCAATAAAGAGATATGGAGCCAGATTCTTGGCCAGCATGAGAGCTAGCAGAAGGATTTATGCCTGCTTATTCTGGTAGAAATGACACTGGAGGGCAAGATTGCTGCATTGGAAAACATCTGCAACACTGCTATTTAACATGGCCTGAAAAGCACATAGTGCTCTTGGAAAAGAGGATGTGGTCAGGATGGCTAAAAAACGTGTCAGTTCCCCATTTCTCCTTAGAGACTGCTTCCAGCAGAATTTCTGTGTAGCCCCAGTGAAAAGTTAACTTGTTCCCACCAACTTCCTAGTGTAACATGGGCAGAGGAAAAAGCACAGCCCATCTCCCACTCTTATTTGCGTGCAATGGATTTGGCTGATACAGGGTGTGCATTAGGGGGTATACTTTACATTCTCTGCATTAGTTCTGCTGAGTTTTTAAAGACTAAAATAGTTCTTCATAACATGTAACTCTTGATTCTAGGAGCATTCCTATATCTTGAAGCTACACCAATAGGCCTAAGAGGTGAAAAAGCCCATGTGAAGAGCTCCAGGTGGAAAGAGTCGGGCACAGCTTGTATGATGAGTTTTTGGTACTACAAGTCCTCAAAAGCCACAGGACACATTCAGGTTCTCATTAAGGTAATGATCAAATAATCTTTCTTTTCTATTTGAATATGCTGATACTTACACTGTTTGTAAGAATGTGTGGTTCCAGCTGAGAATGATTCTACACACCTTCCACTGGCTCAGCTGGTGAGAGGCTTCTCTTCAGTTCTGTTGTTTGTGGATCAATGGGGACTCACTGTCCATGACTCTCAGACCCAGTTTATCCCAGCATTGTGCCTTTCATACAGAACCATACACTGTATGCTAATCTCTTTAACATGCTACATAAAACCACTCCTCTGACCCAAAATGTCTCCCCTAAAAAGCCATAGAGAATGTTTTGAAACCCTCTCCCCACTACTCTGAAAGCCACATAAATAGAATTTACCTCTTACACCAAAAGGTCTCAATAATTCATTAAACAGGTCTCCCTCTCTTTCACTTTGCCTCTGAGTTCACTGTCCCTAATGCTGCTTTTCTTTTGATATATCAAACCTCTGTCGTCTTTGATACTTTCCATGTCAGAGCAATTTTAACTTTTTATTTGATTCCCTTTTCGTTGATAGCCATGGGTAGCCTTGTGGATCTGATGTGTTGACATCCATGAATAGAATGCATTCAGCAGCCAGCACAAAGAAAGAGAAAATGTAAAAAGTATGCCTTGGTTGGCATATTTCTTTCTATTTACACATATGCAAGCACGTGCGCATGCAAGCACACACACACAAAATAAACAATAACTTTAGTTTTAGAAATGGCATTTATTTTCACAAGTTGGGGGATGGTGTCATAACACATAAGTGCTGCAGCCAAAAGTTTATTGAATAAAAGTCATCCAATAACAAATAAAGACTGATGCCCTTCCTGCAGCTTGCTGTTATATTTATTGCTATGGAAGAGATGTATTAAAGCGAAAACGCAAGTTGACAGCCAAAATACTGATTATAAACAAAATATAGAAAAATATCTTTGATGCTATATAAACACATATTTCAACTCTTTGTAGATTATAAGCCACTAAAAGTATTTCACTACTATGAATCCATGTAGTTCTACTTATAAGTGCAATCACAAATCACCCCATGTGTGAGTGTATGCGCACATGCAGTATATTAGTAATAAAAATACAATTATAAATCAATTGTGCCATATATTTGCCATCTAGCTGTTACGATATCTCCCTGCAGTATGCCTAATAAAGATCAGGACAGAATTCATTTTGGGGAACTTCATGACAACTCTGATTTCCAATGAACATGTTATCTTAACTCTTTATTTTAAATTACATCCTGCCTTTGAAAATAATCTACAGCAAATTCTTTCCCTGATAACCTGCGTATTATACGAATGATTCAAATCCCTGAAAGTTAAAACACTTCAGTGGTCTTTAACATCTGGACATATGACCCTGAGTAAGTCTGTCTGAACTAAACAAAACAATGGGCCTTTGGCAGTCATTAGCAGATTTTTTTTTTCTTGGATTAGTCCAAACACATACAAGTAAGAGGTGACTGATCTTCAACTAGCTGTTTAGTTTAATGGATCATGAGATACATTTATGCAGCTATTTTCCAGAAGAGATCTAATCCATAAATCAAACAGCTAGGTGAAGACTGGTAATTTCGATTATTGATGTGTTTCTAAAATTACTCTTCAATGGTAATCCAGTCATAGATAAAGGCAGAAAGATCCTGGTGTTTAGAATGAATGAAGTACAATGGCAAACACTTATTTGAAGTCAGTGTTTGCTTTGTGTTCTAATCTTTTTAAGTGATTCAAAGATATAATCTGTGACACCTAAATACTATAGTGATTAGCAACTTAGAAATGCTTAATAATTAATATTCTTATGTACAAATGACTAACCTGGGCGACAAGTAAATAAGGAATTGTATTTAGTATATACCCACTGTGATATCAATGTTGATTCCCTAAAGTAACTATAACTATAGATACACTACTGTATGGAGGATTTTGCTAGAAGTGCAGATGGCTATTTATTATATGTATATCCCACTTTGATTACATAGAGTGCATTCAAGGGGAAAAACAAAAGCAGATTCTTCTACTGATCTTCCAGTGGCCCCAATCCTGCTAAGTGACCTATGCAGGTGGACTCTGCAGGATTGCAGCCAAAGAGGTTTTCCTTTTGAAATAACACAACATTCTGCAATTTTATCTTTAAATACTGTGATACAGCATGGCCAGAGGGCAGCCGGAGAGGGTTAGAAGGGAGCCTTATTCCCTGTAGAGGGAAGAAAGTGTGCTATAGATTAATTAGAGCACCTGAAGCCTGTCACCTGATTAAAAAAAACCTGCTTCAATCAGACAGGGGAAGGAGTTGGAGCAGAGAGGATTGGTGTTGGAACAGAGAACAGTTTGGAGGGAAGCAGAGGGAAGTTTGGAGAAGTGCTGTGGTGGGCTAAGAAGACCAAGACCCTAGGTAAATGGACACCTGGCTTGTGCAGAGGGAGGGCAGGAAGCGCCCCACAAGCTGAAGGGCAAGAGAGGGAAGTAGCCCAGGGGAAGGAACCGCTAGTTCAAGTGGTTTACCACTATCCTTAGGGCCCCTGGGCTAGGACCTGAAGTAGAGGGCGGGCCCGGGTCCCTCCCCCTCCACTCCCCTCCCCTCCTCTAGGACACTAGTGGGGCAGTTAATATCCCAGTTCAGGGGCAAGAACGGGGCCCTGAACACCCCCTCCCCCCAAGAAGAGAAAGCGTGAGACCCATCATAGTAGTGCCGGCAATTTGCCACAATACTGAACACTTGATTTTTGTTCTACCTCTTTTCTTGTGACTGAGCAGCTGGTGCTCGTTAAAGAGATGTAATGTATACAAATTAAATGACTACTTTAACAGTAGGTGGAGAGAGTTGGTAAATGTTGTGTTCATTGTTTTTAGAGTTTGAAATGCAGTTATTTTACATTTGAGCTCAGAAACAGAAGGAAGGTCAGCCTTACCCACATGAAAGAAACAGCACTTTGGGGGAGTTCTTAGATGCTCTTTACCTGAAGTGCTCTACTTATGTTTGGAGCATGCTGTCTTTCTTAAAGGTATTTTTACTATCACTGTTACCTTAAGCCATATACTAGTATAAAATATCTGATTCGATTTAGCCACACAATTGCTTTTGAAACCATCCCAGTACTATTTAAAATGAGTTTGGAGTCCATGAAACCAACCTCATTTGCTCTAGGGTTTTTTAAAGGAAGTAACCGTACTCTGAAGAACTAACTAGGAAATTTACCCCTCTTCCAACTGAATAAAGGGATAATTAAAGTTCTCTTTAACTTGAACAGATTATCCTTCTCTCTGTCTCACACTCTCTCACACACACACCCCGCCACAGTACTTAAGGAAATATCCTTTCTATAGAGCTTTTTGCATCATCCCATATAATGTAATACAGATTTATATCCTTGCTATGGAATTCTTTAGAATGGTTCAAAAACCTATACAAAAATCCCTTTTTCTACGTTTTAGAGTAATTTCTGTAGTAACCACTTGGTTTCAAAACTATTCAATTAAGTCATTCTCTCCCTTACCTCCCTTTTTTTAATTAAACTAATGTAAACCATATAGTCATTGCATAAATGCTTGTAGGCTATTTTTAAACCATCCCACCCTTCTATGAGCTGCTGTCTTTTTTCATAATTAATGGCTGCATAATGTGAGCAAGTTAAAGACAGTCTGAGTGACATAAATTTGAGTGAGAACATTACTAGCCCAGTTCTCTGTCCTATAACAAAGTCATGTATTAGAAATGGACAAAGAAGAAAAAAAATTACATTGTGGCTGGAGTCTCCCAATTCTTCTACAGGATATTAGTCTTGTCCTTCCATTGCTTTGCATATACAAATCCCAACAGCAGTGCTGTAGTTTGAATTTCTACTTAGCAGTATCCAGTCTCACATAAGGACTGAAGTCTGATCAGCCAGTACATTGTCTATGAGAAGACATAGAGGAGTTCCCCATTTTGTTTCCATCTATTTTAAGTACGGGGCTAGAGGAATTATTCCTGATTCAGTGGCATTAGCCCCAGACTTATGTTAGTGTGAGAGCAGATCAAGCCTATAGTATCCTTGTGATATGTATAGATGATTTATGTTAGCATTAATAGGGGTTATGAACCTTCAGGAAAAGAAGCATATTATTTGTTATATTCCTAAAGTATTATCGTAGATAATGAGTTCAACATCACATCTGCTGTGGGACTTCTTCATAGAGAACATTGTATTGCTGTCAAGCATAATGAGACTTGTTGTTGGGACTCACAGTTAAGGGTGTTGCAGAAAATTTCTGTGAAAATGTATTTGAATATATTGGGTTTTGGTTTAATGCTCATATTATTATTAACATAAATCTGTGTAGAATAAGAATTATCTCATTGAAATGACACTGATGGGCAGTTCAACTAGTTTTAGAAATACTGTG
The DNA here is from genome assembly GCF_011386835.1 of Chrysemys picta bellii. Classification (NCBI taxonomy): domain Eukaryota; kingdom Metazoa; phylum Chordata; order Testudines; family Emydidae; genus Chrysemys; species Chrysemys picta. The sequence goes on along the minus strand of NC_088792.1, from coordinate 40,446,711 downwards.
TGCTGCAAATCAAAATCCTCACCACTTATGCAAATGAAAGACATTGACATTATAGCTGTGTTTGAAGACTGCATTATCTACCTTGCCATCCATCTAATTTGAGACTGTGAAGTGTTCAGCTGCAGTGCAGCAACCACAACATGCAAATAGATTATTTCCAGGCTGAATATGAGTGCTACTAATCAGAACAACACTATTGCTTTAAGACATGTCTAAAATGATCTGTGTATGGTTGCAGTAGAATAGGATTAAATGTAAGAGAAACTGACATTCTGAGACTAAAGTGTAGGAAGAAAACTGAAAAATCCCACGTCCAATTTTTTGTACTGCTTTCCCACTCAACACCCAAATATTGATTTATTTTAAAACATGGAGAACATGGGTTCTCTGTTATTATGTAATACATTTACAACAGAGCTAGAGAAGCCATTTTCAAATTGAAGAAAAACCCAACCATTTTATCTCTGCTTATTTTTGAATAACTGTTTCCAATACTATTTAAGTTGTCTTTGCCATAGGAAGAAAAAAAATTGGGCATCACAATGGAAGAGAAACTACAAATCAAAGGGTCATGTCATTTGCTGCAATGAGTTTTCAGATGCCAATCTTAATTGCATTGAGTATTAACATAATGTAGTTTAAAGGTTAATTTAGGGTCTAAGCAAGGCTTTTGGGGCCTCTTCAATGAGTTTGGATCAGTTCCCTTAGAGCAATAGAGAAATGTGCAAGGAAGATAAATAGCCATTAGCAGCTACCTCTATTTACTATGACAAAGCCAATATGCACAGGAGCTCATTAGGAATTTCCCGTGGACCTTATTCTGGAACTTGTCATAGGGAATTTATTCCATCCAGTAAATGAGCAAAGACGTAATGACATTTAGAAGGACAAGACATCCAAGCCAGCTCATGGCAGCCTAAATAGAGAAAATTCCATAGATAGTTCCACAGCTACGAACTAGCCAACCCATTGGATTAGTCAGGCATAGGGCCAGCTGTACCCAACAGCCAGAGTCCTGCAGCGGCTAATGGATTAATATATTGCAGAACTTGTTGCCTGGGTACTTATTATCAAGTGTCATAAACTATCACAGATGTTGATTTTTCAGCTATAAGGAGGAAGGGAGGAGAAAAGAAAAAATATAGAAATGTGCAGCTTAGCTGGCTCTGCAGCCCAAGGTCTAGATGATCTGTGGCCATCCTGAAATTCCCTGGTCATTTTTAGTGGAATTAAGTGTACAAAAAATGTCTCCATAGTGAGATTTGAAGAGGGAAATCTGAAGGCCGGGGGTGTGGCAGATGCCAGCTTATTTATTTTGGACTCCTGTGTTTTTAGGTTTTGTAGAACTTAAAAACGAAATTTTAACAAATCAGTATCACTGGCCCCCATTTACTTGAGCTGCTTCCCATGAAAGTATGCAGTTTGAGGAAACTACTTATTGGTGCTTAGGAGCTTAGAAATAGCCTATATCATCACACTGACGCTCATTTCTGGCTGTATAGAAAATGATCAAATCCTTATGTCAGCATGGGTTCTTTTCTAACAGTGTATCTGAGCCCTGTGGAGTTGCAGGATAAAAGTACATTTTCAAAGAGTAACATAAGGTTTTTACTGATTTGATTTTAACGGGAGTTGTGTAATCAGACAAGTTGAAAGTCTGTGGATAAGGATTTTTAGTCCCTCTTCTGAGATACAAGCAATCTTCCCAAATAGATGCCTAAAAAAAATCTGGTACACAAATGCAAAAATTTGCCAGCAACTCTTTTTATGGCTAGGTTCAGTAGGTTACATTTTTACCTTGTTTTTCTCTCAACACTTTAATATTCTGATCATCTCAAATCTGTGTATAGTACTTTTGCTTCATTAGTTCTTTAAAATATTTTTGACCAAAAAATCTCCTTTTGTTTTTCATTTTATATTCAGGAGAGTCTGGTTAAACATAACACAGGTAAGGGCCAGATTCTGTCACTCTTATTTATAGTGAGTTGCACAAACTCCCCAAAAGCCAAATTTTCAGCCCCCTATTCCCATTGGTGAATCAAAAGTCCTATTTAAATCAATCAAACAACTTATACAAGTAACCACTCACTGTTGGGAGTAAGGGGTTGACAATCTGGTAACCCAGGTAACCTAAATTGAAATCATTGGAGCTACTTGCAAAGTAAGAACTACTCAACTTGAGTAAGGGTGGCAGATTCTGACTCTAATAGGGGCTTCAGTATTGAATTCATGGGCAAGAAAATGCCCCCTAACTAATCAAATGTACTGACTGACCACAGTTTCCAAAACCACATGCAGTTAGCTCGCTTTGCACTTAGTGGGCACTAACTTAAATGGAGTCATACCAGTGATGAAATTGACACAATGATTCCAGCACTTTATGAGCAGATCTCCTAGAAAATTGTGATTGAATCAATGAGTAGTAAATATAAAGATAAGCCAGTGATAATGGGGAAACGTTATATCCTTCCAAATTAGTTTTTATAACAGGAGAAGAAAAAGCTATGTGAGATTCTGAGCAGGACTGTTATTTACTGTATTACATTTTCTCTGATGAATAAGTTAGAAAATTATTTTAGTCTTCCTACTGATAAATTACTGTAAGGTATATCCCAGGGCTGAATCAAGCCCCCTTCTTTGGAAATGGAATGAGTTTTAATAATATTGTGTTCTTAAATTGCAGCCAAATTTAAACGTTCATTCAAAACAGTTTGGTGACCTGGAATAATAAATCTTGCAAGTGCAGGACAAAGCAAATTGCTATGTTTTTTAGCCAAAGCCTGGAAGGGTCACTACTACACTTTGAAATCTTGTTTGTGAAGACAAAATAGGAAGAAACTGATTGAGCAGAGGATTTTATCACTTAAATACCCATGTGTGTTTTGTGAGAAACAAACAACATCAGAAAAAATTGCATGTAACTGAATTATTCATCCTTTTGACCTGAGTTCCTTAAGAACTTGGCCCTTTTTTTTCTTCTTCTTCTTTTGTCCTGAGGAGGCCATTAGGGGTAGGCATCAGCATTGAGATTCCATCTCCAAAATCCACTTGGTCTTCATTGCATGATACTTCAGCTCTGTAATACTGAGTCCCTGGACTTGATTTACTCCATCTTAGGGGACTTGTAGAGTCACCCTTGAGGAAATCTGTGTTGTCTGTTTGGCCATTCTTTATCCCAGTAGTTTTGTCATGGAAAGGTAGTATTAAATTGTGTTTTGGACTCTATGGCTGGTGGAGCTTTCTCAAGACAGACTTGCTTTGCACAGCACATTTTTGGGGTACACTTACAGCCAGTGGGGGTAGCAGCTCTGAAGCCCACTGACAGAAGCTGGTATATCCCAGGGCTGAATCAAGCCCCCTTCTTTGGAAATGGAATGAGTTTTAATATTATTCTAAAAGGTAATATGTGTAATAGAATCTGACACTTATTGAAGAAATGAATATATTGTAGAGGCTGTCTCATGCTGACCAGATGTAAGTCCTAGCACACTATCTAATTGCTCCAGACAAGCATCCCAGTTTGCAAAAAATGAAAATGTCTGTTGCCAAGGATTCCAATTAAGCTCAGCAAGAGTGTAAGAAGCTGACAGGTCTCCTTCCCTACTTCTTGTTTTCCTTTCTAGCCCCTTTCCAATTCCCTTCTGATCATGTTCTCAGATAATCTCATCCCACTATTGAAAATTAACTGAAATGAGCAGATGATACATTAGCAAACCTTAGTGCTAAGGTAGCACTGAAGCCCAATACATGACATTAAACAGTTTACCAATTTTATCTATATGTATGCAGAGTCAGAATGAGCTCTACCCTGACATCTGGTGGTGAGTTGTGGAAAAGGACTTCAGGGGCTGATCTCGTTTGCATGGGCACATCCACCCCGCCTAGCATGAAGGCCATTTGCTCAAATGGTCACTTTGGCTGCTTTGGGACCCCTAGTCTCTTTGTTATTGGGGCAGAAGTAATAAAGTGTTGTTACCCTGATTATGGAATCAAGGACAGTAGAACTGTACTTGGCATTTTATGACGGAGGGACTCGCCCTCCACTAAGTAGCACTCGCTAGGCAAGCGACATGGGTTCCAACGCCCACTGAACTGAGAGAGACTGGGGACAAGTATGTGTATCTGGTAGCATGGGTCCCTCCTGAGGGCCCTAACCACCACTTTGACCCCTCTTCTCTCCACTGTGTAATAACAGAGCTAATTTTGATTCCATCAGAAGTCTTGTTACATGCTGCAGAGCTGAAATCACTGATTCCTAGGCCTAAGCATTAGACCTACTTTGGGCAAGTAGTTCTGATTGTTCCAGCACTGCCCCCCCCCCCCGCTACAAACAGCTGAAATCACTAAAGAGCTAAAGTTACTAAAGTGCTGAACTCACTAAGAGCTGTGTTAAGTGTGTGTGGGGGCCTGAAGGCACACTTAACACAGCTCTTAGTGAGGCTGTCTTCAGGCCCCCACATTGGTGAGCAGCTAGCAGGACGGCTGGCAGAGAGGAGTGGCCAGCAGGGCAGCTAGTGGAGAGGAGCAGCTGGCGGTGAAGACTGTAGCAGAACCCCGTGGAGAGGCATGGCAATCGGCCGTTGACCTGAGCAGCATGTAAGCTGTCCCCCATACCTCCCCCCACTTCCACCCAGGCTGGGAGGTAAACTCTGCAGATGAACTTCTGAGCTCTGGGGGCTGCATTGACCAAGGACAAACTATGGGTGGGGGTGACAATTGGGTTGCTAGACTTAAGACCCTGAGGGGAAAAGGACACTGCCAAAATTACGGGGGGGGGGGTCTTTTGCCCATGGTTTGTGTTATGAATCCAGTTTGTGGTGTTTCCCCAACATAATGCCGCAATGTTTCCCTCTTTTATTAAAAGGCTTTTGCTACACTCAGACTCTGTGCTTGCGAGAGGGGAAGTATTACCTCTTGGAGGCGCCCGGGGGGTGGTATGTAATTGTCCCAGGTCACTGGGTGGGGGCTCGAGCCGGTTTTACATTGTGTTATTGAAATGGAACCCCTAGATACTGAACCCGGCTCTTGTTGCTGCCAATTCTGACGGGCAGAGGGTTACATATACATTTTGTGTGTGGTTTTTTTCAGAGTCCTGGATTTGTTCCATTTCATGGTAGTGATATTTGATTAGTTGACAGACTTAGAACATTAAGTCCAAGTATGTTTAAAATGATCCTGATTAGTTCAAAAAGACTCATAGTGGGAGGAGTCCAATTGTACTTACAGAAACTATTTCAATTTCTGGTCTCCAGTTTATAGATTAAAGTAGGTTATGGAGGAACAATCCTGTTTCACTTTTGGTGACAATCCAAAGTAATTTACAAAGCTGGCAGGATCTGACCACTTTCCCATTAATTGTATAAAAAGGTCAAATTAGATATTATTCAGGCCTCGTACTTGGGCTTTCCGTGATCTATGTGCATACTTGCTTGTAACTAGGCCAAATAGCATTATTTAATGGTAAAATTAAATGTTAACAATGAAAGATGCCTTAGAAAGAAGTATTGCATCTATGCAGCTACTGGCTTCCTGCCAGTGGTAGTAAAGCAAGATTATCAGTAGCAGCATTGAGAAACTGTGTAACATTTCACAAATCTTCCCAAAGTATTGATTAACCTTTTCCATCTATTTCTCTATTATTATTTTGTATTATTTATTTATTATTACATGCATATATATGACACCCATGCACATATATGACACAGTAGTGTCTGGTGCACCTAATATAGATAGATTAAGAATGAACAATATTTTTCTCATCTTTGATAGCACCTTCTATATATAAGTAGCATACCAGAAAGGGCCAGACATGGAGGAACCCAGCCAGCAACTGAATATTAAGGGGATTCTAATTTACAATTAGTAGAAAGACTGGAGAAAGTTGTGTCTTACATTTCATTTTAATGATGGCCTTTCCATATTGATGCTTATTCTTATATTAATTTCTCAGCATTTCATGTATCGCTGTTTTATTTATAAGTTTCTGATATCAAGTTATTCTTTTCCTCCAATGAACAAGAGGAACCCCAACCCTCCATCACAGCTCCTTGTGCAAGATTCTAATGCAGTATACAGAGGGCAATTTAAGTACTTTTAAATTCTATGTATATGTATGTTTCTTTAAAAGCTTTTCTTTCCTTGTTGTGTGTGGGCTGGGAAAAGTTTGTGTGGTTGCTATGCTGCCCAAATAGGCTGCATCTACCTACAGATATTGAAATGATTCCAGAGCCCTCTATGCTCCCAATCCCAGTCAGCTGCTTTTTGTCCTGGCAATCCAGACTAAAAGCAGCCCCAACATCAGTCTTTCACTTTCCCACCACTGGTAAGAGCAATACGTCAGGACTTCTAGACCCCCTCATCCCTTCCTGATAGGCAGGACGTGGAACTATCTTTTGTAGGGTTTGGACCTCTCTCCTGGAGGAGGTAGAAGGTAGCTGAGCTCTTGCTGATTACCCTCTTGAGACCTGTCAGGCCTCACTTCCTGATCAAACTGGATCTAGCCTCAGGCTGCATCTAGCCTCATGGAACTGGAGGCCCAGGAGTAGAGCACCCCGGGGGGAACAACTTTAAAAAATAGTTGTTTAATCTTTCCAGGATTTGTCTATACCACTTCAGAGCCTGAGCCTATCCCTTCCACCTTCAGACCAGATTCTGTGCCTTTGGTGATGAAAGGAGAGATACAGTTCAATGTTCCATGTGTTATCATTGCAATCCCAGCTTACTTTGGAGCAGCAGTGAGCAGAAACTTTTTTTTCTTCCCTATCCTCCCCTCTCTCCAAGCCTCCATCAAGTTGAACTATTGAAATAATTGAGAGAGGACTGGCTAAACAGAGCAGATAAGCAACTCTTCTTTACTAGGGAAACAGACCAAAGCTCACTGGAAACACACTGTTCTCAGATGTTCTCTGTGCTTTTCTGCAAGCTTTTGCTACTTGGAGAAGTGATTCAAAATATGAGGAGTCAACAGCCATTTTTGTCTCCCACTGACCAAGAAAGCTGTGTGAATCACTCACAGGGAGGAAGGTACTATGGAGGTTTCCACTCCATTTTCCTAGCAAGCAGGATTTCCTGTATCAGGCTCTGCTACAATCCAGTTAGATGTAGTTGACAGCATAGCTATTGAGTGGCAAGCCCTAAACAAGATGGGATGCTCATACTAAGTAATGGAAACTCTCCTAGCCTCCTGCAAGCTTTCCTCTGTCTTGGCTCACATAAGAGTTTAGACACGCATCTGGGGCTGGTGTCAAGAGAGAGGCATGAAGACTAGAAAAGAAGGCATTTCAGCTCTTTTGGGTTTCTTACAGGATGTCTTCGATTTGGGCTTAAGACCAACTGTCGGCTGAACCCAGACCCTGCTCATTGTCCTCAGGAAATGAATCCAGCCTCCTGAGTGGCTGAAGACTCCAGCAGGCACAGTCTTAAACCCTGGCTCCCTGGCTGCTCAGTAGTGTTCCACATCCATTGTTGTGTTGCTGCTCTTACTTCCTGTTCCTGCTCTCAGCTCCCTTCTTGCACCTAGTCCTCAGTCCAGATCTGCACTCCCGCTTTCCTGCTCCTTCTCCCTGGTTCTGCTCCTGGATCCTAGCTCCTGCCCCACCCTGACTGATACTCTGGCTCTGATCCCTGACTTTTGGTTCCTGGCTCCCAGTTCTGGCGTGCTCCCTGGATGTATTTTTTTTTTTTGTCTTCTAACCACAACTCTAACCCCTGGCTTGTGGTTTCTGGCTTTCAGCTCTGGCTCACTCCCTGGACTTGGGATTCAGCTTCTAACCACTGCTCAGACCCCTGCTCTAGCTCCAGCTCTCCCCCTGGATTTGCTAACTTGGCTCCTGACTCGGCACCTAGGCCTGGCTATCTCTGTTCCAACCATTAAGCTAATCTTCCAACCTGACCATTAGGCAAAGCCACCTATGGCCCAGTTGCTACATCTCCCTCCCATAATTTCTTCTCAGGTTTCAGCATTATACAGTGTCATAAATGCAGGTATGAAGATGTAATTGGGTTACAAGCCAGGGTAACCACACTTTAAACCACTCTTCACTTGCCCACCTTTATTATTTGCATGAGACTTTGTCCATTTGGTTTGGAGAAGACCTCCCTGTCTATAGCTCTGACAGCTGGGCTCTGACAACACCAGTATTTTCAGCTATTCTCTTATTTGCCCCAGCCTTCCCTGGAATTCTGTTACTTAAGAGGAAATAGAACCGAACGTTGCCCTAAGTTCTCATTCATGGAACATAAGCTCCCATATAAAGCGAAGGAGTGCCTGAGTCTGATCTCATTTGCATCAACCTTCTCACTAGTGTGGACAGTGGAGTTAGTGCTGATTTAAACTGAGATAAATGATCTCAGAATCAGGTCTCGCTTGTTGACTTACAAATCAAAAGACAGACACATTTATTTTGTAAAGATGTCCTATTAAAAGACATTACTTCTCATCTCCCATATGATGGATGCAGATGTAATCATCATGCTTGAATATGAGTGCAGTAGAATGACAGTTGCTCACTGTCCCATTAGTGAACAATTATGTTCTAACTGATTTAGAATAAAGGTTTGTGGGTTTCAACTAATCAGACTAACTTCGCCACAAAAGTACATCTTTCAAATAATATTCTTCTATGATTTGTCTGATTTTTAGCTGAAATTTTAAATATCCCCAGAAATAAACTCATTGTAATAAAACGGGATTAATGTCTTAGAATTCAAGGCTCAAGATTTGTATTTCATAAAGGACTCAATTATAGGCACAGTAGATTGTAATCCTACAATTTTTTAATTTTTTTCTTAAATTATGATAGGCCTATAGTTAAGTTTGCCTAACACTTCTAAGTATAAGACTATTTTCCATTACTTATTACTTTACCAAATTTTAATATGTGGGCTGATATTTTCAATGCTGGATATCTGTCTCAGGCTGAATTTTTGAGAAAGTTTCAGCCAAAACAGTTTAACCATTTCTGAGAATGAGCTTAGGGCATAATATGTTGTTTTCCCAGTATTGAAATTTGGGGTTTTTTTAGATGCTCTAGCACCTCCAGGGTTTGGAACAAGAACAACTTTAACATGCTTTTAATGTATTTGTGTGTGTGTGTAAACCAAAGTGGATTCTGACTGCTGGCACTTAACATTAAAAAGGTTGCAGAGCTGTTTTTAAACTAAGAGATGGAGGAAAGCCGATTGCTGCAGAGGAGCACATGGATTGGACAGACGTCTCTTAGAGGAGAGTCTATTGATAGAGATTCTCTAGGTTTTAGTCAGGAGGAGAGGATGGAAGAGGATAAAGTATGGGCCAGATCAGATGAGAAACATTCACATTAAAAAGTATCTGACACATCAGAAAAGGGCAGACAAATAAACAGTGACAAGTTTTTAACGTGCTTGAACGCAAATGCTAGAAGTCTAAATAAGATGGGTGAACTAGAGCGCCTCGTGTTAAAGGAGGATATTGATATAATAGGCATCACAGAAACCTGGTGGCATGAGGACAATCAATGGGACACAGTCATTCTGGGGTACAAAATATGTCGGAAGGACAGAACAGGTCATGCAGGGGGAGAGTGGCACTATATGTGAAAGAAAATGTAGAATCAACTGAAGTAAAAATCTTAAATGAATCCACATGTTCCATAGAATCTCTATGGATAGTAATTCCATGCACTAATAAAAATATAACAGTAGGGATCTATTATCGACCACCAGGATGGTGATAGTGACGATGAAATGCTAAGGGAGATTAGAGAGGCTATCAAAATAAAGAACTCAATAATAGTGGGGGATTTCAATTATCCCCATATTGACTGGGTACATGTCACCTCAGGATGAAATGTAGAGACAAAATTTCTTGATACTTTAAATGACTGCTTCTTGGAGCAGCTGGTACAGGAACCCACAAGGGGAGATGCAATTTAGTCCTGAGTGGAGCGCAAGAGCTAGTCCAAGAGGTAACTATAACAGGACCGCTTGGAAATAGTGACCATAATATAATGACATTTAACATTCCTGTGGTCGGAAGAACACCTCAGCAGCACAACATTGTGGCATTTAATTTCAGAAAGGGGAACTATGCAAAAATGAGGAGGTTAGTTAAACAGAAATTAAAAGGTACAATGACTAGAGTGAAATCCCTGCAAGCTGCATGGACGCTTTTCAAAGACACCATAATAGAGGCCCAACTTAAATGTATTCCCCAAATTAAAAGAACTAAAAAAGAGCCACGATTGCTTAACAACCATGTAAAAGGAGCAGTGAGAGATTAAAAAGGTATCTTTTAAAAAGTGGAAGTCAAATCCTAGTGAGGTAAATAGAAAGGAGCATAAACACTGCCAAATTAAGTGTAAAAATGTAACAAGAAAAGCCAAAAAGGAGTTTGAAGAACAGCTAGCCAAAAACTCAAAAGGTAATAAAATGTTTTTTAAGTACATCAGAAGCAAGAAGCCTGCTAAACAACCAGTGGGGCCCCTGGATGATTGAGATACAAAAGGAGCGCTTAAAGACGATAAAGTCATTGCGGAGAAACTAAATGAATTCTTTGCTTCAGTCTTCTGAGGGCGTTAGGGAGATTTCCAAACCTGAGCTGTCCTTTGTAGGTGACAAATCTGAGGAATTGTCACAGATTGAAGTATCACTAGAGGAGGTTTTGGAATTAATTGATAAACTTAACATTAACAAGTCACCGGGACCAGATGGCATTCACCCAAGAGTTCTGAAAGAACTCAAATGTGAAATTGCAGAACTATTAACTATGGTTTGTAACCTGCCCTTAAATCAGCTTCTGTACCCAATGACTGGAAGATAGCTAATGTAACGCCAATATTTAAAAAGGGCTCTAGAGGTGATCCCGGCAATTACAGACAGGTAAGTCTAATGTCAGTACCGGGCAAATTAGTTGAAACAAAAATAAAGAATAAAATTGTCAGACACATAGAAGAAAATAACTTGTTGGGCAAAAGTCAACATGGTTTCTGTAAAAGGGAAATCATGTCTTACTAATCTATTAGAGTTCTTTGAAGGGGTCAACAAACATGTGGACAAGGGGGAATCCAGTGGACATAGTGTACTTAGATTTCCAGAAAGCCTTTGACAAGGTCCCTCACCAAAGCTCTTACATAAATTAAGTTGTCATGAGATAAGAGGGAAGATCCTTTAATGGATGGAGAACTGGTTAAAAGACAGGGAAAAAGGGTAGGAATAAATGGTGAATTTTCAGAATGGAGAGGGGTAACTAGTGGTGTTCCCCAAGGGTCGGTCCTAGGACCAATCCTATTCACCTTATTCACAAATGATCTGGAGAAGGGGGTAAACAGTGAGGTAGCAAAGTTTGCAGAAGATACTAAACTGCTCAAGATAGTTAAGACCAATGCAGACTGTCAAGAACTTCAAAAAGATCTCACAAAACTAAGTGATTGGGCAATAAAATGGCAAATGAAATTTAATGTGGATAAATGTAAAGTAATGCACATGGGAAAAAATAACCCCAACTATACATACAATATAATGAGGGCTAATTTAGCTACAACTAATCAGGAAAGAGATCTTGGACTCATCGTGGATAGTTCTCTGAAGACATCCATGCAGTGTGCAGCGGCAGTCAAAAAAGCAAACAGGATGTTAGGAATAATTAAAAAAGAATAAAATGGAGAATATCTTATTGCCCTTATATAAATCCATGGTACGCCCACATCTTGAATACTCCGTACAGATGTAGTCTTCTCATCTCAAAAAAGATATACTGGCATTAGAAAAGGTTCAGAGAAGGGCAACTAAAATGATTAGGGGTTTGGAATGGGTCCCATATGAGGAGAGATTAAAGAGGCTAGGACTTTTCAGCTTGGAAAAGAGGAGACTAAGGGGGGATATGATAGAGGTATCTAAAATCATGAGTGCTGTGGAGAAAGTGTATAAGGAAAAGTTTTTTACTTGTTCCCATAATATAAGAACTAGGGGCCACCAAATGAAATTAATAGGAAGCAGGTTTAAAACAAATAAAAGGAAGTTCTTCACACAGCACACAGTCAACCTGTGGAACTCCTTGCCTGAGGAGGTTGTGAAGGCCAGGACTATAACAGGGTTTAAAAGAGAACTAGATAAATTCATGGAGGTTAAATCCATTTATGGCTATTAGCCAGGATGGGTAAGCAATGGTGTTTCTAGGCTCTGTTTGTCAGAGGGTGGAAATGGATGGCAGGAGAGAGATCACTTGACCATTATCCATTAGGTTCACTCCCTCTGGGGCACTTGACATTGGTCACTGTCGGTAGACAGGATACTGGGCTGGATGGGTCTTTGGTCTGACCCAGTATGGCCATTCTTATGTTTTTATATATAAACCAGGCTTATAATAGATGTATAATGCTGTTGCTCTTTCCTAATTACTGTCAATAGCATGCAATGCTATGGCCATAAGGATGGTTATCTTCCCACTTTGCTTCATTCTACATTTCTACCCTGATATGGTAAAAATATTCGATTCTACATTAAGATTCCTGGTTTTGCTATTTAAGTAGGCCAACTCCCAGATGTAAAAAAGGTTTTCAGGCTGCGAATGAATGTGATAATAGAAAGATACAATGGATGTCTTTGGTTCAATATATGGACTTCACTGCTTTATTCCCTGTTGGTGTAAGCATTAGAGTTCAAATCTTGTTTTCAACTTTCCAAAAGTTCGGTGATAGTTTGAGGTTTTGGTTTGTCTCATTACAAGAGTAGTCGCCAGGTGGTAAGTTCAGATCCACATTTTGGTCTTGGGTCTGTCTGTTTATACATCTAGCAACTACCATGCACCTCACATACTTGATCAAAAGCAGTCATTGTGATTCTATGACGTGTATATGGTCAACTACAAAGGATGCCCTGCAAAAGATGTCCACTGGTGTGGCGGTGGATAGGTAGGGCACTTTGCATTACTTGTCACGCAAAAAATGAAGTGCCAAAAGTCACTGTCCCTGATGTTATTTTCCCATGTGTAAATAATTGCAGTTCACCTCTCCTTGTAAATTGTTTGCTGTGTTCACTTGCACTTGCACTTCTAGAGTACAACCACACTACAACTGATGATAGAGATTGGTTTAGCTGTATTAATTCTGCCTGAATCTATTAATCTGTAACATTTTTGGAGTTAACATTAATGGAGTCTATTAGTGCTTAAAACCTATGATTTGTTCATGGATTAATTTTTCCCACACCTGCACAGAAAGATACTGCTTTACCTCCCTGTAGAGACAGATTGCATTAGGTCTGACGCTCTAGCTGTGCAATTAGACTCATAAAGTAAACCTCAGAAGGTATGTGGTCCTTACACAGCAGAAACTCCTATGTTTGCCTTTGCCTGTGAGGGAAGCAGTAACCAGGAGTTGCAAAAGTCTAAGTCTTATGAAAGAGTTACAAAACAAGTTAGTCCAACATTATATAAGAAAAAGTCCAACCAAAGCAAGATAAAAGTAAACAGATACCAGCCCAGAATGCCAAGTATCCAGAGTTCCGGTACATGGCTCTTCATTACTGCAAATTTGGAAAATAAAAAGGAGAACCAGGGCCACATTTTGCCCCAAGTTACACCCAGACAACTGTGGGTCTAACTGGAGGGCAGGATGCAGCCCAGACTGCTTTTCCCATTAGTTAATTTATACTGTATTTGTATTTGTGACTTTTAAGATGTAAACGATTTGAATTACTATGTGTAATGCTCCTCCTGTAACCTTGCTCCCCTTGACGAGAGGCTATGGTCTCTCTTCTCATCCCGAGGTTCAGAGAAGTGATAGTTACCACTTCATGGACGTGCAGCCCTCAGGTCCAAATTAAATTAATTTACCTCAATAAAGTTCAGCAAGATGGGGTCTCAGGTGACCAGACTGAAAATATTATTTAAAAAATCACATAAACAATAGCAGATAACACTGGAATATAAACAAAAGTCATCCAAGTTCCATATTGCCCCACAGCACATCCCTCTGGAGCGCACAGGCTTCAGTCTCTCTCTCACATACTTTGGACTAAGTCACAATCCTTTAGCCCCGTTCACTCGGGTTCTCCGACCAGCCCCCAACAAAATGGCTGCTCTGCTTCATTCTCTATTGGCCTGTCCCCTGACTTTGGGCTAGGCTCCATCCACAAAATTCAAAGAGATTTTCTAGCGTTAAATGTGGAGTTCTAGTAAGTATTACTGCTGAGAGAGAAGGCTTTTTCCCAAGGAAGTATTTGTGGTAATGTGAGTTACTGTTTGAATTCACTAGGTGGTGAGAGATTATACTTAGATGATGCTACAGTACTAATGAAAGTGAATGGAATAAAATCCTTATTGCTGATTATAAGTACCTTGAATACTTAGATTATAGGTGTGCACAAAATGGTGCTCTCTCCTGATTTCATACTAACACTAAAAAGTCATGGTTTTTTTGTCTCCCCTACATCTCAGGCTCTCACTGTTTTTATGCTCCCAATTTTACTCCACTCAAGGAGATTGAAATCACATGGAAAGTCTTCAGGGTCTTACGCAAATAGAAACAGGAATACCCTTTAATATGAGTTCATGCTTTATGGAATTACCAAGGAGAATTACTTTATCTTTAACACAGATGTTAGCAGCTAACAAGAAACATAATTGTGCAAAGTCAAAGTCAGAGTAGAGAGTGGAGGGAGGGGATGAATTTTTCCCCCAGGGAAAGGGGACTTTGCAGAGAAGCAGACTTTGATTTCTAATAGACCTGGTCGGCGGGGGCACGGAAGGAGGGAAATCTGTGGGAAAACTGGAATTTAACAAAAACAAAAACAAAGTTTTCATCAAAATTGTCCTTTGGATATTTTCAGATTTTCATCAACAAAATCAAAACATCAAACAATTTTTTCCCAGTTTTCAGCATCCAAAAACTGAAAAATATCCATTTTCTACAAAATTGATATTTTTTTGTTAATTGAAAAGCTATTTTTGTTGAAAAAAGATTCAACAAAAATTTTTCAACCAACTCTAGTTTCCAATGCTCATGGCAAGGGTAAGAAGAGAGGTACTGAAGGAGGAGTGGGGAATATAAATTTTACAAACTCCAGATTTTGAGTTTCTTTGATAAATCAATCATACAGTGGACACTATTAAAAAGTCAATATTTAACATGCAGTTGCTACAATTATTTATTAGTCTAAATATAGGGGAAAACAGTTGTCTTGTTAATGGCGACCACTGTTCTCATTGAAATGAAATTTAAGGGAATGGAGAACCCACTTGTATCAGGGTCTTGTAAAACCACACACTCAGACAAAACCTGCACACGTACAATTGGACAATGCCATTGAATAAGTAACGGAAATCTCAGTCTGATTGTTTTGGTGAATCTTTAAGGTAAATTCAACAGTAGTTAATCAGGCTACAGCATCACTGCTGTGCAGCTTAAATCCTCTGTTTGCTTTGTTAGCACAGTGGAATTAAAATTATTTACATTTATTTTATATCTATCTATCTATCTATCTATAAAAATAATTATAAGAATATTTATTCAGTAGTGGATACGTAAATTAACAGTGATGATGTCTGAGGCTGCTGACCATTCTCTAATGACTGATGGATAGTTTGGGTAAACATCTAAATATTATTTTCTTATTGGATGATGATATCACAATAACATTAATAATGTCTAGGGTTCAGCAGCAAAATGCAGTGAGTCATCACAATAAGAGTTTATGCTTGCAAATATTCATAATGGACGTCAGGCAGGTACCATTAAGTGGTGATTAGTTTTCTATTTGCTGTCTCTGTATTGCACAGGCACAGAACAAGGTATCAGGCCAAATAGGTTGCTTGAGTACTTCAAGCCCACTGTTAAAATGTGTACCTATTCAGAGAAATCCATTTTTTAATTGTGCTGTAATGTAGAAAAATGTTTTCCCTATCCATCCTTAGTTGCCTTTCAATCTGCATTGAAGTTTATTGATACATTCTGTGTTATTTCTGTTTGTGAATTTATCAATTTAAAATTATATATTCAGACCTCACATTTTTGTGTACAATATTTATACATGTAAAATTCAAACAAATCCATCACTTTGGGATAGATACATAGTAATTTTTTCTAAAAAAATCCATATTTTCCTCACCAGAAAATGCTGAGGAAGTTTTTACCTCAGTGAAGCATTAATTTCTAAATTTTCAAAGTTATTGATCTGTGTTTTGCCCTTGAGACTCAGACACTTAATACTCACATACAGTTTTTTGGAAATGTGGGAAATATCTCTCCAGCTATTTGTACCTTTGTTGGCTAGGGAATGGGGAAAACTATACTTGTGGAGATCAGAGTCAAGAGCAGTTTACAGCACATGGAAGATATTTGAAAGACTGTTGTTTTTGCTGGGGAAACTGTTCAGTTGTTTGGAACTGCCGTGAAATGGACTTACAAGGACACTCGGTCTATATTAGGCTGGATCAATAAATACATCTAGGAACAAAGGTGAAACATCTTACAGCTTTTAAATCAATTGTTTAGACTTCTGTTCTGTACATTTATACTGTGTCACTTGAACAGGTAATATTTTTGCTGCCCTATTGAACCTGGGCATGATAAAGCTGCAGTACCATTTGTCAAAAGAAAACTTGAGACCTATTTTTAGGTTTTATTGGCTCTTCATCTGAATTGCTTACGGTCACCTTCTCCTGAATTGCACCGCTTAGCCCCTTCCCCTCATCTATCTTTAATTGGTTTGATCTATCCAGGAGAGAGGGAGAGGATTATTCAAATCAGAATTCTTAGTTTGATCCAGAAGAGGCAGTACTCAAATTCTGAATCTTGTGCCATCAGATCCATTTCATTAATCAGCAAACAGGAGAGGATTCCTGTGATTTATGACATACAATATTTAGCTAGATATGAAAGATCTCCTATTGTGCAGAGTATAATTCCAGTATTCTTGACAGTCTGGTTCAGGGGTAGAACTGTGTTCTGTGATGGGAGGGTGTTAACTAGAAGCTCATACGCAGCAGCAAAATGATTAGTTCAACCAGATAGCCTCTTGTTTAACATTTTGTGCACATGATGGGTTCTTCAAGGGAATGTGAATTCTGCTTTTTCCACCGGGAAGCTTTAATGATTAAGGAGGATTTCCTAAAAAAAAATTTAGAGGTCTAACTGCTAATGAAAATCCTCCCCCTCACTCATTAGCTTTTGATGTTTTATCCTGAGGTGGTTCTTGGTCAATATTGTACTGTGTGCGTCAATAAATCGTGATGGAGAAGCTCCCTCTCTCCAAAGGAAGTTCAGTGAGGTGCGACAGTTAATTAGAGCATGAATGCTGGCTTGGAGTACTGTGTTGTGGCAAAGAGTTCATCCGGAACATGGCACAGTGAACTCCTGAGTGCTCTGGGGCAATCTGCCAGCATCCACTCCCATCTGCTGCTGGGCACCACCCTTTTCCTTCCACAAACCAAAAACCACGCACCTTAAACTGTACTGATGCCAAGTTGGGGCTCATCAGCAATAGCAATCACCTCTTCAAGCCATAAATCCAGAAGAAGAAAGACCCCCCCGCCCCCCCCCCCCAAATGGCTGCTGCTGAGAGCAGTGAGAATGTGCTGACTCTATTCCAAAAGGTGGCTGCAGACGTCCTCACAATTAAAGCTGCAGTCACCACTCTCCAAACATTAGTGTCTGCTATTGAATCCTCCTTGCAACTACTATCAGGTGGGAGATCAGAGGCCCAGGGCTGTATTTCCTCAGTGGAAGGTCAAATGCAGGGCATGGCTGCCCTAAGTGAGAAATACCTCAGGGATAGAAAATAAATTAAAGATAAATTGACTGCTCTTAGTGATTTTCAGCTCTTATGCTGGGCAGAAACACTGCCCCACCACAAGTGATTGTCAGCTCTTTTGAGCACTTAAAATAACAAAAGTCTCCAAAAATGGAACCTATTTAGCTCTATGTTTGAACAGTCGGGAGGAACAGTGACGACCCTTAGGGAGAGTCCACTCCTTGTGGTTGGGATACCTGTCCACACTGCTCTTACTTTCACAGAGATCTGGCATTTGAGCCCCTGGTTTAACGAGGTCCTTTCAGCTGAGGGTCACCCCCTCATTTGGGACAGGTTAAGCACAGTTCTGCTCCCTTTACTCATACAATAAAGACAACAACATTGATAACATTTCACTACCCCTGAATTCAGTACTAAAGTGATTTGTAAACCAACACTAGCCAAAGTTTATCACTTTTAGCAAGAAGCAACAGAGGGTCCTGTGGCACCTTTAAGACTAACAGAAGTATTGGGAGCATAAGCTTTCATGGGTAAGAACTTCACTTCTTCAGATGCAAGCAATCGAAATCTCCAGAGGCAGGTATAAAGCAGTATGGAGATAACGAGGTTAGTTCAATCAGGGAGGGTGAGGTACTCTGCTAGCAGTTGAGGTGTGAACACCAAGGGAGGAGAAACTGCTTCTGTAGTTGGATAGCCATTCACAGTCTTTGTTTAATCCTGATCTGATGGTGTCAAACTTGCAAATGAACTGGAGCTCAGCAGTTTCTCTTTGGAGTCTGGTCCTGAAGTTTTTTTGCTGTAAGATGGCTACCTTTACATCTGCTATTGTGTGGCCAGGGAGGTTGAAGTGTTCTCCTACAGGTTTTTGTATATTGCCATTCCTGATATCTGACTTGTGTCCATTTATCCTCTTGCGTAGTGACTGTCCAGTTTGGCCAATGTACATAGCAGAGGGGCATTGCTGGCATATGATGGCATATATAACATTGGTGGACGTGCAGGTGAATGAGCCGGTGATGTTGTAGCTGATCTGGTTAGGTCCTGTGATGGTGTTGCTGGTGTAGATATGTGGGCAACACCATCACAGGACCTAACCAGATCAGGTAACATCACAAGATTACTTGCATCTGAAGTGAGGTTCTTACCCACGAAAGCTTATGCTCCCAATACTTCTGTTAGTCTTAAAGGTGCCACAGGACCCTCTGTTGCTTTTTTACAGATTCAGACTAACACGGCTACCCCTCTGATACTTGACACTTTTAGCAACACCGTTCTATCTGCTAGATATCTAGGCAGAGTAGGTGTGTTCATGTAAATACAATTTGTTCCTGAAGTCTATCCCTCTCCCAGCTAGCTGTCAGGGGAGAACTCATTCAGACTCTGATTACATGGACAAATGACCCATTCATTCCAAAAGCCTCAGAAGACTGAGAGCTTCATAAATAACTTATAAACTTATTTTGGTGTGTTGTGTTCCTGGTTACTCCAACTGCTGGTGCTTGGTTTGCAGATCTAATTGCCCCATTTTATTTACACATACACACTCTGCACCTGGCTGGGTGCACTGAAGTTAGACTCCACCTGTATGTTCTATGTTTTCTATATGGGGTTTTGAATTATGACAGTAATATAGCATGGATACGTGTGGGCCATCTCACTGCTGAATACTTAATGCCATACCCTTGCTAACTGAATCGTCAAGGCTGTGATTGCTTTAATGAGCTGCCTGATGATAAGGGAGTAAAAACATAAAACTTCCCCATCCAAACCCTGCACTGGGTAACAGCAAATCCAATCTGAACCATGTACTAGAAACCACTAGGTGGCTCTATGCACAGAAGGCTGCATAGAGGAGCTAAGCAATGTGAAGATGCTCACACAGACAATGGTGAACTGCAGAGAGACAAGGCTGTCTGCATGTTATTGGGAATGCTGAGACCCAAAGAAGAGCTCCTCTGATTTAGACAGTGCCATGGCATTGCTGGTTGATACCTGCAGTATGGACCTACAGACAATAATAAGGGAACTTACCCACCAACAGTTTTGCATACCTCTTTATATTGCTGCAAGATTGTAATGTAACTATCAAACATTTTTAGCAGGCAAACTGTGTGTCTGGGAATGCTAGTTTACCTTCATTAGCTTAAGGTTGGGATAATGGATGTTGGATTAATTGTTTATTTTTTTTAAATACAGGGGATGGCAATTCCTATAGAAAATTACCTCCCCCCCCCCCCACACACACACACATAGGAACTCTGACATCACAAGGACCTACTTGGAATTGTTTGGCACAGAGGGTCTCTGACACAAAACCCTGCTGAGCTCATGCATCCAACACAATCTCAGAGACTGATATAACCATCTGTTGGATGCTTGCTCCATTATGGAATATAAACATCAAACCTTCCATGCCCTCTTTGTTGGGGGATGTTTCCAAAGTGGGGGTATTACTTACAACAATTTTTATACCCATATATGGGTTTGGATGCTGCAGGGACCCCAGAGCAGTGACAGGCTGCCTATTTCTCTACCAGCTCCCCCAGAGTATAAGAGACTTTTAGCTCTCTTTAGTTAGAAGCATTGTTTCAGTGTGTGATAATGGATTATATCAGCCCCATGCTTTGCCAGGTACACAAGTGTTCCTATGTTGCTATAATTTTTGTTTTTATTATTTTTGATGTCTACTGTTTGGTTCCCTCTTGTCTCGCTTCCTATTGTTGTGCCCCAACCCTCTTTTTTCCCCCTTTCTCCCTCCTGATCCTCATATTCAGAAAAATTCCCCCCTGCATGACCGTGATATGCATCAAACTGTGACTAATGCTGCTGCCTCAGCCTATCCCCAGTTCCCCCTCACCTTCTCTAATCTCTGGAGGTCTGGCAGGTGGAGAATATCTGGCAAGGTAATCTCAAAATCTGTGGAATAAGTATCGGAGGCATTTCAACCCTAGACTGCCCAACCCTGTGGGATTTTGTGTGAGAGGCAGGATGGGATGTAATAAAGCAAATGACACAAATGTTCCATCGCCTTCCTTTGTAAGGTAACACATGACAAAAATGATTCCTAACACAGCCAAATGGTCCTGAATCGCATTGTATTTTCTGGAATGTAAAGGGATTCAACATTCCAAATAAAAGAAAAAAGTGTACTCATTATTAAAGTGATTTTGAAGGCAACACACTTGATCACAGATGAGGCTGCTAAATTAGAACATGACTAGATAGGAAAAGCAGTACCTTGCTGCTTCTCCTTCAGATCCAGTGGGGTAGCCATGCTCTTTCACCAAGCTTTGGCAATAACAGTCAATTTCAGACAATCAGGGCAGATTTTTAATCTATAAAATCACCGTAAGCAAACTACGGCAATACATCCTAGATGGAGCTACTATAAGGTGGGTGCATAACTCACTGGAAAATTGTTCCGATAGAACAGTTATCAGTGGTTCACAGTCAAGCTGGAAGGGCATAACTAGTGGGGTCCTTCAGGGATCAGTTCTGGATCCAGTTCTGTTCAATATCCTCATCAATGATTTAGATAATGGCAGAGAGAACACTTATAAAGTCTGCGGACGATACCAAGCTGGGAGTTGTTGCAAGTGCTTTGGAGGATAGGATTAAAATTCAAAATGATCTGGACAAACTATAGAAATGGTCTGAAGTAAATAGGATGAAATTCAATAAGGACAAATGCAAAGTACTCCACTTAAGAAGGAACAATCAGTTGCACACATACAAAATGGGAAATGACTGCCTAAGAAGGAGTACTGCAGAAAGAGATCTGGGTATTAGAGTGGATCACAAGCTAAATATGAGTCAACAGTGTAACATTGTTGCAAAAAAAGCAAACATCATTCTGGGATGTATTAGCAGGAGTGTTGTAAGCAAGACACAAGAAGTAATTCTTCCACTTTATTCTACACTGATTAGGCCTCAACTGGAGTTTTGTGTCCAGTTCTGGGCGCCACATTTCAGGAAAGATGTGGACAGATTAGAGAAAGTCCAGAGAAGAGCAACAAAAGTGATTAAAGGTCTAGAAAACATGACCTGTTCGTCAAGTATCAGAGGAGTAGTCGTGTTAGTCTGTATCCACAAAAACAACGAGGAATCCGGTGGCACCTTAAAGACTAACAGATTTATTTGGGCATAAGTTTTCATGGGTAAAAAACCTACTTCTTTTTTACCCATGAAAGCTTATGCCCAAATACATCCGTTAGTCTTTAAGGTGCCACTGACTTCTCGATGACCTATGAGTAGGACCCTACTAAATTCATGGCCATGAAAGCATGTCATGGACTGTGAAATCTGGTCTCTGCCCATGAAATCTGGTCTTTTGTGTGCTTTAACCCTATACTATATAGATTTCATGGGGGAGACCAGCGTTTCTCAAATTGAGGGTCCCGACCAAAAAGGGAGTTGCAGGAGGTCACAAGGTTATTTTAGTGGGGTTGTGGTATTGCCACCCTTACTTCTGTGGTGCCTTCAGAGCTGGATGGCCGGATAGCGGCAGCTGTTGGCTTGGCACCCAGCTCTGAAGGCAGCATCCCACCAACAGCAGTGCAGAAGTAAGGGTGACAAAACCATACTATGCCATCCTTTCTGGCTGCCCAGCTCTGAAGGCAGCACTGCCACCTGTAGCAGTACAGAAGTAAGAGTAGCAGTACCACAACCCACTGTACAATAACCTGGTGACTTCCCCACAACTCCTTTTTGGGTCAGGACCCCTACAATTACACCACCATGAAATTTCAGATTTAAGTATCTGAAATCATGAAATGTACGATTTTTAAAATCCTATGACCATGAAATTGACCAAAATGAACCATGAATTTGGTAGGGACTTACCTATGAGGGAAGACTGAATAAAGTTGTTTTTTTTTAGTCTGGAGAAGAGAAGACTGATAGGGGATATGACAACAGTTTTCAGATACATAAAAGGAGGAGGGAGAAAAATTGTTCTCCTTTACCTCTGAGGCTAGTTCAAGAAGCAATGGGCTTAAATTGTGGCCAAGGTGGTTTGACATTAGGAAAAAATTCCTGTCAGGGTGGTTAAGCACTGGAATAAATTGCCCAGGGAGGTGCTGGAATCTCCATCACTGGTGATTTTTAAGGGCAGATTAGAGAAACAACTGTCAGGGATGGTCTAGAGAATACTTAGTCCTGCCATCAGTGTGGGTGGCTAGACTAGAAGACTTCTTGTGGTCCCTTCCAGTCCTATGAGTCTATAAATGGATCTGAACTAATCATTGCTAATATGAATGGGCCTCAGTGCTTAATTTGTGTGAGGGTTTGCCAGGCCTGTACCCCAGTACCTCTAGGCATGGCAGTTCATAGCCTCAGCACTTCTGGCTTGCCACGTTAACTATGAAAGTGAAAAAAATTCCTTGAGCCTCAGCACTCTTTCATTACAAATTAAGCACTGATGGACCTAACCTCAGTGATCATGAAAACTTTCATAGGTTTTTTTACTAAAATATATGGAGAACCTCATATCCCTGTTGTGATTGCTGGAGATTTTAATTAAGTGCTTGATCTTTTTGTGGCCAAACTCGCATGCAGGGTCATAAACCAACCAAAACTAGAATGGACCTGGAATTCACATTAAAGACCTAAGGCTATGTTATATTTGGTGCCTCACACATTCTTTGAGTAGGGATTGTTCATACTTTTCCCCAGTACATGGGTCCTACTCCCGTATGGATTTCTTTTTGCTCTCCAGTGACTTGATTAATTTTAAAAAGGACAGGAGTACTTGTGGCACCTTAGAGATGAACAGATTTATTGAGCATAAGCTTTCGTGGGTTACAGCCCACTTCATTGGATGCATAGAATGGAACATATAGTGAGGAGATATATATACATACAGAGAACATGAAAAGGTGGGAGTTGCCCAACCAACTCTAAAAGGCTAATTAAAAATTATGATCAAATAAATGTGTTAGTCTCGAAGGTGCCACAAGTACTCCTGTTCTTTTTGCGGATACAGACTAACATGGCTGCTACTCTGAAACTTGATTAATTTTGTAATTGACTCCATTGATACAGTTGCTGTCTGTCATCATGCACCTATAACTCTTGAAATAGGAACAAATCTGGATAAGAAACAACCATGGAGATGGATATTTCATTCTTCACTTTTATTATATCTCAATTTCAAAATTATTATTGAAAAAGAATTTGGCCCGTTCCTGGAGATAAACAAACCCTTAAAAACTCATGGACTATTGTAGGAGATGTTCAAGGCCTATCTGAGGGCTAATATTAGAATTACATCTGTCACAAAGAAGGGACATGGAGAAAATATATGATGCTCTTGAGAAAATAGTATAATAGCTTCATTTTTTGGTTTTATGCCACAGCCCCTTCTCCAGATTCATTGTGATCTCTGATTGTAGATATGAATTCAAAACTCAGGCAGAACTTCTGAGAATTGGGTGAAAAAGCTGGGAAGTTGTAGATATGCCACCTAAGATAAAAGGCTTCTGAGTATAGAATCACACCCATATGTGATAAACATGGTAAATTATGTACATCACCTAAAGATAATAATAATAATTAATAATCTTATAATAGAGGGAAAAGCCATTCACTGCATTTCCTTTTCTGTGTTTCACAGGAAACACTCCACATTTGGTACCTTGAAAGTTGGTACAAATTCCATTTGGTATGTTTGCACTCTAAATGATAGCTGTTCTTGGAGTTGCTACCATTGCAGATACATGGTGCAACCAAGTACTTCCAAACTACAAAGAAAAAGGTTCTGTTACAAAAGGAAATGTGCCATTTCTCGGAAAACACTTGAAGACTGCAGGAATTATGGCTAACTCATAATTCGTTGCAGTATGTTTTTTAATGCTGTCAGAGGATAAATGTTTCAGAATTATGCTGGAGGAGCAAAGGTCCAGAACTCGTGCACTTGTGAAACTCCTAATCTCTGCATCCATAACATAACCTCTGGCTACTTGAACAGCAGGGAGGAGGTCTCCTTATAGAGCTTTGATATAGTGAAATATTTACTGCGTAGAGTTCTAAGAGGAGAGTGCATTTGTGGAGAGTGCGTTTGACAACTGTACATTAACACTGTAAATCAGCTCTCTATTTCCATTGCTTCCTGTTTAAGAAACTATAATTTTCTCCATCGGCTGTAAAGGAGATAGGACTAAGCATCCTTTGTAAAGATGTCGCTGTGCTCAGCAGCTATTCACAGCACAGGTTACAAACCATTTAACAAAAGCCTTGACTAGATAATGAGCTTGTTATTTTTTTCAGCCTTACTGTTTTGACTCCCCTGAGCCTACCCAGCACTTCCTAACATCCCATAGGATCTATTCTATGTCTCTACAAGCCCAACAGCAATTCAATCAAATTGAAAAGGGCATATTCTTAATACGAATATGCGTAGGCTGTAGAGACAAATAGTTACCCAAATGCAGTGGAGAAAAGTGTATCAATATATCCAGAACTTCTTCCTGTGTCAAACCACACTGGAGTCTCTGATTGAGGGTAATCACTCTCTTTTCTCAAAGAAGAGCAAAAGAAATTATTTTTTCTGATAATTGGATCGGAATATTCATGTAAATTCTTGCCCTACAGACTTGTCATTTTAACAAAGTATTGGAATATTTAGGAAAACCTTAAAGGCTGTAATGTCTAACTGTATAAGAACTATACAATATTATTTATTAATAGCTTATGGTGTTGCTGTGTAGGGGTCCATATTTAAGTTTAAAGAAGAGCAGATTGCTATTTTAAAAATGTTTTACCTATCGGTAGTTATTATCAAATTACTTCAGCAGATTGCCAACAGTCCGTTGCATGTGTGTACATTTGCTCTTCACTGGTTATTTAAGTCATGTGGCATTGTTTTTGTTCCTTGATTGGATGACTTATGCAACTAACCAGCACAGTGTGAATTGCAAGTTGCGAATCTTGAATTTAAAATCCTATATAGTATATTCCCGTTTATCCAATACCCTATTATCTGAACCTCCACATTATCCAAATCCCTTCATTGTCCCTACTCCCAAAACAACTGCCTGCATGCAACCCCTGGTGAAACCTTCTGCCCATCAGTCACCATGCAACCCCTCTCCCCCCCTGGCCCAGTAAAAACCTCTGCCACTCATGCGCAGCTGCCTGCATGCACATCCTCTCCCCCCCTGCCTCCTCTCTGCACCTCTGCCATGCCGGTACAATCCACCTGATCAATGTCGCAGCTCTGACCCAGGCTGATGCAGCACCGAGCTGCACAGCTCCCTCTTCAGCGTGGCCTCCACCGTGCTCCCTGGATGGCCTGCAGGAATCCGGGTGCTGGGAAGTCTCCTGCCTTGCTGTTACGCATATGCGTACTGACAACAGTGAAGTCTGTACCCTGGCTAGCTGTTTTGGACTGCAAGGGAGAGTTCTGGTGGGATTGGGGCACCAGGCTGTCTTCTCGATTATCTGAACAAAATCCATGTCCCCCATCTTACTTGGATAAACTGAGTATACTATACATCACTTGAAATTCACTTTGGGGAATCTTTGAGCTTATAGTTTGCTTTTAGTGAATTAGACAGTGAGGAGCTCAGAGGGACTGTGGGGGCAGCTGCCATTCTTATCTCCCTTCCTCTGGAACTCTTGGGTGTCGACATAAAGGGAGCACCACTCTGGCAGACCTCAGGGGATGCACAGGAGAAGGGATTCTTGTTGGTAAGTGTCCTTTGGGAAGAACCCCAGGTCTTCCAGTGGTTAGCAGGCTCACTGGAGTCCATAGTGACTCCAGCTGTGGGAAGCGGCACGGGCCGCAAGGACGTGCTGGTCACCGCTTCCCGCAGCTCCCATTGGCCGGTAAGTCCCCCAGGATCACACAGGTTTTTTCCCCTACATATTATTGATAGTGACTCCTGGCTGGGATGATTTAGCTAGGAATTGGTCCTGCTTTGAGCAGGCGATTGGACTAGATGACCTCTTGAGGTCCCTTCCAACTCTGATATTCTATGATTCTATAGGAGGCTTGTTGTGTGTGTGTGCCTTTCCAGCCATACCTCTGCAAGTTATAAGTAGCTTATAGGGTCCGCCTCACATGAGACTTAGGAGGTTGATGGGTTCCCTCCAACCACACCATTCTGTGAGCCATAGGATTATTTTAAGGAATCAAGCAATCCCAATCCATCTCTTCCTTCTTTAGCACCTCCTTCATGTCACAGGAAGCTTGTTAGTCCACATCAAGCTACAATGGGGTTGGCAGCCACTGGATGAGCCTTAATAGGATCATCTGTCTCTCCTTATAGATGCCCCATAATATGATGGTGGGGGGGCAACAATCTTATTTAGACTGGTCAGGATCTGATGAGCCCTAATCAAACTTCAGTGGGTGTGGAAACGGGTAGTGAGAGTCTCATACAAGCGTGTTAATGTATGGAAAATGAAGTCCTCCAACAAGCCTAGTAAGTCTTGTAGGCTTCCAGCAAATGTCCAAAGGTTGGAATAGGGGTGGTCTTTTAGGAACTCTGTCTGTTTAGCTTAACAAAGAGAAGGGTAAGGAGTGACTAGCTCACAATCTAGAAGTACCTGCATGGAGAACAGAAATATGAGAATAGAGGGATTTTTGGTCTAGCAGACAAAGACATAAAAGATGCAATGGCTGGAAGTTTGAGCTAGACAAATTCAGACAAGTAATAAGATACAGTTTGTTAACTGTGAAGGTAATTAATCATTAAAACGATTTACCAAGGATTGTGGTGGATTCTCTATCACTGGAATTAGATGTTTTTTCTAAAATGTATGATGTAATTTAAACAGGAATTAATTCAAAGAAGTCTTATGGCCTGTGTTATGCAGGAGTTCAGACTAGATCAGTGGTGGGCAACCACGTGGCCCATCAGAGTAATCCGCTGGTGGGCCACGAGACCGGTTGTTTACATTGACCATCCACAGGCACGGCCGCCCGCAGCTCCCAGTGGCCGTGGTTTGCTGTTCTCAGCAATGGTAGCTGTGGGAAGCGGCACGGGCCGCAAGGACGTGCTGGTCACCGCTTCCCGCAGCTCCCATTGGCCGGTAAGTCCCCCACAATCACACAGGTTTTTTCCCCTACATATTATTGATAGGTATGTGAGGAGGCAGTCATCCTCAGGGCCGCCCAGAGGATTCAGGGGGCCTAGGGCAAAGCAATTTTGGGGGCCCCTTCCATAAAAAAAAGTTGCAATAGTATAGAATACTATATTCTCATGGGGGCCCTTGCGGGACCCGGGGCCTGGGGCAAATTACTCCATTTGCCTCCCCCTCTGGGCGGCCCTGGTTATCCTGTTCCCTAGTGTGATCCTTTTCCCTAGTCTGTGGCAGACACAAGCTAGTAGCCCATCTTGCATTGTATTTGTTAGGACATTGACCTATAAGCATTAAAGATAATTTTCTTCTGAGTTATCAATGACTTAAAAACAGGTAACACCATTTTGTATGTAGTGTATACTCCTCCTCCCATTAATGTTGATTTTCAATAAGTCTGGGAGCACTGGGGAAGTTACAGAAGACAAAGGAAAGTAATGTGCCAATTTTTTAAAAGGGTAAACAGGATGACCTGGGTAATTATAGGCCTGTCAGCCTGACATCGATTCCAAGCAAGATAATGAAGCAGCTGATATGGGACTCATTAATAAAGAACTAAAGAAGGGTAATGTGATGCAAGCTAACAACAGGTGTTTTAATATTGCTAAATGTAAATGTAAAGAATATAGGCCATACTCACACAGTGTGGGGGAGAGGGGGTGCTGTTCTGGGAAGCAGTGACTCTGAAAAAGATTTGGGGGTCGTAGCGGATAAGCAGCTGAACATGAGCTCTCAGTCTGACGCTGTTGCCAAAAGAGCTAGTGCAATCCTGGGATGTGTAAACAGGGGAATCTCAAGTCGGAGAAGAGAGGTTATTTTAACTCTGTATTTGGCACTGGTGCAACCAGTGCTGGAGTACTGTGTTTAGTTCTGGTGCCCACAATTCAAGAAAGATGTTGATAAATTAGAGAGGATTCAGAGAAGATCCACAAGAATGATTAAAGGATTATAAAACATGCCTTATAGTGATAGACTCAAGCAGCTCAGTCTATTTAGTTTAGCAAACAGAAGGTTAATGGATGACGTGATACAGTCTGTAAGTACCTACATATTGAACAAATATTTGATAATGGGCTATTCAATCTAGCAGAAAAAGTTATAACACAATCCAAAGGCTGGAAGTTGAAGCTAGACATATTCGGACTGGAAATAAAGCATACATTTTTAACAGTGAGAGTAACTATCTATTGGAACAATTTTCCAAGGATCATGGGACCTTTATTTTACAAGTTTGTAATTCTTACATGAACAAATCTTTACATTTGGAGAGCAAAGTGAGGTTTTGTACTTAAAGTCACAGATTAATTCCACTAGCTCTGAATCACAGAATTAATTTTGTAGCCACTAGCAAAAAGAATAATGATTAAATATGATGATCATGTCATATTAATGTGCTGTAGATTGGCGCAGAGGAATGTATTTTACTGTAAAGCCAAAGGGAAACCCATGTGATCTAGGGCAGTGGTTTTCAAACTTTTTTTCTGGCGACCCAGTTGAAGAAAATTGTTGATGCCTGCGACCTAATGGAGCTGGGGATGAGAGGTTTGGGGTGTGGGAGGGGCTCAGGGCGGGGACAGAGGGCTGGGGTGCGGGGGTGAGGACTGCGGGGGTGCAGGCTCTGGGATGGGGCCGGGAATGAGCAGTTTGGAGTGCAGGAAGGGGCTCTGGGTTTGGTGGGGAGCTCAGGGCTGGGGCAGGGGATTGGGGCGCAGGCTTACGTCAGGCAGCTCCCGGTCAGTGGCGCAGGGGAGGTGCTAAGGCAGGCTTCCTGCCTGTCCTTGCACCATGGACCATGCTGTGCCCCGAAAGCAGCCAGGAGCAAGTCCAGCTCCTAGGTGGAGGCATGCAAGTGGCTCCGCGTGGCTCTCACCTGCAGACACCACCTCCCCGGCTCCCATTGGCCAGGAACAGGTCAATGGGAGTGCGGAGCTGGTGCTTGGGGTGGGGGCAGCACGCAGAAACCCATGTCCCCCCTGGCTAGGAGTTGGTCCACTTCTGGGGACTTTTAACAGCCTGGTCGGCGGTGCTGACCAGAGCCGCCGCAACCCAGTGCCTTACATTCTAACCCGCAGTTTGAAAACCACTAATCTAGGGATCAGAAATATAAGCGGGAAACCAATTGGATGGGATTGGTGAGCAATTAGTTTTGTCAAATCAGGATAATCTCAGACCATGCTAGCAATCAGGAATGCTAACTCTGTGGCCTGAGTAGCCAGTGGGAGGCGGAGGAGGGAATTAAATAGATGATCCAGCTTAGATGCCTTCAAGGACTTTGTTCCTCAGCAAAGGTTTTTTAGTCACCATTGGACATAAGCACAAATACGTTAAATAAACTTCATGCCGCTGTGTTGAGCTGGGATTTGGAAACAAAAGTTGGAGTAGGGTGGCTGAAGAAGCACACAAGGCAGTGGAGATGAGAGAAGGGAGCCATAGTTCAAAATCCTAGGAAATGAACAAAAACTATTCATTTCTGTGAAGGTGTTCAAAGCATTGTGGTTGTTTTTAATAACATTCTTAAATGGCTTTTGAAGGACAGTCTCTTCTCCCTCTGTCACCTGCCAACAGACAGTTGCTTTCCAAAGGAGGTGGGAACCTGCTGTTTAAGTGGCCATTAAGTAATGTTGTGAGGGAAAACCTACACCATTTATTAGCCTTTAAAAAGTGTTGTTATGGCATTACTTTTTTCAGCCTGTTTCTGGGCAGTGCATTAATGAACTGCTACCAATTCCAATTTTCTCTCTCCTTCCCTTGCTGAGGGCTGGATTAATGCCTGACCATTATAAAGATGTGTGTGGGGAACCAGGATCCTACCCACCTTGTGCAGGGGCCTATCATATTTGCAGTCCCTTGCTCTAGGAAGGACATGCTCCTTCTGTTACTTTGGTCTAAAAGGAGCACGGAGGAGGCAGGGCCATGACCCCTTGCTCCTCCACCCTGGCTCATAGTACAGGGTCAAGGTCCAAGTGGAAAGATTATGCTGTGTTAAAAGAAACTCCGAGAAGGACCATTTCTCCTGGGGGAATGTGGCTCCACACCAACCCCATTGCAGAGCTGTGTTTAAATCAGATAATCTAGCCCTGAGAGATTTGTGGCTTTTGTGGGAAGTGAGGGACCAAGGAATCTCTTTGGCTGCAAGACTTTTCAATTCTGTATTGTGGTGTGGATGTAAACTCTGGTGACGGGCCAGGTGCTTCTAAGTGTAAAAGTGCAATTTGGTGGTTCTTGGTTGAGGAATTACTGGGTCCCACTCACAACTACTTCCTCCCTAAGAGGGCCAGTAGGACCATTAGCCACATCCTGAAGAAGGCCTTGGAGGAGGAAAGCAGGATTGCTGGGCGAGGGCTTATACCCACATAGGAAAGCAAGCTTCCTGGACACACCCAAGGAATACTTTTGTCCAATGGGGTTTTGGGGCTATGAAGCTACTCCCTAAAATGTGTGTCTACCCAGAGTGGGGAGTAGTCCACCTCCAAAAGTAGCTATCCCCCACACATGCAAAACGATCTGTCTGGTTTGATCCAGATGGTGGAAAAGTTTGGAGTCATAGTTCAGTTAAATGATTGATAAGCATCCCAACTGCTGGATGCTTATTTGAGCTTTATCTAAGATTGCCATTTACTTTTTATGGGCCATTGACTAGGTATCGGAACGTTGCATTTTCTGGACCCAGTTAAGCTCTTTCAGCTCTTTAAGCCACAGATAGCTTTATCTTCAAACTTCACTTGCCACAAAGGAAGCTAACAAGATCATTTATGTAATGCAGTTCAGCAAGACCCCATTACTGGACAGTCACCCATTGCTATTCTAACGCAATGTCCCTCTTCCTGGCGCCTACATACCAGTAGTTTGAAAGAATAATTTGATTCCTTTCTGTCAGCCCATAATTCAGTTGATAGCAGAAGCTGCTGGTGCTCAAACAACAAAGCTATAATGAGCTAAAATGCAGTTCTGAAATGAGATGTGCAGTGAAGTTATCAGCACTGATATAAAAAGTATTGCTTTTACTGCAGAGATGTGTGGAACTGCATGAGTTAAGGACAAAGAGACTAATAAAAACAGCTTTATTAAAGGGAGCAATTCTACAGGCAATATTGTTTTGTGTTTGTCACACTTTCAAAAAATGGTGTCCAATTAGCAAGACATATGTGAACAGGAACATGACAGGTTTGAGTTGATCTTGTTGCAAGTATCTTGCTAATTGTGTGATTTCACAGGGTCTTGTGCTCTATGTACACTGCTGTATGTAAGTTTAGGCAAACAAGGGATGAACTAAGAGTTTGAGTTTATTTTTTGCATGTGAGCCTACGAATCTAGAATTCCATGTCTTGCAGATGCTTAGGATGCATAATGCTGCAGGTAAGTCTAAGAATTAAAGGCTGTAATGTTTTCTAAAATCTGCCCATTTATTTTTGTGGCAACAATTGTCACAAATGCTAGTTCTGGATTTCCACAGGTACAGGTGCCCTGAGCCTTTTAAATAGAAGAAAATGGTGGAAACCTTTTTAAAAAAAAAAAAATTAAATCAAAAGTGTGACAACATTTGAGACAAAATTCAATTATACTGCCTGAAATTCAAATGATCCCATTTAAAATGGCTTTGATGTTAACTGTTACTTAGTATTAGCAGAGCTAATCTCAGAAATGAAATCAAAGCAATCAAAATTGTATCCATTAAACTGCTTGAGAAAGGAAAGACATACTGAGGAGAGTTTTTAAAAAAATACTGCTAGAGAGGCAAACAATAAGAGTTTTCATATGGGGGAATAAGATGACTGGATTTCATCTGAGGATATGAAGCTGATAAACAATGCACAGTGCATATGGAATGAGAATTTAAAGTGAAGAGCTATTGTGTTACCCTGACCGAAGTAGTAAGCATAATGCATGGTATGAAAGTGTACTCTAAGAGCCAAAGCATGCTGATAAGCACTTGATAGCAGATGTTTCAGGGAAATGTACAAAGATATAATCTGGGGTGAGAAGTGTTTTGTTGTCTTTAGATGAAAGCTGCCTTTAATGAAAATCTAACAGGTTTGGGAGTTTGAAAAGGCACAGAAAAAAGTATGTGCATCTCTGATGCTTGCAAACCAGGGAATACTCCTTCAGAGGAAATCATGTATCAGTTAACACACTCCCCTTCCCCTCCACTAAATGAGGGCTGAACTACATTTGAAATGTTGTCAATATATTAGTGATTAATAGGCATGGAATAATCCGGTATCTGCTGACAATCTGTGTAGTCATTGTCCCGAGCATCCACTCTAAACTCTAAATTCACCTTAACTTCTGGGGAAGGCCATGTGATCAGGTGACATTCCTGGAAATGCCTACTCCCTTATAACCAAATCCTGAGGTCCTTCCTCAGTTTTTTAACCCAGTCCTTTTTCAGGCTAGCTCCCATCAGCTCAATGAAAGCTCATATCAATTATGGACCAAGTGAGAGCCTCAGCACTTGGCTCTTAGAAAATACTTCAGGTGCTAACACCCATCATAGTGTGAGGCAGCAGAAACCTTCAGACACTGCAGGTGTTTCAAGAGATCAGAACTGGCATGTTTACGGAAGTAGTAAAGTAACACTATATTTCCTGTTTTCTTTACTAAAATGTATATATTTACAGTATATATTCTTTGATGAAAATATAAGCATTTTCATTATGATGCTGTTAATTTTGTAACCAGCAATTGGGAGAAAAAAGAACTTTCAGGGAGTGAAAATTATCTCAGTGCTTTGTACAACTTAGAAAATGAGGTAGAAGAATGGGCGATGTCATTAACTTTGATTATAGAAGCCTGCTGAGAACAATACATGCATGTTTCTTAATAAAGGCCCAAAAGGAGCTGAAACGTCAGTGTTTTTTCAATCCATGTTTTCCTCTTTTTTATACAACATTTTGAAAATGCAACTGATTGTAAGTTAGCTTTGACAATTAAGCAAAATTTTCACACAGGCCAATGTATGTGTACATGACATATAATGCTTGGGCAAAATACCTTTGGAAAGTTTAGCTCTGTAACTCTGTCTTAAAGTTGGTTAGGGTTTTACAAATGCTTTTATTTAGGGCAAGGTTGAGCGAGGTGGCATTTGTGGATCCTGTCTGAAAAAAAATTACCAGCCTTTGAGACAAACTTATTTCTAGTCAACTCAATCCTGCTCAGTGATGAGGGTCCTGAATTCTGATTAAAGGCACTGGAACTGAGGGCACTCTACTAGGGTTACCATACTTAACATTTCCCACCCCCAGCCCCGCCCCAACTCCGCCTCTTCCCCGGCCCAACCCCACCCTAACTCCGCTCCCTCCTCCCTCCCACTCCCAGCCACGCGGAAAGGGCTGCCCGAGCGCTACCGGCTTCATGGTTTGCTGGGCAGCCCCCAGACCCTGCGACCCCGGCCGACGCTTCCCCAGCGCAGCTGGAGCCACCTGTGTCTGGAGGCTGCTTGGCAAACCGTGAAGCCGGTAGCGCTCGGGCTTCAGGCAGCCCCCTTGCCTCCGGACCCTGCGCCCCCGGCCGGGCACTTCCCCTCCCGGGCTCCGGCAGCGCAGGATCCGGAGGTATGGGGCTGCCCAAAGCCCATAGCGCTCGGCTCTTAAACAGAGTCGGGGAGGAGCAGAGCCGCCGCGGCCGGAGGCTCTGCTCCTCCCCTGACTCTTCCGCTCTGTTTAAGAGCCGAGCTGCCCCAGCGCTACCGGCTTCGGGCAGCCCCCATACCTCCGGACCCTGTGCCGCCGGAGCCCAGGAGGGGAAGTGCCCGGCTGGGGTCCGGAGGCAAGGGGGCTGCCTGAAGCCCATAGCGCTCGGGCAGCTCGGCTCTTAAACAGAGCCGAAGAGTCAGGAGAGGAGCAGAGCCACTGCGGGAGGGGAAGTGCCTGGCCAGCATTTTCCCGGACATGTTGGCAATTCCCCCCGGATGGGGGTTTGAGTGCCGAAAAGCCGGACATGTCCAGGAAAAACCGGACGTATGGTAACCCTAACTCTACACTTTGCAGGATCAAACCCAAGGTGATTTGGAAAGTAAACCCCTGTCTGCCATGTGGCTGACTGATTACATTCCCCCTGCTTTGGAATGGTTACCATTGAGATTGTTGCCATGTGGTTGTGTAATGGTCCTCTCTTGGGGAGCATGGCTTAATGGTCATGGCTGCAACTCCTTACTGCCAAATTTTGGGGAGAGGAGCCCGGGCCCTCCCATTCCATCAGGCTCCAACCCAGGGCCCCGTGGGCTACCAGTAATCTGGCAACTAAGGCTGCTTAAGACTGTCCTCCCTGGGCCTTTTCCTCTTGTCTACCACCTTGGGATCAGCTTAGTCCAAGCTTCCCCTGGTGGGGAGACCCAAACCACAGTAAGTAAAGGGGGTTACCAAAGTCCAAGGTCCACAGGATACTTCCCTCTCTGGTTGAAGCTGGGGTGGATCCTCCCTTCCCTCAGGGAGGGCCCCTCTGGGTAGCTGCATCAGAGTCTTCTCTGCTCTGCTGCAGCTGTAGGCTGCAGGTCTGCCCACCTCCAGCTCTGCCACCCAAGTGAGCTAATTCCCTGCCTTTTAATTCTTCCAGCAGATGGTGCATTTCCTGCAGGTGAGGGTATGGGGGGCAGGTGGGCAGGGCTAGCTGAGCCCAAAACAATCCCTTAACCCCTTGTTGCCAAGTGTGGGGTTTATAGACCCCAGCACATGTTGATATCTGTGTAAGATATTTTTTTCCATCTACGTTTTTTGAATATTTTCAAATCTTTCGGCCTGCTTGTTGAAAGTAAATAAAAAGTTCAGCCTTTAAAGCTTTCAGATTTATTGAAATCGTTTCTCTTTGTCTCTCTTGCAGTTCTTCCAAATGAAATTGTTTTTGGAATTGAACCTGGACTGGTTTATGTGTTTGATGTAGAGCTCCAGTTTTAGATAATTAATACTAATTTTCAGTAGATTCCTCTGATAGATCAGCCTTCATGTCCCTGTTGGTGGATTCATTAAATAAGAGGGACAAATTTTCAAAGGGACAGCTACATATACTGTATAACTATTGCTATGCACGTGGTATTTGTACATGATTAACAAGATTAAATTTAGTGACTTATTTTGATTTACAGACTTAACAAATTATATATAGTGCTTGTCTTTCCCCAAAATAAAATAGCACATCAAAGCTGAGATGAGTTATCGTTAGTAATGCTGTCATCAAATGCTACTGAGCTGTTTGCATTGAATTGTTATGAGCCTACTGAATGACAGTGTTTCAGGGGACAGGCACAGTCATTCATAACTCACATCTTTCTCATGACCTTACTGTCTGCTCTGATTTTTCTTACTGTCATGAGCGTCCTAAAAGATCTTGTTTTATTTTTCTTTTTAGATTATTCCTCTCTATTAAACTATTTGGGATTCTTTCTCCCATTTGGTGTTCTAAGACTATTACTGACCCAAGAGTATTAAGAAAAAAAAAACCATCTGTTCCCTACCTGAGTGAGGAATGCTCTCAACATTTAGAATGCAGTTATTGTGCAGTCAGCTGCTTTTCTCATCTTGAATGGTGGAGGTCAGTTATTTCGAGAGGTCAGTTATTTATGTGAGATATCTGCTGCTATTGAACCAGAGATAGAAAACAGGCTCCTTCCTGTTTCAGCTCTAGCCCAGACCAAAATCAAAACCAGAGGGGCATGCCACAGGGGCATGTGCAATGGAATGGCCCTGTGTTGGATTCAAAATTCTAGTATTAGCCCATCTCATGAGTGAATAATTTTTGGATCTAGTTGAGTTAGCCTTCCTCACGTGAAGCCAACAGAAAGCCTGACTCTGGAAAGTTTGGAGGATTGAGCTGTTTAAAGTACTCTAAACAATATTATTTTAGGAAGACGAGACGTCTATAACTGTCTATGGAGATGGTTGAGTTTTAAGAGGAAAATAATGAGAAATGGAAAGAGAGGCAGAACCTATTACGTGTTTTCAAAAAGGACTTGGAGCCCTCTGTTTTATTTTGTGTTTTAATCTAGAAATTAAGCGGTACGTTTTTCAAACCAGGCTTTAGGGATTTAATTCCCGGCAGGGCCAGGTTTTACAGCTGACTTGTGATTCTGGGTACCTCAGTTTTTGCATAGCCAACTTGACAACTTTGCAGGATCTAAGTTTCATATGTCAAGAGCTCAGAACTTTCTGAAAATCAGGACTCTTTAAGCAATGACCGCTTTCATCACATAAACCCTGAGGTACCAAAAATCACTAGACACATCTGGAAATATCAGCTAGAATCCACTGATGCTTATGTGATTTGCAGAGCTGCATCTGCCTAGTGGGCTATAAAATGGATAGACAAATAAAAACTGAGTTTTCCTCATTTTCCCACATCTTGGATTGGCTGGAGCAGAAGCATAGGTCTCTGTTCTGCTCCTTGCTGAGAATTGAGAGACCTGAGTCACGCTGAGGGGATTCCAGCCTCAAACAACCAGGTCAGCTATTGGAAGGCCTCAATTATATTTATAATATCAGCAAGCAGAGCAAATGTGAGCAGTCACTAGGACTTCACATAAACCATTTTTTATTGATACCGTACCATGAAAAGTGTGTGAGGCGCTGTGCAAAAAGTAAGAAGACATGTTTCCAAAGAGTTTGCAGTCTAATTAAGAAATATATAAAGGACAGAAGATTAATGGGCAGTGACATTTAAATAAACATCGTGTTAGTTCCACAGTTGACTTGGTTTTTGGGGGGGAGGCAATGGTTGCTTTACATTTTTGGTGATATTTATCATTTGGTAAAATCTTTGGAGTAAAGGACTAGGATTTGCAGGCCTCTTGGAAAAAGTATGTTTTCAAAAGGAACTTGAAGGAGGAGCGGGTAGGAGCCTATTGCCCGTTGGTTAATAGGCACAGAGATACCTTTCAATAGTATGAAAGGAAACCTGGAAGACCCTTTATAAATATGAACAATGTATATTTTAAGACATTTTTGTGATTAATCTCTTGAAAGATTTCTATCCTTGATGAAAAAGCCTAGAAGAGGATATTTGTTCTTGGGAGACCAGGAATATTTAGCAGTTGTTTTCATTGCCTCTATCCAGTTGGTAAAATCCAGTTTCATTTCCTGTGCATCTGCTGAAGTAGATATCAGATGCAAATGAGGTGGGGAAAGATTTTGAATTCCTTTATCACCATGGTATGGAGAGAGAAGGAGAGACAATGTAAGTAAACAATGGGAATCCAACAATATTTTATTGTACTATCAAGGCAGTTTTTTCAAAGCAGGACTTTTATATTCAGTCAGGAATATCTGGTGTGTCCTTGTGTCAAAGAGTTAAAATCTCTTAGGAGGTTACTATATATTGTTGTATAAGGAAAAATCACTTATTCCTCTGCATCTGAGGTCAGTACTTAATGTTATTATGAACACATTATAACAGCAGTCTTAAGAATTGCATAGTCTTTACTACACAGGAAAAATAATAAGAAAAGAAAAGAAAAGAAAAGGCAATCAAACAAAGGTAGTAAGAAATCCTCACCCTTGTCCCTCTTATTCCCAGTGGAAGGATAGTCCGACTGGGAACTTCAAGAGGAGTTTGAGCCTAATGAGAGGTTATTTCCTCTGGAGTTCTTTTAACTGAGATCAAGGAGAGTTCTAAGCACCTTAAATTCTCCAGATGAAGACAAACATGAGGAAAATCTGACTTTAAATTTAGTGAAATCACAATAAAATAATTCCCATCGGACCACAAGAGGAAGTTTTGGATGCCTCTCCCGAAAACCCTCATAGATGCAGTTTACTCAGAATATAAATTTCCCAATAAGTCTAGGTGTGTAAATATACAAATCTAAACTTTTTGCAATTTATCTAAAGGTAATTCTCCCATTGTTTTGGGGGCAGCTGTCATTTAGCATGACTGGGTGCTGGCAGACTGGAAGCCATGAGTACTATTATTGGAAACCACAGTCAGTTGCTACTCTATTGTTGCTGATGATGCCTTGACTAGAGAGAAACATTTGGAAAGAATCACTGAGATCCTGTGCCGAGAGGGAAGTGGGGGGCATGGAGGTTTGAGGACTGAGTAAAAGTTGACAGCTGGGATTGGGGACCTGGAATTCAATTAAACTGGAGAAGTGGAGTTTTTTAGCTAGAAATATGGAGTAAATGAAGGAGAGGATGTTGGGTCTGAACCAGAAGCCAAAGAGTCAAGAGAGGAGGAGAGTGAGGAATGAAAAAAAAAAGGAAGAAAGAGAAGGGAGGAGAGGGCTGAAAGCAGACAAAAGGTCATCAACATTGATAGACTGGAAGTCAGAGACGGACCGAGTGACAGGACATGAGGGAGGGGGCTGATAGGTGATCCTATAAGATACAATGTGATGGCCAGAGAGGGAGAACTCAGCAACAGAGATATCCGAGCGAGAGCAATGCATGATAAAGACCAAGTTAAGTGAACAGCACTTTTGGTGAGTGGGAGAGTTGGACAGGGCTGCAGGTTGAAAGGAGACATGAGGGCAAAGAAACATGCAGCGAAGGGATCGGCAGCATGGAAGCTGAAGTTACTGAGGATCAGAGTGGGAGATTGTGAGGAGATGAAGAGAGCCGGGGTGAAAATGAGGGAGGGTTTCAAAGTGGCAGAAAAGGGAGAGTATAAGCCCAACACCCCCACCACTGTCTGATCCAGGGTGGGGAATGTGAGAGGACAGGCCTCCATGACAGAGGGCAGCTGCAGAAGCCATGTCAGACTAAGGAGTCCAGGACACTGCAAAAGCCAGGAGCGAGCTCTGAAAAGGTCATGAATGGCTGTGAACTTTGTAGACATGGAATGGTGATCTAGAGACATCAAGAGAAGGGAGGAAGATGGAGAGGGATGGATGGGAGGTTAGGAATGGTGTCACAAGACGGGCAGATGTGATGGTAGTGGGACCGGTGTGAGAGGCAGAGAGGTTTGGGATGGAGGGACATCAGGGATGTGGCAAATGTCACCCAAATTGAAGAGGAGGAAGTAGATGTAGGACCTAGATTGATGCTGGTAGAGAGGGGAAGGAGGAAGTAGGGCTGGTGGGAACTGTAAAGGGGTGAACGTGACAAGGCGGGGGAAAGGAAGGAGGAAAGAAAAGGAGGATGGTACTATGAGGCAGAGAAGGTGTGTGGTGAGAGCTAGGAATAAGTGGCAGATGGACAAGATTACACGCATACAAACACACAAAGCAGAGTTTGAAAAGTGCTGTGAATGTACTTTTACATTGCCCCACGCTGATAGGGAAAGTAACAACCAGAATGATCACCGCACACACAGAAGCAGCAGCACTGGTATTAGTACCAGAAATAACAACTCTTCAACATCCTTTATTACTCTAATGGAACATATGGTTAGCCTGGGCCTTTCGCCATCAGCCCAGGTTGAATCAGCAGTCCAGATAAACTCAATGTGTGCATTTGTCAGTACAAGAATAGCTTCATAACAAACAAACAAACAAACAAACAAAAAGTCTCTCTTAGTGCTCTGCAACCTTTTCTGGACTGAGTCAGCTTTCTTCTTATTGTCATATTTGCTGCACCGTTTTATATCAATACACATATATATACATTCAGTACATAAGGGTCACAAGATGCCTAGATGCAATAGGAAGGTCAAAAGCAAAGCATAGATTATTTGTTTATTTCACCCTGGAGTTATGTTTGTTTCTATAAAACACACAGTATGAAGGTAAAGAAGACATGCCGGTGCCCAAACAGAATGAATGGCTGGAGAATACCATAAACAAAACAATAATTCCAGAAACAGAATCCAGAATATTGTCAGAATGAGCTGTGAACTGCTGATGCCAGGTACATACCAGAAAAAAGGGTGCACCTTACATCCTACCTCACACTGAGCCAGCTTCACTGACTGGCATATATTGGGAGGGGGGGAGGGAACAGAGACAAGGCAGCTCTCTCTATCTGCCTGCTTCCATCCCCTTTTTGCCCATTCACTTCCAGTGGGTGGCAGCCACAGTGCAAGGGCTGAATTGTTCAGGGGACCTGAAGCTCTGGTTGAACAATCCAATCCTAAATGCAGCTGTGTAGAGGAGGGTGTGTCTCACTGCCTTTTAGTTCCCTGTGTGCAGCTGTGGTAGGCCAAGTAATAGCTAGTTCTACATGCTGTGTGCAAGATACTACTATAATATATGTGCAGAAAATCATTGAATCAAGTCAAGTCATGGATAGAAATGGAAATCTAATCTCCTGGCACCCTGCACTATGCTTAATCTGTATGACTGTATATATGGCTTTTTGAGATAGGAGGACACATCTACTCCACTTTTACAAAATGTGCATGTGAAAAAATTTGAGCAAAAGGGTATTTTTGCATATGTGTACACCTCACTGTGAAAATATTCCATTTTATGTGATTGCCCAAAGAATCGACACTTTGGGGCTGTGACATCATACAAAATGGCTTGGTAACAAATTTTGCACAAATGTTTATGAAAATATTTAATCAATTTCACTCACTCCTTTCAGCACCCCTTTCGCACATACCATGGCAATGAGTTGGCATCAGAACCTGAACAGAAAAAAATGGAATAGTTAGTCAAAATGTCATTGAAATCAATAGGAATTTGACTGAGTAAGGAGTGATAAATTTGGGCCTCTGATATGGTTAAATGGGATCTTGCATGAATTTACATACATGCTCAACTTTACACACTGATAATTGATCCATTGACTTTCATAAAGTTAAGCACATGCTTAAATCTTTACCATATTAAGACCCCCAATTCTGCAATGCCCAGAGGTACTGGATATTTCTACTTTACTTTGTTTCAATTAAATGCTTAAATTGATAGGAATTCTATCTTCATTTAGCATTTTTAATATCCGCTTCAGTTTAAGGCTGTGTTTAATTCCCCAATCAATAGACATTACTCTACTACTTTTTGTAAAATTAATCAGTGGTTTCTTTCTAATAATGTTGGGGAAGTTTTCCCATACCAAAGAGATTTCAAGGGCAGACTGCACATATGTGCAGAGACAACAAACTGATTAAATGCACTTAAATGCCAGAGAATGCTTCTGTTCTGTTTTGTCTACCATGCTGTAAAACTAAAAGCCAAATGCTTCTCTTGGTGTTCATCCATTTTATTTGTGTGCTGGATAGATGAGAGTGATTTCCAAATTTTAAACCAATTAACTCTAATAAATTGTAATCCTGTTTTAGAGATTGTTCAAGGAGAATAGAATCAAAGGGATGGACATTTTGGAGTTATTGAAACCTTTACCACATAATGTTGCCTATGTATTTTATGAATAAAAATAATACATGAATGAAATAAAATTAGATTTGAAAATCAATTTTACAAACTTTGTTTCAATCAGTGTTTGCTATATTGCATCTACCTGCTAGAAGTCCCAGAGTCATCCTAGAATCCTTACTCCTGATTTCAATTCTTCACCTTAGTTCCCCCTAAAAAGAACATTTTAATATACACTTCTGTTTTCAGGCTGTAGCTCCAAAGGAACGGTTAAAGAGAGGTCCACATTCACTTGTCTAAAGAATTCCCATCACCCTTAATTATGTTGCTTGTAGACCAAAAGGGGGCTTGACACACCTGATGAATGGATCTATAACATTTGAAGGCAGAGAAACAGAATGGGTACAGGAGTTTCATTGTAAGCAAATTAGTTATGTAAGTCATAATTGATTTCAATCAACATCCATCTCATTTATATTGCTAAGTACCAATGAGAGGCATTTGTATGTTATTTTATCTTTAATCGTGCCATAGATTCTAAATCAGTGAGACATTACAAAGGGTCAGAGGCTAAGTTTGCAGTGTGTGTCTGTGCTCAGTCATTACATGACCCATGAGAGATAGCTAATGATGAGACACTATGTATAGGGCCATCAGTTCAGTGCCATTGGAGTCAATCACTTAGTCGCATGTCCGTTTTTTCAATGTGTGATGTGTCCTTTTAATACAGGTACAAGCAATTCCATGCTTAAATTATTAGGTAATTTGTAAAACTGATGAATAAAATATTTGTGTACATGCATTGCTTATGTAATATCAAAAGTGCTCCGCTTCACTTCTCTACCGCTCTCAGTTGCCATAACCATGTATGATGCAGTATTATTCACATAAGCATGCTCCAGCAGGCACACCATATACAGAGATGTTATTCATCTTTTTGCTTCCCTTTACTTTTGCCTCCATACCTTTTAGATTTTGCTTGTTTACAAACTGTTTGCTGTGATTCTTCATTATTGGTCGTATTTGATCAGTCACCTACATCACATGGTGTTTGTTCAGCTTGATTAGGTGACTGATTTTTTTTTTAAATAGGAGAATAACAAATAGCTTTAAGGTGGATAGACATTAAAATATAGCTTGAATATGTGTTGCTGACAACTCCAGTTCTCTATCTCTCTGCCCTTTTAACTACCTGGTGGCAATCACTGATATGCATAATCCAATCCTTAGCTAAAGACAATGAGACTCAGTAGGCTCATCTCAAGAGGTGGAACATATTGTCTGTGTAGCATTAATCAAGCTAAAACTATAATATAAAATTCCTAGGAGAGGAAAACTCTGATGTTTGATAAGGAATTTTCCAGCTACTGTTAGTTTTACAAGCTAAGGACTTCCATAATTTGCTTATAGATGAGACTTCCATCTCTCTTGGTTTAGAAAAGAAGAACCCCTGCGAGGCAACAGACAAGTGTAAATGCCCCCTTTCCGGTGCAGAGTACACCATTGCTCCTATATGTTAATTAAGAACTAGAGAAGTGGAGAAAAATATGTAGGTTTAAATTATTTAGGAATAGCTTGACAGTTTGTACACTAATGCGAGGAGCCTAGGTAACAAAATGGAGGAACTAGAGCTACTGGTGCAGGAAGTGAAACCAGATATTATAGGGATAACAGAAACATGGTGGAATAGTAGTCATGACTGGAGTACAAGTATGTGCTGTTTAGGAAAAACAGAAATAAAGGCAAAGGTGGTGGAGTAGCATTGTATATCAGTGATGACGTAGACTGTAAAGAAATAAGAAGTGATGGAATGGATAAGACGGAGTCTGTCCGGGCAAAAATCACATTGGGAAAGAAAGCTACTAGAGCCTCCCCTGAGATAGTGCTTGGGGTGTGCTACAGACCACTGGGATCCGATTTGGATATGGATAGAGACCTCTTTAATGTTTTTAATGACGTAAACACTAAAGGGAATTGTGTGATCATGGGAGATTTTAACTTCCCAGATATAGACTGGAGGACAAGTGCTACTAATAATAATAGGGCTCAGATTTTCCTGCATGCGATAGCTGATGGATTCCTTCACCAAGCAGTTGAAGAACCAACAAGAGGGGATGCCATTTTAGATTTGGTTTTGATGAATAGTGAGGACCTCATAGAAGAAATGGTTGTAGGGGACAACCTTGGTTTGAGTGATCATGAGCTAATTCAGTTCAAACTAGATGGAAGAATAAACAAAAATAGATCTGGGAGTAGGGTTTTTGATTTTAAAAGGGCTAACTGTAAAGAATTAAGGAAATTAGTTAGGGAAGTGGATTGAACTGAAGAACTTGTGGATTTAAAGGTGGAGGAGGCCTGGAATTACTTCAAGTCAAAGTTGCAGAAACTATCAGCAGAACTATCCCCAAGAAAGGGGAAAAAATTCATAGGCAGGAGTTGTAGACCAAGCTGGATGAGTAAGCATCTCCGAGAGGTGATTAAGAAAAAGAAGAAAGCCTACAAGGAATGGAAGATGGGAGGGATTAGCAAGGAAAGCTACCTTATTGAGGTCAGAACATGTAGGGATAAAGTGAGAAAGGCCAAAAGCCATGTAGAGTTGGACCTTGCAAAGGGAATTAAAACCAATAGTAAAAGGTTCTATAGCCATATAAATAAGAAGAAAACAAAGAAAGAAGAAGTGGGACCGCTAAACATGGAGGATGGAGTGGAGGTTAAGGATAATTTAGGCATGGCCCAATATTTAAACAAATACTTTGCCTCAGTCTTTAATGAGGCT
Organism: Chrysemys picta bellii; assembly: GCF_011386835.1. Classification (NCBI taxonomy): domain Eukaryota; kingdom Metazoa; phylum Chordata; order Testudines; family Emydidae; genus Chrysemys; species Chrysemys picta. The sequence goes on along the minus strand of NC_088792.1, from coordinate 40,401,946 downwards.
AATGAGGAGCTTAGGTATAATGGTAGGATGACAAATGGGAATGAGGATAAGGAAGTAGATATTACCACATCCGAGGTAGAAGCCAAACTCGAACAGCTTAATGGGACTAAATTGGGGGGCCCACATAATCTTCATCCAAGAATATTAAAGGAACTGGCACATGAAATTGCAAGCCCATTAGCAAGAATTTTTAATGAATCAGTAAACTCAGGGGTTGTACCGTATGACTGGAGAATTGCTAACATATTTCCTATTTTTAAGAAAGGAAAAAAAGGTGATCCGAGTAACTATAGGCCTGTTAGTTTGACATCTGTAGTATGCAAGGTCTTGGAAAAAATTTTGAAAGAGAAAGTAGTTAAGGACATTGAGGTCAATGGTAATTGGGACAAAATACAACATGGTTTTACAAAAGGTAGATCGTGCCAAACCAACCTGATCTCCTTCTTTGAGAAGGTAACAGATTTTTTAGAAAAAGTAAACGCAGTGGATCTAATTTACCTCGATTTCAGTAAGGCATTTGATATGGTTCCACATGGGGAATTATTCGCTAAATTGGAAAAGATGGGGATCAGTATGAAAACTGAAAGGTGGATAAGGAACTGGTTAATGGGGAGACTACAACGGATCATACTGAAAGGTGAACTGTCAGGCTGGAAGGAGGTTACTAGTGGAGTTCCTCAGGGATCGGTTTTGGGACCAATCTTATTTAATCTTTTAATTACTGACCTGGGCACAAAAAGTGGGAATGTCTAGTAAAGTTTGCGGATGACACAAAGCTGGGAGGTATTGCTAATACAGAGAAGGACCGGGATATCATACAGGAAGATCTGGATGACATTGTAAACTGGAGTAATAGGATGAAATTTAATAGTGAAAAGTGCAAGGTCATGCATTTAGGGATTAATAACAAGAATTTTGGTTATAAATTGGGGACACATCAGTTGGAAGTAACAGAGGAGGAGAAGGACTTCGGAGCATTGGTTGCTCACAGGATGACTATGAGCCGCCAATGTGATATGGACGTTAAAAAAGCGAATGCGGTCTTGGGATGCATCAGGCGAGGTATTTCCAGTAAAGATAAGGAGGTGTTAATACCATTATACAAGGCACTGCTGAGACCTCATCTGGAATATTGGGAGACCAGAACTGCACACATGTTTAAGAAGGATGAATTCAAACTGGAACAGGTACAGAGAAGGGCTACTAGGATGATCCGAGGAATGGAAAACCTGTCTTATGAAAGGAGACTCAAAGAGCTTGGCTTGTTTAGCCTAACCAAAAGAAGGCTGAGGGGAGATATGATTGCTCTTTATAAATATATCAGAGGGATAAATATCAGGGAGGGAGAGGAATTATTTAAGCTTAGTACCAATATGAACACAAGAACAAATGAATATAAACTGGACATTAGGAAGTTTAGACTTGAAATTAGACAAAGGTTTCGAACCATTAGAGGAGTGAAGTTCTGGAACACCCTTCCAAGGGAAGTAGTGGGGGGGCAAAAGACATATCTGACTTCCAGACTAAGATTGATAAGTTTATGGGGGGGTGGTATGATGGGATAGCCTAATTTTGGCAATTAATTGATCTTTGATTATTAGCAGGTAAATATGCCCAATGGTCTGTGATGGGATGTTAGATGGGGTGGGATCTGAGTTACTACAGAGAATTCTTTCCTGGGTGCTGGCTCGTGAGTCTTTCCCACATGCTCAGGGTTTAACCGATCGCCATATTTGGGGTCGTGAAGGAATTTTCCTCCAGGGCAGATTGGCAGAGGCCCTGGAGGTTTTTCGCCTTCCTCTGCAGCGTGGGGCATGGGTCACTTGCTGGAGGATTCTCTGCACCTTGAGGTCTTTAAACCACGATTTGAGGACTTAAATAACTCAAGCATAGGTTAGGGGTTTGTTACAGGAGTGGGTGGGTGAGATTCTGTGGCCTGCGTTGTGCAGGAAGTCAGACTAGATGATCATAATGGTCCCTTCTGACCTTAAAGTCTATGAGTCTATGACTGATGATCCAAAAACCTGAAAGCTCCAAAGATCAAACTTCCTGGTACCTCAGGAACTTTCTCTCTCTCTCTCTCTCTCTCTCTCTCTGTGTGTGTGTGTGTGTGTGTGTGTGTGTGTGTGTGTGTGTATATATATATATATATATATAATTTCACACCAACTTGGAAACAATACATTTGTTTGCTTTGTGAATCAGATAGATTATTCACATATAGAGATTTCTATCTTGTTCTTCTAATGTAATGTCTCACATCCTATGATAAGCCTTGAAAGATGTGAAGAATGCCAGATATAATCAAAGATGGATCAAATCAATCAAATCAAAGTACGGCATGTCTACAAGATTTAGAAGATCATAAGGGATTTTGTTTGTTTTCTCTGATTAATGATTGTTGCACTACAGAAGCGATAGAAATTGTATGGCATTAGAAGGAAAAAAGGAATGTTAAAAGATAAAAGCCTCTAGCAAGGGTATAACTTTAGAATATAAGAGATATTGCTTTAAAGCAGTGGTTTTTAACCTTTACTGCAGCCTGCACCCCTTTGGTTCTCAAAAATATGTTCTTGCACCCCTTATCAAAAATTGTTGAAGTAGGTCAGTTCTTTAAACCTAGATATATCATAACTATAGAATGAAAGAGAGAGAATTATATATTTATTTTAATTTCGCAGTTAAAATTTAACGCAGTTATCATTAAAAAATGTATAATGTTAATAAATACATAGGTTTGATGAAACAAAGTAGTTGTACTTACATGCTTAATTTGTGTTTTCGATGATTTACCTTCTAAAAAAATCTGGCATGTCTCGCACCCCCAGAAAGGGCATCTCGCATTCCCAGGGGGTGCGTGCACCCCAGGTTAAGAAGTTTGAAGGGAGGATTTATATTAATAGTTGGTGCAAATATCAAAAGACAATCTATGAAATGAATTAAACCCTCTGATTAAAGGAAGCATTGAATAAATTTGTTACATACTGGTACCATCCACTGGATATCAACAAAATAGCAGAGAAACCGAGAGAGCTGAAATTGGAGCACTCAGTTGGCACAAGTCTAATAGAAATTACAGGGTAGCCTCCTTCAAGGAGCTTGAAATCAGGGTATAGAAATCTGAGGGCTCCATGTGGGACCCCAGGGGATTTTTTCTAGCCACAGAATCCCCAGTGCGACCAAAACCTGCACCAACTGTATGGAAAGGACTCTTCCTTATTGCAGGGGTAACAGGATAAGAAGTGCTGAGATTTCAAAGATTGTATTTTTCCTTTTCTTCTTCAACACACAATACTGTAAGTTATCTTGCTGAGCCTACATTCTTTAATGAAACCTCAAGTAACCATATTTTAGGTTTGAACTAATGATATAGCTGTGCCCTCTTTTGTAAGTCCAAGCAAATTGCCTTAAGAGAGATTGAACAATAAATTTAAGCAATTGCTTTTGATATTCTAAGCTTGTCCCTTTGGACCAATCCATTCATATAGCAGGAACCATTCTCTTACAGTTGTCTTGAAGGCACTTTTATCTTTTTTCTTTGGAGAAATACTGGAAGTGTGATAAATGTGTTAGGTACTAAAGAATTGATTATCAATAAATCATGAGTAAATGTTATAAGAAATCATGGTTATTTGCTCTGCTCCTTGGTACAACTGCTGAGCCTCAACCCTAGTCTTTGACAGGTGCTTGCAGGACTGTATTGGTTTGTTCAGTACATGCCAAGAACTTGGTTGCATTTGATTGATAAACTATTGATTGTATACTTATGTGGTTCTGGGTGAGTTAATAAATTGTTGATTAGTTAAGAATAAACAAATGCATCCCCCCATAAAAAATACTATTTGAGTTAAAAGGTGACCTGAAAAGAATTTAGCATTAAATAGTAAGCTAACACTTCTTGAACTCAATTTAAAAAAAGGTTATCCTATTAGATTCCATTCTAATATTAGCTATAACACTTATTCAATTGGGAAATGTAGTTTGTTAGATTTTAGCTTTAAAATCTAATTGATACCTAGCATATTTATAAAATGGATCCCATTTCATTCGTACGTGGCAAAATAAAAGTTTCTAAAATACATTTTTGGCTGAAAAACCATTCGTTCTAAACTGTGTGAAACTCTGGGGGCCACCACATTTTCATAAATAACTGGTATTTGAACAGTCACAGCTACAGCTCCACCAATCATAGTTAATGGATTCTGTGATTTTATTCACAAAAATACTTTCAAGTCATTTTTTACTATATGAGGAATTATAATATTGATATTCCTCACCAATCATGCATCACCAACCTACTAGAATTCTTTGAGGGGGTCAACGATCAGGTGGACAAGGGGACTCCAGTGAATATAGTGTATTTAGATTTTCAGAAAGCCTTTGACAAAGTCCCTCACCAAAGGCTCTTAAGCAAAGTAAGCTGTCACGGGATAAGAGGGACGGTTCTCTCATGGATTGGTAACCGGTTAAAAGATAGGAAACAAAGGATAGGAATAAATAGTCAATTTTCAGAATGGAGAGAGGTAAATAGTGGTCTCCCTCATGGGTCTGTAGTGGGACCAGTCCTATTCAACATATTCATAAATAATCTGGAAAAAGGGGTAAACAGTGACTTGGCAAAATTTGCAGATGATACAAAACTACTCAAGATAGTTAAGTCCCAGGCAGGCTGTGAACAGCTACAAAAGGATTTCTCAGAACTGGGTGACTGGGCAACAAAATGGCAGATGAAATTCAGTGTTGATAAATGTGAAGTAATACACATTGGAAAACATAATCTCAACTATATATATAAAATGCTGGGGTCTAAATTAACTGTTACCACTCAAGAAAGAGATCTTGGGAGTCATTGTGGATAGTTCTCTAAAAACATCAACTCGATGTGCAGCAGCAGTCAAAAAAGCAAACAGAATGTTGGGCATCATTAAGAAAGGTATAGATAATAAGACAGAAAATATCATATTGCCTCTATATAAATCCATGGTACGCCCACATCTTGAATACTGCATTGTAACCCACACATCTCCTGGGTGTGATGTTCTGTCCCATCTAGTGGCACCGAGACCACTTAGAGAGAGAGATTAATGAGTTTGCTCTACAGCTTTAGCTAACAACCAGTTGGCTTTTAGCTCATGCAGTAGAGGCTCATGCACTAAGCTCCAGAGATCCCCAGTTCAATCCTGCTAGCCAACGACTGGGGTCTGTTGACGTTACACATGCAGATGTGGTTGCCCCATCTCAAAAAAGATATATTAGATTTGGAAAAGGTTCAGAAAAGGGCAACAAAAATTATTAGAGATATGGAACGGCTGCGGTATGAGGAGAGATCTTTTCAGCTTGGAAAAGAGACGACTAAATGGGGATATGATAAAGGTCTATAAAATCATGACCGATGTGAAGAAAGTAAATAAGGAAGTGTTATTTACTCCTTCTCATAACACAAGAACTAGGGGCCACCAAATTAATACGAAGCAGGTTTAAAACAAACAAAAGGAAGTATTTTTTCACACAACGCATAGTCAACCTGTGGAACTCCTTGCCAGAGGATGTTGTGAAGGCCAAAACTATAACAGGGTTCAAAAAAGAACTAAATAAATTCATGGAGGATAGGTCCATCAATGGCTATTAGCCAGGATGGGCAGGGATGGTGTCCTAGCCTCTGTTTGCCAGAACCTGGGAATGGGCAGCAGGGGATGGATCACTTGATGATTACCTGTTCTGTTCTTTCCCTCTGGGGCTCCTGGCATTGGCCACTGTCAGAAGACAGGATACTGAGCTAGATGGACCTTTGGTCTGACCCAGTATGGACGTTCTTATGTTCTATTCAAATACTAAGCATAATGTATGCTGTACATCTGCTTGGCTTGCACACTGTGATTTAACTAGAGGCTTTTGAGGCTAATTTTTTATGTACATTGGCACACTTGTAATTCAGGATGTTACTGTTTCCATTTAACGCATATAGGGTAGACCTATGGATTTATTATCTTTGTTAGTTTTCTTATTACATTTATTACCATGGTAACAATTGTAAAAAATTGTACCTATTTGAGAGAGATCCCCTATATTTAAAATTTAAGAAATAGCCTTGTAACCAGTAATATATTTCTAAACAAAAAGACTGTACCTGAGTGGGATATAAAGTCAAATGTACTGCTGCTGACATTTTTGATCACTAGCATTTACACAAACCAGCATTAAGTATCACAGTGGGTATTCTCAGAATGATAAGACAGACTGATTCATGTGTGTGTAAGTGTAAGATAACAACATACACTGCTTTGAAGTTTGGTCATACACACAGTAATTTGTGTATTAGTGCTCCATCCATTATAGATGTTTATGTGATTTGTATGATAGTCTCTTCCTCTTACTCTTTTTTCCTCTCTATCCCAGCAAAGCACGTGTCAATCATTTATTGACAAAACTCAGTATAATACTGGAGTATCAAGGGATATATCCCAGCGTCTTCCCTTTGTTTTCACACAATAGTAATTTAGCAATCTGTGCTTTATATATACCTTACTATACATATCTCCTTTCATCTTCAGACTGATAACGGCCTTTCAAAAGTGTGGAGTAAGTCTGGGAACCCTGGTGATGAATGGAGGAAAGCAGAATTGCACTTGGGGAAGTTGAGGAATTTTGAAGTCATATTTGAAGGCATTCGTGCCAAAGACCTAGGTGGAGGAGCAGCAATAGATGATATCGAGTTCAAGAATTGCACCACAAGTAAGTGTAAGAGATTCGTTTTCTGTGGAAATAGCTAGAATGGAAAGAGTGAGCTCATGACTGATTTTAAGCATACTATGGTTTAACTGAGAAGATTTGCCATGATGTCACTATATATAAAATCAGTCATGAACAAATTATTTTTATTCTTGAAATTTTAATAGAAATTCTGTTTAAATAGGAACTTTCACACCCGTGCAACATTCTCAAGCAAGTGGACAAAAAGCCAGTAAATGTCTGAATTCTCTTTTCTGCTTTTTAAGCTATTTGGTTTTGAATAAGAGCTTTCTCCTCATCTAAGCAATCACCACCAAATCTTGGGCTTTGGATGATTTTGTTAGTTGTTTAAAAAAAGCCTCATCCACCTCTTCCACCTGGTTAGGTGGCCTGTAGTAGACGCCTAGCATGACATCACCCTTGTTTTTTACCCCTTTTAGCCTAACCCAGAGACTCTCAACACTTCCGTCTCCTATGTCCATCTCCACCTCAGTCCAAGTGTGTACATTTTTAATATATAAGGCAATACCTCCTCCCTTTTCCCCCTGTCTATCCTTCCTGAGCAAGCTGTACCCATCCACACCAACATTCCAATCGTGTATTATCCCACCAAGTTTCAGTGATGCCAACAATGTAATTAAAGAAGTGTGGAATGGGGTTACAGCTCCTAATGTCTGGTACAGTGAGGAGACCACCTCTTTTGCCCTTTCCCTCAACCTTTATATGAGAGGAGTGCAGTGGGGTCCCAGCAATGGTTCTGGGAACAGGTTAAAGGCATGGAGGTGCTGAATGCAGCCCTCCCCCAGGTTGTACAAATAACCAAAGGAAGGTTGACCTTCACCGGAGAAGTTATTGCTGGATTGTGCCCAGATGTATTATATTAATACAGCTGTGGACTAGTTAAACCAAAGTCCTGGTGTCTTGTCAGTCTTCCTGCAGTGTCCAGGACAATTTACAAATTTGTGTTCACTGCAAAATTTCAGAGGGATTCAGCTAACAAAAATGACAAGGAAATTACCAAAAAAAAAAAAAAGTAAATTCATGGCATATGTCTGGGAATATACTGTTTTAAAATAATAGTGCACATTTGCTAGTGCAATTAGTAGAAGCAAAATGTATTAGTACTTACAATTACCTTGCATTATATGAAGTTAAAGGTAAACAATATATGTATTGAGGTTATGCTGTAAAATTTGCTTCTACTAACTTTATGAGCTAATGAGCACTGCATTTTGAGAGTGTACGTAATATATATATATATGTATTAGTATTGGTATTATATAAAAATAAATATTCATGGTTCTCTTTAATTCCATATATTGTAAGCTATTTTGAAAATAACACTATATTTATTATTGAAAATATTCTATATAGAACTGTCTTTATAAGGAAGAAAATGTTTGCCTCAGTAGGGTGCTCATAAATGGATTTTAAAACTCCGAAGTATTTAAATATTCAAAGTTTACTTTAGTTTTAGTCTCTCTGACTTATTGTCTGAACCTGAATGTTAATATTGTTTTATAACCACCCTTGCATTAAAAGACCATTGCAGTGAGGCAATTCAGAAAGTAACTTTGGTTTATTATGATGTTATAGCAAATATTTCTTTTAAGAGCACTACTTCAACAATGGGCTTTGCTGAGAAAGCAATTACATATGAGTTAGGATTATTTTCACATGTATTACAACTTCTGCAACACCATAGTCCTGTGTAATTTGCAGAATGTTAGTGTTTATGAGCATGGATGACTCATGGGATGCTTTTCTTGTAGTTGTCTGGGCTATGCTGTTGAACTCCAAAAGGAGGCCAAGTGATTATGAGAGAGGCGCAAAGCTGCTTTATAAACAAAACTGAAACAAAAAAAGATCTCATCAGGAAAACTATAAGCACAAGATAATCTTCCTTTACATAGCTATCACTTGCATGGCAGATGTCTTCGGCAACATTATGGGGAAATCTTTACAAAATGATGAATTACTCATTTATCTATTGGGCACAATGGGGTTTTCATTAAACTTCAGGTGTACACGTCCAATTTCTTTAACAGTCTCCTTTTCTTTTAGCTTTACAAACACCATGTATTTAAGCCAATTGAAGGAAAACCTCATTCCCCAGTAATTTTTTGAATTTCTCTGTGTTTACTCTCTGGATAGCCCAGAGTTCTATAGGTTACAGTCTCAGATTCTACACTTTGGTCTTTGTGTTCCTCTTATAGGGAGGAAAAAATAATCCAAAACCCCAGGGGCTATGAAAGTTTTGCTATTGGTCTTCCTTCTGTTCAGTCCTGTATTGTGGAAACGGAGGCAGCATAGTATGAACTTGGAATTCTCCTGGGGGGCGGGGGGGGGGGGGGGGATTAAGATTTACAAGAAACTCTGGCTACAATCCTGTGACTCCTCACCTAGTTATGTGGTCCCTCCCTTTATGATCTACTCAGCTAACCCATAATGGAGCTCTGTTGCTATTGGTTCCAATAGCGCTCTAAACCCTTCATTGGAAGTGAAAGTGTACAGAAGAGGAGATAAGACTCCTTTAGGCAGCATTAGCTACTCTGGTTTTTATGCAGATGTTAGGAATGCATAAAGACTGGGAAAATGCTGTTTAGAGCAGCTGTTCCCTGATTCCTCCCTCTACTCCATAGCCCATTCCCCTTTTCCACATGTGGCCCCTTCAGCAACAAAGGAAACAACATCCTCTCAGCTAGGTAGATACATTTTCCTCTCCATGTCACTTCTCCCTTCTTACCTCCTGCCACCTATGTTTTCACAGTATCAAAGCAGTTTTAGGTCCCAAAGCTTATGAATGAGATTTGCAGAATTTTCTTGGTAGATTTCCCATTCTTTTGGAGTTCCCTCCATGCTGAAATATGATTAAGCACAAATTCAGTAAATTTTAGAAAGATGCATTTCTTTGCCAAATGGATTAAACCCTGGTTGCCTAGATGACTAGTAGAGCTGCAATTACCAGGGAGGTATCTCTGGTTGAAATCATGAATGTCTCGGCTTACCTATATTGTCATAATAATTATTCCAAGCAATTGTCTGGTGCTTAAGTAATCTATAGTATTTTAGAGGAATACAGCCTTATTGTTTGTTGTAAGATGATTACTGTAGTTGTCGTATTATGATGGCCCTGTGCCACCACAGCACACGTGCGTAGAGAGGTGTTTGTCTTTTGTGAGGAACTCCATACTCCAGGGTCACATAACAAATATTCAATCTTATTGGTGCCTGGGTGACAAGAATGTGCTGAATAAATAATGGAACCCAGGCCGTTTCCCACTATGGGACTTCCCTCTCCACAGGGGTTTTAGAGAGAGGCACAGGTTAGGAAATTAAGAGAGGCACTGCTTGGGCTGTGTGAATTTTATGCCTTTTCCACGTACTTTTTAGGAGACAGGTTATGGGACTGGTTGGCTTTCCCAGCCACACTTTCTATCTGGTGATTATTTCTCCTTCTTAACAGATATGCATGTGCTGTACTGAATGGAGCTGCTGGGCTTGTTGCATTCTCCACAGGTGTAGGTTTAGGGTTCCTGGGGGATATTTCTATATAACTTGGCACCATTTTCCTGACTGCTCTGTGCAATTAGGGCCTTGAACTAACGCTCATCAAAATCAAAGGGATTCTTTCCATTGGCTTTAATGTCCTTTGGATCAGGCTATTTGGATCAGGCCATTAATATGAATTTGTTCACTTCTATGCTACAGTTTGGGCCAAGCTTTTTAACTTTCCTAACACATCTGGAGTGCTGACGTTTGTCTCAATATGTTATCACGAAGGAGCCTGCCCTTCCCTTACTTGTTCTTGTTTGTTGTTGGTTCCTTTACCTTTGTAGAACAGGCAAATAAATTGCATTTTGCCGTATTCGCAAAAACAACATTTCCCATCTGTTCCTAGCCTGGGGCACTCAGGACTACAGAAAGCATGTTTTGTCTAAGTTGTTTTTGTAGCACAAAGCATGTGGTTTTATTATTTGATGTATATGACTGAGGAAGATGGCTGTTCAAATAAACCCATGAGCACAAAGTATCATGCAAACAGGCCGGATTTTTCTCCTTGTGACGCTGCTCTGGGCACTGTGGAGGCAGTTGTGGCATCTATAGCCTTGCTAGAATTGCTAAGGTGAGAGCAGTGGTGGTCACATTTGTATTCTCCAGTAAACAATGAAACTTGCAGCATTGCAGTGTAATATAAAAGATATTCAAGCTGCTGTAACTAACATAAATCACTAAAACAGCTCACAAAAGCCTTAAATAAAATAAAGAATAATTAACTATCAAGATGGCAGCTCCCTCCATACAGCTTGATGGTGCATTGTAAGACTGAGATAATCAGAAAGCAGTGGAAATCAGTGTTTAAAAGTGGTTAGGACATTTTTTTGGCAATGTCCTGTGCATCAGAAAACTCACCCAGAGCATGGGCAGCATGGGGTAGAAAGTTTTTAGCACAGCTCTGGTCATCCCAAATGCCCAGGAGAGGCTCATTCACTTGTTCTCGGCCTACAGGAGCTGCTGAGGGCTATTCCAGTGACTTGCTCATTTCTGTTTCGAACAGGAATGATTTACCACTGGGGGTCTCAGTGAAGGCTGTTGCTGTCCAGAGTATGGACACATATTAACATTGCTTTTGCAGGAAGGAAATGTTGGGTAGTGGCTATAGCAGAAGTTAATAGCCAGGGCTCACAAGTTCTGTTTCCAGATCTGGAAAAGACTTACTGTGCATGTGCACCTTTTCATTTGTTTCCTGCAACAACTCTCAGCTAAAGGGTGCAATGCATATTATATGTCTCATAGTGTACTTTGCCTGGTGACGGATGAGCATTGCTTGTTTCTTGAATTCAGAGCCTTTATGAAAGCCATAACCTAACAAAGCACAAACTTTTCACTTGATTTCCTTTATTTTTTAACTCGAGTGTTGTTAGCTAAAAAACACTTATCTGAGCAGAGCATGCAAATAGCTTTATTTCTTAAATTGCTGAGCAGCTGGAGTCCAATCCTGAAAGGACTGAGTGCCCTAAACTACCACGGACATCCATGGAAGTTGAGGGCAAGCAGCACCTTGATGGACTTGCACCCCTAATGTATGTCAGGACTCAGGGAACTGTGAGAAATGGTTCTGGACTCTTTTGTCAGTGCCAGAAACAGTTGTTCTTTTTAAAGAGGAAAAGTTTGATAGAAAAAGATCAAATCTGGAACCTAATTTGCAGATTTATGTATTATAATTCTTGCTGAAAATCCCCCAATTGTCCTAAATGAGCCTGAGTGAATTTACAATGGTTGATACCTATTTTTTAAAATGTTCACTTTTATTATTGTACATATATTGTTTATTTGCAGACCTATAATAATGGAAAACAGAGGTTATTTATGGTACAAAATAATGTCCATGGATTGTTGTTGTTTTTCTAACTTTTGATCTCTTCATTATGGCCATCTTGCAACTTCGCCTAAAAATAGCTGGAAAGAAGTTGCAGTCCTAGACCACTTCCAGTCCCGCTAAAGAGCATATTGTGCATTGTTGAGCTGAAATGAGAGAGAGAGGCTCAGTGCTGATAGTTTGCCATCACATAATAGTGGGCTAAAATCAAGCATGCAAGATCTCAGAAGTGCTATTGCCATAAGTCTGGATTTTGTACATAAGGTAATGGAAGAATAACTGCCTGTGATAATTTGTTTAAAAAATATCAAGTTCTACTCCAACAAGATGCAAGAGATGAGAATATCAGCCTGAAAAAATACCTCACTAAACCAGATGATTTGATTTTGGCACTAATTATTTATCACAAGGCACCATTAAAGAACACAGATAATAACAATAATTCTAAATTCAAATGTAATGGAAATTTCCAGAAAAATGAGCGGAATGATCCATGTTATTCATCTGCTGAATGATTAGCTGATTCATTTGGGCTTTCATGGTCTGTTAAATGAGTCCTGTGAAAATGCAGGAAGAAGAAACCATTTGTACAGTTCCAGTTTCTTTTGGGAGCTGGCTCTTTGGAACCATATTTCACAAGGTTTTTTCTTTATCTTTAAGGAGATTAGGACTGGCATTCCCAGCTCCCTCCTGTAGAGGTGCTATAAGCATACCCAATTTAAAACAAAAACAAAAAACAAAAAAACCATGGGAACTGCGACCTAATAGAGAAGGGAAACTAGTTTATTTTATAGTTAGTGCTGACCAGAACACTTGTCCAAAGCTCTAACCAGATTTGATCTAAAATGTACAGGTGGTTTAGAAATGTTTGGTTCACTTTTTAGTATTTTTTATCATTTTTGTTCCTCCTCACTTCCTCCTTATGGCATGGATGAGAGGTGAAAGTACTGAAGTAACCTCAGAAGAGCTTTGCTTTCACCCCATGAGAAGAAGGAAGCTCTGAAAGTGTTGGGAGGAAAATCTGTTCTGGCGAGAATTCCAGCCCAGATTTACAGATCCAAGAGACTGTGGGTAACGCAGTGTTTGGCTGCTTAGCCCAACTTTTGATTTTTTTTTAAATAGGCCATCACTTTACTTATGCAGGATTAGTAAGAAATTTCCCCCCAAGTCAGATTGGCAGGGTCCTTGGGGGCTTTGCAGCTTCCTTTGCGTCATGTGGGGCAGGTCACTTGCTAGGTTCATCTGGGTATATGTCACTTAATTCCAGAGGTGAGACTAAGTTAGGGATACCATATTTGAACATTCAAAAAAGAGGACACTCCACAGGAGGTGTCGGCCCCGCCCTGCTCCTCCCACGCTCCGCCCCCACTCTGCCCCAGATTCCACCCCCTCCCTGCTCGGTCCTGCCACCGCACTCCTCCTCACCCCCTGGCCTGCCGCTGGCTTGCTGCATCCCTCCTCAGTCCCCCACCACTCGCCTCCTCCCACCTGCCACTCACCTCCTCATTCCCCTGCCAGAAACCCCCATGCCCGCCCCAAGAACTCCCGCCTGCCACCAGCTTGCCGCTTCTTGCCTCCTCACCCCCGTCCACCCACCCGCTGGTGGCTCCCTCGCCGCTTGCATCTTCAACCCCTGCTGCCCACCACTGGCCTTTCTCCCCCAGCTCCACCTGCTGCTGGCTCACCGCTCGAATAAAAGATAGTTTATTTAAGAATGAGGATTTAACTAGAAACAAGAGTGATGGAAACAAATGATTACAATATAAATCAAAATCATAAAATGTGAACCTGGCCTACACTTACCAAGAGTTATCTTTCTTATCTCGAACTAGGTTCCTCCTCTCCCCACAAAGTTCAGTCTTCGCAGGGTTGGCTGGTTTCCCAAACACCAGGATTCAAACATTCATGAAAGCAGCCCTGTTTCACAAGGGGTTTTCTCAGTGAAAGGATACAGAGTGCTACTCCCTCCTCTGTGTTATACTGAAAACAACCTTTATTTCTATTTGCACACAGGGGGAACCCCAGTCCTGTTACAATGTTTCTTTTCTTTACCTTTAAGGTGTTTCAATTGTTTGCCATTGCCTCTGATGACGTCCCATTCAAAGTCTTACTATTGTGCAAAGCTAAACAACTGAGCCTTGCATTGCATCATCAGCCTGGTTAGGCGGGATGACAAATCCCCCTTGCCCCAAAAAGCCATTATCCCCTGGTGACTAATTTCTACTCCAAGTCTATAAAGTAGACTTTTAAGGTAATACATTATTCCTTCAATATTACCCATGCACACATCTCACAAAGATTCTCACTGTTGACAAGTTACCAGCCTTGTGTAGATCCCTTCCACGTTCCTCTTTGTGGGTAAGTGCCCTGTAAGACACGTGTGGGGTGCAGTTAGTTTGTCAGGCCTGCAGTGACAGCTGTTTATGAAGATCAGGGGGTCCTTTGCCACGGGGTGCTGGTGTCACAGTGAGATTGGGGTGGCTGACAATATGGGGCAGGGCACTGAGGCTGGTGGGACAGGTAACACTCACTGGGATGGGGGGCAGGCGGTGCCGGGATGGGGTAGGGGCAGGTACCTGTCAGTCTCCAGTGCTCGGGCTGCGCCAGGGCCAGAAGCCTCTTCACCTCGGAGTCTCCCCTGCTTGCCCGGGGGCCGCTACTCCTATTGGGATTCCCAGTCGCTGCCACTGCGGCTGCCTGGGAGGACACAGAATGGGGGGGCACTGCCACGGAGAGACGCAAGGAGCCAGGCACTGCTTGGGGGGAGCCGGGTGGTCTGAGTCCAGGGTGGCGGCAGCCTCCGCAGCAGCAGGGGTAGGTGGGGAGCATAGCCTGCCATGGGGCAGGAGAGGCCGTGCTGCTGCTGTTGTTTCCCGACCCTGCCGTGCGGCGCAGGAGAAGGAGGCGCCTACAGCCACTGCCCCCTGCCACCCATGGAGCCAGAGTGCAGGGCCCGGGGCCCAGTCCCGCCCGCTGCCCGCTGATAAGGGCCAGGCTGCGACTTTCTGCTCATCGCCGCAATGCCAGGCCAGGAGTGAACCCAGTCCCCGCCAGCGTTCCCTGCTGCCCCTGCCCGGCTCACCCAAGCAGCCTCCACTCCCCCCGCTCAGCCCCGCATCACTTTCACAGTAGGGTTACCGTACGTTGGTATTTTCCCGAACGTTTTTAGATATTTAAAAATTCCTCCCGGACGGCGATTTAACAACTGAAAAGATGGACATGCCCGGAGAAATACGGATGTATGGTAACCCTAAAGTGATCCAGTGGTCCATTCTGTCCTTAAACTTTATTACTTGAATTTTCAATTCTGCACCATGCAACACTTTATAGTTAGCGGAGAAGCTAGTTTGCCCTGCTCAGGAACTCAAAAAGAGGGCAAAAGTTTATAACAAACCATATGAACAACCACTGCAGAAACTGGCCCTGAAATGGTCGTCTTCTGTGGACTTGAGAGAGAAATAAAAGCTGGAGCTGGTTTAGCTTCTCCAGATATATATTAGTATTAGTATTTAATAATGCAAAGCATGTTACCTTTTTATTTTTTTGATCAGTTATTCCCTTTCTTTTTTTTTCTTCCCCCTTTGGTATTGCTTAATGTTTTATGATACTTTGCTCTTTTTCTATCATTTCTCCTGTATTAGGCTATTCTGAAACATGAGATTCAAAGGAGTCAGATCATGTTATTAGCCCATCCAAAGCCCCACAAAGTCAATGGAAAGATTGCCTTTGATTTCAGTAGGCTTCAGTTAGGCCTTTGGAGAGAAATAATTTTATCATCCTGTCCCTATACAGTTCTCAAGTACACAATGATGGGTGAATTTACAAAACACTAGAATGGAATCACTGGGAATCCTTAAATTTTCATCATTACAGGAGAAAAAAGTTAATTTTAACTAATCTAGAAATCTTTTAGTATCATTGACTTAATATCAGTCGCTGAATGATGATATATTTATTCTCTTTGGGTGAGATTCTCACCCCTGTTCTAGTGTGCCAACCTAGGGCCAGAGTGGCATAAAGGGTGTCAGGGCCAGGTCATGGGTGGCTTGTATGTATCAGTCAGCTGCTAAATTGTGGTCAGGAAACGAGTAGCAGGGTCAAGAGTGAGCTGGGTTAGGATGCCAGGAATTCAGGCTCAGGCACCAGGAGGCAGGCAGATAGCACAGTTGGGATCAAGCTGGGTCAAGATATCAGGGTCAGACACTAGGTTATAGTTAGTGAGCAAATAGCAAAGTTAAAGACGGACCAGCGTCAGAAGCCAGAGTCCAGGGTCCATAGCAAGCAAGGTCTGGAGTGGAAGCAGTGATGGCTTCCTGGTTTAAATGCTAGCATCAGCCAATCAGTGGCATGTGAGGGTCCACCACTCAGACCCTGCTGGCTGGTACTTTCTGCAAAGCCTAGCTCCACAGAGTCCTCCAGCAGAAACCTAGTCTAAGGATCAGCAGCCTAGAACCCCGATGGCCCCAGGTTCTAGTCCTTCATGTTTTTACAAAGTGACTCTAGAAGCTTTGGATCCAGTCAGGGGAAAATTTCCCCAGTGCAGAAACTGAGGAAAATGTCTTCCAAGGACCCCTGAAATGCCCTTTCACAGAAGGTATGCAAAGGGTGGGGGTGAGACAGGGGTGTTGGTGCAAGGTTGCAATACATAGCGCTGCAGAGATTCTATACAGCAATGCTGCACACAGGCAGCTGGGAACAGGCTGCCTTAACTTTGTTGTCCAAGTTATACTAGGGGATGCTTGGGCCCCTGGAGCAGCCCAGAATTGTGAAGGTAAATAAAGTGACTTAAATCCTTAGCCTTACCTGCAATTTCACTGCTGCATCTCTTAGCATCTTGCCCTTAGTGTATTTCAATAATCAGGCCCATAGGAACAAGGAAACATGAGAGACAGTGTATAAGAGCAGCCTGATAAAGCCAAGAATTAAAATAGCTGAAGGAGAACTCTTCTTGGGAGACTCAAGTTTGCTTTACCCCACTTTGTTCCTCTCAGTGAAAGAGTACAACTACTTATACAGGAATACCACAGTCAGGTACGATAGAAAGCATTTATATACTCTGCAGTAGAGAGAGAATTATTTTACAATTCATATTATACAAACACCATAGCTGCCCAAGTCACATTACATAAGAAAAATCTAAAAGGCATATTTTAAAACATAAATTCATTTTTACCGAAAGCTTTAAAGAATTGTACTACTTGGCTTTTTGTCTTTAGGTTAGCAATAAAACTGCATTTGACAGCCAGTCCTTCTGAAAGAAAGAAAGACACCAGCTTGAGGTGAAGCAGTGATTAAGAGAGTACAACAGGGTTCCTCTTGCACTAGGCAGGAAACGTTCATATCTCTGAAATACTTCAGAGCTCTGTCATTTTTTTAAGAGCACACACAAAATGCACTAGAGCAGTCCATATCACTTTGGGGCCATTTTTGCTTCATTTTGTGAATCCTGTGTCCCCAGGAGGAAAACAATTGAGCTTATTTATCATGGGTTTTGACTTTGAGAAATGTGTTTTTGGTACTTAACTCACTTTGACCACAGATAGAGCTTGATTTTGTTTTCAGTTTCTCTGTTTGTTTCTGTGAATCTTGTAGAACTCTGTTGACATGAGGGATGATTTGCTTGGTGTGCAGCTTCAAAAGAAACTGTGTATTCAAAGATAAAAAATCCATAGTTTTGAACTTCAATCCATTTATTCTCATAGGCTGGGTAGCTAGGCTGCTGCACTTTCCTCATTAATTACCTTCATCTCACCAATGTTTTTAGTTCTCTGATTGAGCGTCTTTGCCGGGCTATATATTTCTTTCTTTCCCTCCTTCATTTCAAGATGGGCATATAAGCCTTCCATGGCTTTGGCTTTAGTACCTCTTTCTTCACAAGTTTTTGTCTTCTTTATACTCCTGAAAATTCTGATATTGGAGCATCACCTGCCAAAGTTTAAAATATTGTTTTCGTTTTTTTCACAGCTCTCGAACTTTCTCATTTTGCCACAAAATCTCATTGGGAAAAAGACTCTTGCTTTTACTTCACCAAGCAGGCTCTTTGCATGTTCCTGAATTTTGCTTTCAATATGATTTCACCCTTGATTCATATTTTCTTTTAACCCTTCCACTTGTGGTGCATATGTTAAATTATAACATTTAGAGGGCCATTTTTCAAGAGTAAATTGTTGTGGAATGTAGGCATCCTTTCCAGAGACACATGCTACATAAAGCAGCTGATCTCTTGTTACCCAAAATGCCCCCCAAAACAGGGGAATCCCCAGCATGAGCTTTTTGTGTAGAGGGGATTCCATAGAGACAGGGGGAGCATGCAACTGAGTCATTGCCACCCCTATGTGTACACCCCTGGCTCATATCATCCTGCATGCCACTGGTGATGTCACACCCATTCTGAACAGCACTGGCACATGACTATATACCTACAAAAAGAACAATTTTCAGATGAAATGCTTCTCAGAAAAATCCTGTGGCTGAAGGATATGGCACTGGTGATTCAGTGGCTGATGTGCTTCATTTTTATCGCTACTGAAAAAACGGCCTGACATACAGGACAAATGTAAGTGTAATAGGCTCAGTCCCAAAAGTGCCCATCCACCTACCCACTCTGAGACCTACAGTGCTGCAGCTATCCTTTGCTGCCTCATCCTCCTAGGTGCTCCTATAGAGTTCCCACCCATATTATGGCAGCCGCCTCTGCCGGTGTATTGCGGGGAGCAGGAAGCTACAACATATCTCCCATCATACACAGTGTAGCCCAAACTTATACCTCTTTATCCGATTTAACAAGTCCCTACCGAGCAGGTGTGAACACACAGCTGTCTGTAACTGATTTATTGTTTTCAAAAGAGAAAAAAGGAGCACTTAAAGTTGATAGAATCATTGCAGAGAAACTAAATGAATTCTTTGCTTCAGTCTTCATGGCTGAGGATGTTAGGGAGATTTCCAAACCTACGTCCTTTGCAGGTGACAAATCTGAGGAATTGTCACAGATTGAAGTGTCACTAGAGGAAGTTTTGGAATTAATTGATAAACTTAACAGTAACAAGTCACCGGGACCAGATGGCATTCACCCAAGAGTTCTGAAAGAACTCAAATGTGAAATTGCGGAACTATTAACTATGGTTTGTAACCTGTCATTTAAATCCGCTTCTGTACCCAATGACTGGAAGATAGCTAATGTAATGCCAATATTTTAAAAGGGCTCTAGAGGTGATCCCGGCAATTACAGACTGGTAAGTCTAATGTCAGTACCGGGCAAATTAGTTGAAACAAAAATAAAGAATAAAATTGTCAGACACATAGAAGAACATAACTTGTTGGGCAAAAGTCAACATGGTTTCTGTAAAAGGGAAATCATGTCTTACTAATCTATTGCAGTTCTTTGAACGGGTCAACAAACATGTGGACAAGGGGGATCCAGTGGACAGAGTGTACTTAGATTTCCAGAAAGCCTTTGACAAGGTCCCTCACCAAGGCTCCTATGTAAATGAAGTTGTCATGGGATAAGAGGGAAGATTCTTTAATGGATGGAGAACTGGTTAAAAGACAGGGAACAAAGGGTAGGAATAAATGGTAAATCTTCAGAATGGAGAGGGGTAATTAGTGGTGTTCCCCAAGGGTCGGTCCTAGGACCAATCCTATTCACCTTATTCACAAATGGTCTGGAGAAGGGGGTAAACAGTGAGGTAGCAAAGTTTGCAGAAGATACTAAACTGCTCAAGATAGTTAAGACCAAAGCAGACTGTGAAGAACTTCAAAAAGATCTCACAAAACTAAGTGATTAGGCAACAAAATGACAAATGAAATTTAATGTGGATAAATATAAAGTAATGCACATTGGAAAAAATAACCCCAACTATACATATAATATGATGGAGGCTAATTTAGCTACAACTAATCAGGAAAGAGATCTTGGAGTCATCGTGGATAGTTCTCTGAAGACGTCCACGCAGTGTGCAGCGGCAGTCAAAAAAGCAAACAGGATGTTAGGAATCATTAAAAAATGGATAGAGAATAAGATGGAGAATATCTTATTGCCCTTATATAAATCCACGGTACGCCCACATCTTGAATACTGCGTACAGATGTGGTCTCCTCATCTCAAAAAAGATAAACTGGCATTAGAAAAAGTTCAGAAAAGGACAACTAAAATGATTAGGGGTTTGGAATGGGTCCCATATGAGGAGAGATTAAAGAGGCTAGGACTTTTCAGCTTGGAAAAGAGGAGATTAAGGCGGGATATAATAGAGGTATATAAAATCATGAGAGGTGTGGAGAAAGTGAATAAGGAAAAATTATGTACTTTTTCCAATAATATAAGAACTAGGGGCCACCAAATGAAATTAATGGGTCGCAGGTTTAAAACAAATAAAAAGGAAGTTCTTCTCCACACAGCGCACAGTCAACCTGTGGAACTCCTTGCCTGAGGAGGTTGTGAAGGCTAGGACTATAACAGGGTTTAAAAGAGAACTAGATAAATTCATGGAGGTTAAGTCCATTAATGGCTATTAGCCAGGATGGGTAAGGAATGGTGTCCCTAGCCTCTGTTTGTCAGAGGGGTGGAGATGCATGGCAGGAGAGAAATCACTTGATCATTACCTGTTAGGTTCACTCCCTCTGGGGCATTTGGCATTGGCCACTGTCGCTAGACAGGATACTGTACTGAATAGACCTTTGATCTGACCCAGTATGGCTATTATTATGTTGAAGAGAATCTTTTCTGAACTATTATATTGCTCGTACCAGAGTCCATTATATATTGATAGACCTATGGTAACATCTATGATTCTTGCTGTTTGTGTGCCTTAGCCACCAAATACTTGCTCTCACCATGAACATCTTTGGGAAGCATATTGCTGGGCTTTTGTGCCTACAGATGAAATTCTTTGCTAGCAATCAATATAATTTGTCAAGTGTAGGGTTTATGTCAGAGTCAATGCATGTCATCACATTAGACCTGGTCTTCTGTATGACACATGCACTGGATAAAATTCCCTACTGCTTCTGAACTGAAAGAGAACCTTATTTGAGATGATTTCTAGCTTGCATCTGTAGAAGTGCTTTATCTAGCTTTCCCTGCAGAAGACTGAGAAGGTCATCCATGGATAGAAACATTATTGATGGGCATGCTAATAGCGTTTTGATGTTTTTTGTACAGATCTGAGCTTGTAGAAAACTGTGCTGACAAACTAGGCAAGTAAACTAAACTCTTGGTGTAAATAGTGTGCCGTGACTCCTGCTATATATTCCAACTTAACTTTATAGGGTGCTATGATACTATAACATTATAGATGAGTTTCAGTTCTAATGCAACTTTTTAGTGGCTTGTGTCTGGCTCATTTTAATTTGTTCCAGGCTGAAACTTAGTGAACAAGATCTTTTCCTGTGGGTAATATTTTCTGATCAGATTTTAAAAAAATAATCAGTTTACAAAAAAAAGTTTGGCACTCATGTTTTAAAAATGTTTTAACAAAACATGAAAGAGACATTTAATGGTTTTTCTTGTACCCTTTTTCACTCTTATTATTCAGATTTAATTTAAACAACACAAATTGGCAAGACGTTAGTCCATAATAGGGTTTAATCATTATTGCTGCTTTGAAAATAAGTTAAAATTACAGCTAGTGCCCAGACAAAAAATTCCTACTTTGTTTAAACAGAAATAATATTAAAAGAATCAAATTTCCATTCGACATGTACTATTGGTTTAATTGAATAATTTTGGTCTAGTCTATTTATACTATTGGATTAATTTTTGCATTTATTTCATCATGAAAAGATATAATCAGTCATTTTTGGGACATCAATGCAGAATGCCTCATTCTAGAACAGGAAAAAATGCTCAGGGGGTTACGTGTCATTCTGTATAACGCCCAAGAGATTGGGAAGCCTTAATTGTGACACAGCTTACTACTATAGGAAGATGAATGAAGAAGTCAGAAAAATTACTGGACAAGGTACCCTTTTCACAAATAATCTACAAAAGAAGACATCAGTGGCTGGGACATGGAAAAAGAATGCTTACCAAATACTGCCCTTGAATGGAAGCCAGAAAACGCAAGAAGAAAGAGAGGAAGACCATGAATAACATGGAAACGAACAGTTCTGAACGACATCAGCACCTCAACATGAAATGGGAAGATTAGGAGAGAAGGGCAGCTGATAGGCAAGGATGGCAAATGTGGGTAACCCAATGTGCGGCAAAGCATGGGATGGACTAAGGTCTAAGTTTACGGTTACTACTTTTTGACATGACACGCATTTCAAGATGGAGAGCGTTCATTATATCATTGTGGAAGGAGAATCCTGAAACTTTTCAGTATCTCTCAATTTAAAGGAAGCCTGTCTTCACATTTTGACTGTTTCAACTCTCCTGCAGTTTCTCCATTTTGTACTAGGCAATGGTTATCTTCCAGCTTTCATCACTTCTGTTCAGCCTTTCCTGAGCCCCCAGAGTCTTTCTAGATTCTAAATATAGTGGTTTTGTCCTCCATCACATGAATGTGTCCATCTGATTATAATTAGACAGCTGGCTACTGAAAGCTTTGTCTCTTCAGAAGATTACAAATCTAGTGCAGGAGTCTTTGGCCCTGCTATATTCCATCTGGGTTTGTAACAAACTTCAAGAGCAAGATGCCTCTATCCCAGCATCTGACTATGCCACAGGGACGCACTGATAGATAATCTTCTCTTAGGAACCGATGAAGTTCAGATGTTCAGGCTGATATTCTCAGATTTATCAACTGCTTTCAAAGTCATTGATCATTAGTTGTGATTGACATGCCTGCAAACTGTAGCAGCAGCATACACAGCTGGCTTTCAATGGTAACTTGTACATTCAAAAGATTGACATGTTTGTGGCCAATAATGATGAACCACACAATTCCAGGATTCTGCACAATGGATGAAACATAAAATTAAGGTCTGAAGTATAAGTTGCAATTGTAGTTTCCAAGATGCATTTTTACGGTGGTGGTGACTTTAAATATTAATGTCCTGGACAAATTATAATTATGGAAATTATACGCCTCCTGATGTATCAGAGTTTCTTCCTGAAACTTATCCTAAATTGTGTTGCTGTACATTCATGAACAGCTGCCATGTTTCCAAGGCCAGATAGCACCATTGTGATCATCCAGTCCAACCTCCTGTATAAACCAGTCAATAGAACTTCCCCAAACTAATTCCTAGAGAATATATTTTAGAAATACATTCAATCTTGATTTTAAAATTGTTAGGGATGTAGAATCCACGACAACTCTTGGTAAATTGTTCTAAAAATTAATTGCTTTAACTTTTAAAAAATATGTCTTATTTCTAGTCTGAATTTGTCTAGTTGCAACTTCCTATAATTGGATCATTTCTCTGCTAGATTGAAGATCCCATTATTAAATATTTGTTCCATGTGCATGTATTTATATGCTGTAATATGCTGTAATCCCTTAATCTTCTCTTTTTTAAACTAAATAGATTGAGCTCTTTTAGTCTATCACTATAAGGCATGTTTTCTAATACTTTATTCATTCTCATAGCTCTTCTCTGAACCCTCCCTAATTTATCAACATTCTTCTTGAATTGTGGGCACCACAACTGGACAAAGTATTCCAGCAGTGGCTGCACCAATGCCAAATATAGAGCTAAAATAACCTTCCTATTCCTACTCAAGTTTTCCATGTATGTCTCACAGGATCACTTTAGCCCTTTTTGCCACCGTGTTGCAGTAGGTGCTTATGATCAACTGATTATCCCATCACAACTTGTAAATCTTTTTCAGAATCACTGCTTCCCAGTATAGAGTTCCCCCTATGTCCAGCCTGTAAATATGGCCCACTTTCTTTGTTCCTAGATGTATATAGTTACATTTAGCCATAATAAAACACACATTATTTGCTTGCTCCCAGTTTACCAAGAGATCCATATTGCTCTGTCAGTGACCTGTCCTCTTCATTATTTAGCACTCCCCCAATTTTTGTGTCATCTGCAAACTTTATAGTGATCATATTTGTTTTCGTCCAGGGTCATTGATAATATTAAGTAGTGTGGGGCCAAGAACGGATCCCTCCAGCATCCCACTGAAAATGCAACTGATCAGTGATGTTTCCCCATTTACAATTACATTTTGGCACCTATCAATTAGCCAGTTTTAATTCATTCAATGTGTGCCATATTAATTTTATAACATTCTAATTTTTTAATGAAAATGTTCTGAGGTACTAAGTCAAATGCTTTACAGAAATCTAAGTACATTATGTCAACACTATTACCTTTTATCAACCAAGATTTTTAATCGCTGGGGGAAAAAAGATACCAATTTAGATTGACTGGATCTGTTTTCCATAAACCAATGTTGATTGGCATTCATGATATTACCCTCCTTTAATTCTTTCTTAATTGGGTCTTGCATCAGCTTCTCCATTATCTTGCTCACAATTGATATCAGACTGACAGGCCTGTACTTACCCAGGTTATTCCATTTACTCTTTTTAAATATTGGTACATTAGCTTTCTTCTAATCTTCTGGAACTTCCTCAGTGTTCCAAGATTTATTGAAAAATCATAATTAATGACCCAGCAAGCTCCTTGGCCAGCTCTTTTAAAACTCTTGGATGAAAGTTTCTGGACCTGCTGATTTAAAAATATCTAACAGTAGTAGCTGCCGTTTGACATTGTATTGAAATACTTGTGAACTGGAGTGTTGTTATATGATATGACTACATCATAATTTTCTCCCAAATAAAAACCGAAATATTGTTCTCTAGGACCATGCTATTATGTAGTCCTTGCAGGCAGCTTCTGCAGAATTCCCTATGAGGGTAGGTGAGGAAGGAGGAGGGTTTGTTCCTAGGCAGGAGAAATTACTGCTGATCAAACCTACAGTGATTCCCAGATGGATTTTCAATGGGAAATATGCCTTTATCTGATGGAAGCATGCTGCACAGATTTACATCTCATCCTCTCTTTCCAGCTCCATGTTCCCTCCCCCAAAGCCATGGGTCTGTAAAAAGGGTTCATTGGGTTTTGGGAACCAGGAGACAAAATGCAGGACAGCTGCTGTTCTTTCCCTCATTGTGTCTGTTCACCATTTATTACTTGCCCAACCAAGACTGGAGCTTGGTGCTGTAGAGATGCATAGTACCAGGCAGCCCAAGTCCCAAAGAGCTTAGCTTACAACCTAAATAGACCTCACAGAGGATAGGAAAAGAGAAATGTTTATCCCCATTTTACTGATAGGAAGCTGCAGGATAGGAATTAAGTAATTTGACTAAGATCACATACAATCTGTGGGCAAGCTGGGACTTGTACTCTGTCCAGGACCTTAATCACAAGACCATCTCTCCTTGCCACAATTAATTATCTTCCACGCCATGCAGTGAAAGGTAGTATGTAATCCAATGTTCCCTGCTTACATGGGTGTTTGGGGTTATATCTGATAGATCTTTCCAAAGTAATATTTCACTATCATGTCAGGGAGCCTTAATTATGTGGCAAACCTTCACTTGGATATAAAGTATGTTTTTGCTTCATACTTCCTATGGCATTTTTTATAAACACGTTTATCCTTTACTCAGAACCAGCCAAATTCTTTACCTTTCGCTAGCTCACAGTTCCATTGTAATGTTACAGTAGTACAAAAAATTGGTTGAAAATTACACGGTTAACAACATGCAAGTTAAACTGTAATGCCTTAAAAAGAATAAATGAACGTATAGGAAAATCCCTATTAAATTAATGTAAACACGTTACTTTCAAGCATCTATCACATTGCAGAACATAGTATATACAATTCACAGAGCCTCCTGGAGTCTAGTTGAGTCTTCCACTATTTTAAAATATTAGGTAAGTTAACTCTTTGAGAAATCTTTGCTGGGTCCCCTTTAAGTCATACAGTTTCCTTCTCTAGCCATTTGGAAACCACAGACATTCTCCTAAGCCTCCATTTGAATGCCATTCTGTGAAATGCCAGAATTCTTGCTCTAAGGGTTATATCATGATAGAATGTAACTCTGAGGTTGGCACGTGCTGCTCTTTTGAAACATGTTGCTGTTCCATGGGTCAATGGCTCCCTATGGCTTTCCCCTTGAATATATAAGTGCAGCCCAGCACGTGAATACGAGATCCTTAACAAACTCTTGCTTTGTATGCAGGTATTTGCTGAGGTTTATTGGTTTGGAATGACTTCTGTGTGTGGAGATGGTGCCGGTGTTTAGATTTCCATAGGCTTTATTTAGGAGTTAGATTCTTTAAAAAAATTTACGTGTATTTAAGGGATGTTGTTAATCTTGAATGAGACTATAAGGTAACAAAGTACCTTTCCACTTGATTAAATGTCAAAGCACAGCCAAGGAATGTGATGAAACACAAAAGCCATTTATTTGCACACATCCTCCCACAGTATGGACAAATGCAACAAGACCAGAAATTGTGGAGAAAAACCCTTATTTTACAGGAAATACATCATTTTACCTTTCAGCCACATGATAATTAAGTAGTTCATCAGGAGGAGTTAGACTGGTTCATAAAGCAGTTCCACAGAGAGATTTAATGCCACTCTCATACATTGTTGTATTATAACTCAATGGGTTAAATCATGGTAGAATGCCAGAGTTTGACAACCCATTTTTTCAATGGCAGGAATTGGCAGGATAATATTTTGAAAATCCTCATGTTTTCTATGTTGATAGAGCTTCTAACATGTTCTTATGTTAAATTGCATCCAGGCCTCAGAAATGAGATTGATATATATTAGTTTTCGGAAATGTTCTGGGATTAAGTATTTCTATTTTGAGAAAAATATTTAAAACATTAATGGTAAAATGCTACGTGAAAGGATGCCGTTCTTGAGAATTTCTTCAGTCACTGTAGTTTCTGTAGTTACTTTTTATGATCAACAACCACCATCATGTTTCTTGTTTTAGTATAATTTCTGTCAATACAGTGGCTGTGGTCAATCAGGGCCACTATTGGTGTATGCAGTAGAACGCTGAGCTCGCCCCCTCTCTACCCCCCCACATTTCGAGTTGAATTTTGATAGAGTATGAAGTTTGGGGGAGGGTATTTTGTTTTTAGATATTTGTACCAATTTTGGCATGTTGATTCAAAAAAAGATTTTGCCTTGGCCTTTGCCAAAGCCTTTGGCACAGCCTGTATCCTGTTTGTAAATGTATACTTCATTTCATATGCAGCTACCCAGAAAAATTGTGTTCATGTGAGTTCTTACTCCAGAAGAGTCCAAGCCACAATGTTTTGAATCCAGATCCAAACTTTCCAATAGTTATGTCTATTCAGATGTGCAGTTTGGGTAGGACTCATCTACAGTTCATCCAATCTCACTTCAGCAACATAACTGTTCCCAGGTTACTGCCTGAGATATTTTTAAATTAGTTAAGAAGTATATTGCAGTGGTTGTAGCCATATTGGTTCCAGGATATTAGAGAGACAAGGTGGGTGAAGTAATATCTTTTACTGGACCAACTTCTGTTAGTGAAAGAGACAAGATTTTGATCTTACACAGAGCTGAAGAACAGCTATTACCTTAACTACCTTGTCTTTTTAAGAAGTATAGTATTTTGAAAACCTGGGTTCTATTTCTGGTTTTACCACTAAGTCACTTACGTCCCTGAGTGCCCTTAGGTAAATCACTTAAACTTTCTATGCTTCGGTTTCCAAATCTGTAAAACTATGTTTAATTTATGATTATTATTTATTATTTATTTAATTGTATTATCTTTCATTACAAGATCTGAGACCTTTAGATCTAAGGGCCAATACTATTCATAGCTTTTTATCGCATATGAAGACTTGCCTCAGTCAGTGCTACATTCAACTAAACCAGTCATTGAACTCCCTTTGAAGGATTTGAGTTACATCTCATGCATTTTTTGAATGTTTCCTTGTTTATATGCTCTGTGGAACTAGGACTTGGTTTTGCTTTCTCATTTTGGCATCAATGAGAGCTTGTGGGTCTGCCTCTGAATATCAGGTTTTAGGCAGGCGTCTGCCTGAAGTTGTGCAATCCAAGTTTTGAGAGACATACAGAATCAACGAAA
Organism: Chrysemys picta bellii; assembly: GCF_011386835.1. Lineage (NCBI taxonomy): Eukaryota > Metazoa > Chordata > Testudines > Emydidae > Chrysemys > Chrysemys picta. Next base: position 40,373,791 of record NC_088792.1, on the reverse strand, counting down.
TCTCTTAAAAATGTTGGCCTTATCCCTTTACACACTTGAAGTTGCTCTGCCCAGAGCTGTTGCTGATGATGAGTCCCACTTCAGTCATGTTTGAAGGAGCCATAGAACAAATTACAAAGAATACAGTCAAAGCACATTCTCCTATGTGTATCACTGAACCGCTTGAGGCACTGGGAGAAAAAAATAATCTCAGATTCATAGAAGTGCATTTTAAATGTTGTGGTTTGGTTATCAGCACAGCTCCTATTAATGCTAATTGGAGTTATGTAGCCAGTTCACTGAGCCACTTGATGAACATTTATATCAGTATTTTAAGCTTGACAGATCTCTGAGGACTGAATCCAAGAGCTATCTAGCCTTGTTCATTCCTTGGGTGTATTGCCCCAACTTATTCATTCATTCCCATTCACACTCTTCCACTATTTTACCCAGATTCAAGAGCGATTGAAAAGTTGTTCTGGTAAAATGAATCTTCATTTTAAATAGTTTAGGCTGAATCCCTATGCAGCCTGCATGTTGACTGCAATAGGTTTCTCTGCCACACACTGAAAAATCTCACGCAATTAAATGGCCTGTAACACTTCAGAAACCTATGCACTGTATGAAAGTAGCATAGTGATAATTTCAGGCAATTTGACACTATCTTATTTCTCGGTTATGTCATATATTGAGATGAGGTTTAATCCTTTGCCCTGCCCTCTTTAAACCAGTTTGTAGCAAATTGAATTGTATGCACAGATATTGCACCACAAATAAAGTAGGAAAAGAGTTGTGCTGATGTGGAAATGAATTCCTATCCACCAAAACATTCCATCCTCGCAGCTTTGAGTATCGCCAATATAGCAGTCTAGGCAGGCACAAGACATCATTAAAAGAGAGTGGGATTGAATAACATCTGTTGGATGCAGTAAATCACTAAAGTGATAGTGTATAATGGGTAAACAAATCAAAAAGGTCATACTTTGATTTAATTAAAGTATCGATTTAAATGTCCTGTTGGTTTCAGTTGGAGAGAGTCCTCAGGAATGCCCAGCAGTCACTGATTTTATATGTTGGAATAAGAACTGCATTGAGTCTCACCTTGTTTGCGACTACAAACCAGACTGCAAGGACCTATCAGATGAAGCTGATTGCAGTAAGTACAACTTTCTATATTAATATTAAAATTTTAACCATAAATACTGTAACCCAGTTTAGATGGATTTGTACAGCTGCTCAGGAGAAGGTAATATAAGCATGCTGTCCCCTCTCTTCTTCCCCCAGGCCTCCTCATACAAAGTTTTACACTTTCAGATCCTCAAAGACATTTACTGAGCAAAAATATTTAAATGTGACTTAGTCACAAATGTGCAACATAACCAAAACAAAGAGCAATAGAAGAGCAAGTTCAGTTTTTTTTTAAGGAAGATAATCCAAGGATTACTATACAAATTATCTAACAGAAGAAACTTGAAAGGATTTTGAGCTGTCAACATGAAAGGGAAAAGCTTAATAAGCAAATTGGTGAAAATACAGAAGCATTTAGAATAAAATTCTGCTCCAAATACTCACCATGTAAAAATTACCCTTTGGATCAGCTCCCTGTATGGGTTCATTTTCATGACACAAGTACATTTTTATTGTTCTTTACTACTCCAAAGCTAACAAAAGACCAGAATGAGTGAGCTGGATTACTTTCCTCCTTCTGAATCATCAACAGAACTCTTTGATAAATTCCAATCTGTTTACACCTGTGCAACCTCAATGACAACTGAAGATTGCAACATAATTTGGCCAGCAGAACTTTATTATCGATGATGATGTGTGAGAAGGAAAGAACCCAGTTTGACTTCCAGAACTTCCATTAATAGGGCTTGCAGTTAAACAAACTACCTTTAAACACTTAAACTGATCATATTTTATGTTAAGATGCAGTACACATGGAGCCCTAGCCTCTGTCCCCACGCTGCCTCCAATGCCATTTTTGCAGAGTCACTTTTGAGACTAGAACTACATTTTAAGAGCAAGAGGACCGAACAGTTTTTTTAAGGCATGTACTTAATCCTGGCAATCCATCTGTGTTTCTTAATCTTGAATCTATAGGATCAAATTCCGCTATGGTGCACATTTGAAACTATTACTGAAATCACTCTTGACATGTAGGGGAGAGAAAATGCATCTTAAACAACAAAAATAGATTCCTCCTCCTCCCCCCCCCCCCATATATGGTGGATGGTCACATTAGACAAGGCTCCAAAAGAATAGAGTGGCACAATCTTAAATGAGGCCATATAAAGTGTTTACTGAGAATCTGTATTGTGCCCAAATTTGCAAATAATGTCACTATGACAAATATATTAGGAAGAAGAGGAAGGAAAAGGCATGTTATCATTAAAATATTATATGATACTGGAACTCTTCTCCCTATCTCTCTATTTTTTTTAAAGTAAATAACGTATATATCTGAGGTGTAGATCCTAAAGCAGTGTCTTTATGCAGTCTTTTCGCCAGATTCACAACTGGAACAAATCTAAACTGAACTGCACCTTTAAAAGGATAACCAGTTCAAGTAGATACATGGATTTTTAAAAGATTAATATTTCTTCAGTAGTCAGACAGTGTGACTGCAACAAAATACTTTGTAAACTATCCACAATTATATTTTACAGGGCCCTAATAGAAAAGCATCACACTCTGAATCTCCGTCTAATGCAAACTGCTTTTTAATGACACTCAGAAAACTAATGAAGATCTTGATTTATTCTGTAAATGCTGTTATTGCATACAGTAGTTGCCATTGGTTTCTGTAAGTGTTCTCTAGAGATAACTTGTGAGACCTTCAGCATTCTTTTCTTAGTCAGACAATGAATGGGAGCATTTAATGCCATAAATCAGTCCAAGTCACAAAGCATAAGTTTATGATGTATAAAAGCTATTCTTGGGAAAATATTAACTTCAATACACCTTCAACGTATAAGGCAAAACTGTCCTTTGCTTCACATATTTACCATGGATGGAGAGGGCATGGGGAACTTCTTTCTCCCCTCTGTCCAGCAACAGTTCAATATTGCAATGTAGCACACAGAGTGCTAAAGTAAGTGCTAGGTTGCCCGGTCCAGCATACCACAGTGCCAAGAGCTGGGGGTGTTTGGATTTGAGATAGGGGTAGAGGTGATTCCTGGGTATGTCTGCTGTGGTGTAGAATAAACACTAGATGGGGGCATAAATTACTCTCTTATAATGAAGAGCAAAATGTACTCCAGTGTGCTTTCATCCTTCAGCTACCTTGAGCCCTGCCCACACAGGGTTGCTGTTGATCACTCCACACTCCCAGCATAATGCAGCTCCAAATAGCAAAGGGCAGATTTTCTCACACAATGCTAGGGGAAAGCCTCTGCCCCTTCAGCCTGGACACAGGGACCTTCCAGAACCCTCCCCTGGTCAGGAGAAGCAGCAGGAGTTGTTAAAGACAGGGCAGAATGACTGTGAGAGAAACACCTGCGGCTCCAACCTGCCCCATCCTCGCATCACCTATGGATATTTTGAAACTTTTGGCTGCAATTTTTCTTTTTTCTCTCAGCTCCAGGTTGGACTTGATCCCCCACCTCGTTACACCAGTTTTACACCAGTGTAACTATTGAAGTCAAGGACCCAGTTATGCTGTTTGTAAATCTGGAGTATTTCCACTGAAGCATTTCTCTGGATTTATAATGGAATTTGGACTAACAGCAATCATATCCACATAAAATTGGTGTAATGGAACATTGTGTTGCAGCCTATTTTAAAAAAAAAATTGCAGCAGTTGCTTTTTGTATGCTTCATTCCTTCCAGTGAGGCAATCTTGCACAATTTTCATTTTCTTTCAAAACCCATTGGAAGTACGGATGTGAAAATCACACATGAAAACCATTTCAGTTTTCGTAAACTGTAGTCAATTATACACCCAGATCTGATTAATAGCAGGCCTCAACATTGATGAACCATCTAGTGCAATGCTTGAATTATTGAAATAAAAGCAATTTTGCAGACAAATGGACCAGTCCTTTTCTCATAACTCCTAAACTGTCTCTGTTTACATCAAAAAGAAGAAATACCCAGAGGTGCAGACATGCAGGTGACTTCATCGACCCTGCAGATGCTGTTCATAAATATTTATTATTAAATGCTTTCTGAAGCACTGGTAAGATATTAGAGCTGAATTCCTGCTGTCAGGCAATGTATTATAAATAGCGTTATAAAATCAAAATTCATTTGGTCTTTGATCTGTTTAGAACTGTACAAGACACACATACTTTCTCCTGAGATTGCACGGCCAAATTCTTTGCACTGCCTGCTTGTCTATTTCACTTATTAAAGCTCAACTGTCCTTTGTAGTGCAGCAGGGTGTACGATATGGACCAGTGTGGTATGTTCCATGTGTTTGTGTTCCTATTTTTCTTTAATGGCACCAGTTGTAGGATCCTCCTCTTAGAGTTCACATGCTATATGTGTAATTTTAGCGCCCTCGTGACCAAGATGGAGTCTGCTCTGCAGGCAGCTCTGGCCAAGAGAAGGCACACACACGAATGCAGCAGGGAAAGTTCCTTCCACCCCAGGGGCACCTGTTCCAAACCCCCCAGAGTGAACACACCGGAAAAGTACAATGAATATAGGAAAGGGAAATATTTATTTACAGAGGGGTGAAAGGAGGAAAACAACAAGGGGAAACATAGGGGGAGTGGTAAAACAGGGTTGCATTCAACTCAAGGCCCCACAGGCCCAGTGATACCACAGTCTGAAAGCAGCAGACACCTAGCAATGTGTCTGCACACAGAGTTCAGGAGTCCTGGGCAAAGTTCCAGTCCAGTGGTGAGGCTTGGGTGCTCTTGGTCGCCGTCAGTGCCAGTGAACTTCCCCCAACAACCCCTCTGGTGCCCTCACCTGCCGCTCTCTGCAAAGCCACAGAGAGCGACAACCTCACCGCTTAACTAGCTAACCGTCTACCTCCTTAGTCCCAGTGCAAAATCACAAGCCCCAGTACTCACAGCCCCATGCAGCTCTGGGCAGCAGGGATACTGGATCCATCTCCAGCCTGTCCTTCTTGGGCAATTTCTTCCCGGCATAGTGCTCCTCCTGGCTCCTGTCCTGGGGTGTCCCTGATTAGCCGCTCTGTCCCTCCCAGGCTTCAGGTAGATTTTTGACTGCTTCACTCTGTGAGGGCCTGCTTGCTGCAGCCCTTCTGTCTGGAGCTCCAGACGCACACACCCTGTTGCTCTTTCCCCTCTCTCTTTACTCCCACTCCCACCAATAGCACTTCCCCCCCCTCAGAAAAAATATTTAAAGGGGCCATGCTCTCTCTAAACGCTAAGGGAGTTACATATGTTATTCACTATGTTATTCACATATGTTATTCAAAATCATCTTTATTTAAGGTATTTATACCAGACCAGATTTTTACAAGAAAATCCTACAAAACAGCATTGATTACAGTTTATAGTTTTGCAAATCTGCATCATAATAAAGAGAATTGCTTTAGTTTCTCATTTGAAAAGATACTTCTATAATGGCAACAAGTCTATTTTTGCAAACAACATGTTTTTTGGGGCATCCTGTTAAATAATTGAACATTAAACATCTCAGAAATGGTCCCATCTGCTTAGATTGTTTTCTTCTTCTCAAGAAGATAAGATGTGCAGTTTGTAATTGGAGAGCACATTAGTTTATAGCCCAGGAGTGTAAAAGAGGATCTGTAGTTTTTGTAGCATGTGGATGCTTGTCTACACTGCACTGCAGTCTGGGCTATGGGAATGTTTAATTTCAGTACCCACAAAGCTTCACTCTCCTGACCAATATAGCTATGCTGGCAGAAGTCTGTAGTTCAGATCTAGCCTTAGTCCTTGTCCCTCTCCTGGAATCTCACAATTTAAACACCCGGTTTCTTGGTCCTCCCTAACCCCCTGGACTTTTCCCCTGGGAATCTAAAGCTGCTCACCTGGGACCATTTGGCCTTGAAAAGTGAGCCTAGGTCCTAAACTTCCTGTTGTGTAGATGCTTTGAAATCCAAAGGAACTCCAGAAAAGGTTTGCCTGCCCAAACCAAGGATGGTTTATCCCTTAATGACTGTCTGGGTGCACATCATTATGCACATCAATGGTTGCACATCAGTGACTCGTAACGTTAATGACATTAGCACCTATTGCCCTCACAATATTATCTTCTGTTCTTGCTTTTTGCACCTTAGTGCTCATTATGAAATTAGCTGACTGGTAGTATTGAAAATAGTATCCCATTGGGGGGAAAAAGTAAGAGGGCAACTGCTGAAATAGTGAGAGGATATGTGTCTCCTTCATCAATCAATCGATCAGTTTTTCCCAATGTAATGTACTCCAAGCTTGATCTGTCCACTCATACTTTCTTCCTGTCCAGCCAGAGACAAAACTACCAGATACCCTCTCTGATTGTGCTTCTGGTGAATTATCAAAAGGGATACAGTATTGCCCTCTACACATTTTTATCCTGAACGTTAATGTATCTTAGAGTCAAATGAATTATCTCCGCAGATTTGAAAAGAAGAATTTCTTGGGAACATCTTGTTGCTTTATCTCTCACTGTAAAGCATCTTGAGACATTGTGTTGAAACACACCACATAAAAATAAATTGAATTTAATTCTAAATATCTAGAACTGGCTGATTTAAAGGAACACTGTCACAGTGGGGAATGGTAGTTCAATATGAGACTATTTACATCTTGTTTCCAAGAGCATGTAACTGCCATATTAGCAGAAGAAGTGAGTGGATGCAATTTCTGAGGAAATGCCTTTGTTTTAAAAAAAATCATAAATGATCATTATTGGTATTATGCTAGCATCTAGATGCATCAACTAGCGAGCTCCACAGCGCTAAATGCTGTACAAACACATACTAAGAGACAATCCTTGGCACAAAGTACTTACAATTTAATAGACAAGAAAAACCAAAGGTGGGAGAAAGGGAGTCGTATTATCCCCATTTTACTGATGGGGAATGGAGTTAAGGGCCTGCTGCAAAGCCCACTAAAATCAATGGAAAGATTCCTATTGACTTTAATGGAATTTGGAGCTGGCCCTGAGTCACTTACCCTAGGTGACACAGGAAGTCTGTGGTAGGGTTGGGCATTAAACACAGATCTCCTGAGTCCAAATCCAGTACCTTAGCCACCATACTTTCTTTCACTTATAAAACTATGCTCATAGGTCACCATACAATGCCAATATATGCACATGTGAACGCTTGAGCATAGGAGTGGAGTCCAGGTTTAGCATCTGGTTTGCTATTATCTTCTCCACTCCACTGAGCTCAAACAAGTCCCATACTCAGTCATGTCTCCCTAATGTCCTCACCATTAGCCATAGCCATACACCAATGATGTTAAACATATCCAAACGGTGGAGGGCATATCAATCTCTAATAAAGGGAATACTTTGTCTCTCGAGCCTGCATTATATCAAGATATACCATATATTATACCAAAATGTAGAAACATACGGTAAGTAACATTCTCAGCTTAACATATGTAAATTTGGCATTAGTTGAACAGAAACCTTGCTATTACTATGTGCAGTATGCTTATCATCATATTTTAAATATACCAACTGATATACTATATATTGGTATCAAGAGAGTGAATTTACTTTGTATTGCATTTTCAGGCCAATATACCAGTATCCCTGGAAGCTGTAACTTTGAAACAGGAGACCAAGATTGGACTATTGCATGTGGATTAAAACAAGATTCTATCAATGATTTTGATTGGAGTATTGGCAACAGGGTTGTCACAGGGCAAAGTGGTCCTGATGGTGACCACACACCAGGTAATATTAAGTTCCTCACATCAGGTTGGGGAAAGGGACAGAAAATTCTCACTCTTAGCTCTGAAAATCATTAAGTCATCTGCTGAGGAAACGAAGTATTCTGCAGAATTAGTCCCACAATAGACAGGAGGCCTGCGTAGTCAACATGAGATCAGTTCAGTGTATTGTGCAAGAAGGTAGTGGTGGTGAGCAAACCCCAGTTTTGTGGTGTTAATTGGAAAATGCCCATAAAAATGTTCCATTCTTTTGGATGATAAGGTACAATAGGGGATAGACATCATAAATGGCAGTGCTAAAGTAGGCCAGATGAGTGTATTGAATCTTGTCATGTATACGATCATAGTAACCACCAGTGTTGTCTGAATGCAATTAAAAATAAACAGCCTAACACAGAGGCCTGTTATCACCTGTTTTAATCATTGGTTGAGTCAGCATCAGTGTAGTTTTACAGATTGCTCTTTTCAAAGTGGCCTTGATTATATCATTCTTGATATTCTATTGTGGTTTGATACATTTGTTTAGTCCTCTCTAGACAATGAGCTGCTAAATCAAATGTAAGGATACCTATTAATCATGACCCCTGAGGAGAAACAAACTTTTTACAAGACGGCACAGTGGATATAATAAACCTACTGTCCATTTGCAAGCATCTGGCAAAACCCTTATTAATTAAAGAGGTATTTGTAAACCTACTCATTTAGACCTTTGAAGATGAAGAATTAGATACAAAAAAGAGGATAAAGTCAGTGACAATAATGTTTCCTTTTCTGTTGGACTTTTCCATAGGTGTTGCCTTATACGTTTCTGAATGAGGGTCATTGTTTTGTTGTAATTCTGCTGCACTTTACATCAGGAGTAGACAACCTATGGCACTTGTGCCGAAAGCGGCACGCGAGCTGATTTTCAGCGGCACTTACACTGCCCGGGTTCTGGCCACCGCTCTGGGGGGTTCTGCATTTTAATTTAATTTTAAATGAAGCGTCTTAAGCATTTTAAAAACCTTATTTACTTTACACACAACAATAGTTTAGTTATATATTATAGACTTATAGAAAGAGACCTTCTAAAAACGTTAAAATGTATTACTGGCACGTGAAATCTTAAATCAGAGTGAATAATCGAAGACTCGGCACACCACTTTTGAAAGGTTGCCGACCCCTGCTTTACATAATGAGCCAGGTTCTGCTTTCAGCTACGCTGGCGTGAATTCAAAGTAACGCCATTGAGCTCAATGGCTTATTTTATATATTCTGTGTAATGAAGCTGTAAACACATTTCTATAGATATTGCTCTTCAACAGCATCTATTTCAGATGGTTACAAACAAAAACAAATTTGAAATTTGGCTTTCAAAACTCAGAACGGATTGTTTTGTAAACAGCAAACCCATTTAATAAATGAACAAAATGTGCAGCTAGGTGGTGAGCTGAAACCTCGGCTTATTATACTTGCCTACTTTACTGTTATCTTGTCCTTCCCTTTTCCCTGTTTCTGCCTCATCCACCCATTGTATTTTGTCATAATCTAGGATGAGCTCTTTGTGGTCTTTTTACTATTCATCTGTACTGAACCATGCATGATGGGGTCCTGACCCTGAATTGCTGGCCCTAAGTGCTCCTGCAGTGCAAATAATAAATAGTAAGAAATCACTGCAACAAAAGGACCTGACTTTAGGGGCCAAATTCTCTGCTGGTGTAAATGTGTGCAGTTCCACTGACATCAAGCATAGCACTCTGCTGCAGGTCATCATTTTCAATGTCTGTCCTGGGCTGAAGCTTGGCATAACACTGACAGGTTCCAGATGAAGATTCAGGAGCAAATGGGGGAAAAAAGCAATTGTTGAGGGGCCACAATAAAAAATCTCAGTGTAAATTATTCCCCCCACGTTGGGGCTGGTCAAGAGCTTAAATACACAACACATGCATTTTGTATTAGCATGTCCCAACAAAAATCCCAGCTCCTGATAGCAAAGTAACCCTTGGTACTACTCACAGAACAAAATATACTAACATGGAATACAATTCCTGGTATTATGAAGACAACAGGCTGTCATGTTAAGATTTAAGGAGAAAACAAATAATGCAGAACAAGTATTAGTAGGTGGTGAAAATATTGTAATATCCATTGTCTTCATTGTGTACCTGTGACTAACATGTCTGCCAACTCTCATTCCTCCTTGGTCTTTCAGATTCTCCTCTTAGGGCTGCCTGCTACAGCCTGTTGGCAACACAACGTGACTGGTAGTTGTGCCCCTTGACCAAGACTGAGAGGAGAGTGCAGGTTCCAGAAACTCTTTAACCTCCAGTACCTCTCTCTGCATACTATGGGGTCCTTGTCCACAAGCAGACATCTGCATGAAATTAACCAGACAACAGTAATCTCAATAAAAACAAGACTGATTAAAAAGAGAAAATGGAATTAAAACAAATTTAACAGTTTGCTTAACACATCTAGCTTTGCTCTTCTCATAAACTAACGTCCACAGAATTTTCACCAGCATATACATTAGGCATTGCTTTATACATCTTCAGAGAAGACAGATAATCATTTAAAAAATACTCCAACCTCAAACACTTTAGTCCAATGCCAGAGCAAAATGATGATTATATTAATCATTTTTATTGTCATAGTACCAAGGAGCCAACTAGATTGGGTCTCTATTTTGCTAGGTATGATACAAACATATAGTAACATTCCATTTGATTTAGGATACAGCATATCCATGTCACTATAATAACTTTGAAATAACTTTTTCACTTGAGAATGTTTAAAATCTAACATCTCTTGAAAGTACTGAGGTGTAACACTCACACCCTGATAATCCAACCTGAGCAGATCATCTGAAAAAAATATTACGGACAGAGAGAGAAACGGAGAGCATTTCACTGATAGTCATTGCAATTTTCAAAACCTCCCTTTTCACGGTGTTCCAGCCAGAAATTGCATAGGTTTGAGGTGCAAACTGAATAAGTCTCATTCTGAATAAGTAATCATTTGCAGGTCTGTGAGAATGACATATTGTATCCAGTTTTGAAATCCAGTAAAGAATTTGACTTTATGAATGAGTGAACTAAGTGTGTGTGCAATTTTAGGTAAAAATAAATCCACTTCATTTCAACTGGAAAATGGCCTTTGATGTCATACCCCCAGTCCATGTGAGCCTGATTCTTGAAATAATGAAGTAGTGAGCAAATATTTTTGTGTTCATTTTCATTTTCTCAAGAGGTTTATTATTTATCATAATATGAACAAAATTTCCAGATCAATTGCCAGAAACAGTTTTGTGTTCAAAAATCACACCAAAATAAATCTTTATTTAGATGTTCCATCAGCCGAACTCCTCAGAGCCAATGAGTGGCATCATCTGATACTTTAGTAATGAATTCACCTTGGTATATTCTAATCGTTAAAACTGTAACACAGCTCTCTAGTCTCACCCCAGTTATCCTATTACAGGAAAAGAGCAGCATTCATCAGTAGCTCTTTGGAGCAGGGCCTCTTTCTTAATATGTATTTGTACATCACTTTAGCACAATGGGGCCCCAACTTTATTTGGGTCCTCTAGGCACTAGGATCATAACAACAGTAATAATTAGCAGGGAGGAGTTAAACCAGAGTTGTCATGAGGCTGCAAAAGAGTTTGGGATTTCCAGAAAAGGGGACTGGTTGGGCTTGCTTGTCCCTAGGGTATCTGGGAAGGTTTGGCAAATAAGTGTGTTTGTGTTGTCTGAGATGGGGTGGAATAGGTATATGTTACTATTCACTGGTCCTCGCCATGGGTCTTGCCTCCCTCTCTAGAATATTAATTCTTCCTTCCAATATTTCTTCCATGCCTCCTCCTCCACCCTCTATTATCACCATTTTCTTTGCAGAACCCCAGCTCCACCTTCCTTAAACATGATCTTCTAGGTCAGCTGCATAACACCTACGCCTCACCTTGGCATGATGCCTCACACTTGAATTGTTGGACAATGTGGTGCACAATGGAGTTTGGAATACTCCAAATCCCAGAACATATGAAACTGGAATTTGGACAGCCCCAAATTCAACCACAAACTAGCAAGAGTATGCAAGAGTTCAAATGTGAGGCCTCATGGCAGGGGCCAGCACAAGGCAGATGGGACCCAAGCTCACCTTTAAGGTAGGGAGAGTGGCGCTTTGAGAAATAGATATTACTGCATGGTGGTGTACTGTTAACTGCAGAAATGATGCAAGACATCACTGGAGAAACTGTCCACCATGGACAGTGAAGTCCTCCTTCCAGGGAAAATCTTATTGTTGTGTTGCTAAAAGCCTGTCTTAATTAGATCATATTAATCTACTTGTAATTGCCCTAGAAGTTTCTCCAAACTCACAGGGAACCTATCAATTTGATTTTGCAACTTGTTAGCCAATTATGTACCAAAAGGTTTAGAAGAGCCCATTAAGGGCTGGGACACACTACTATTGTGATTCTGAATATGCTTGTAGCTGATTGTGTTTAAACAAGAAAGAGTATTCTGTGTACTCCTTCGTTTGAAAAATTCTGAATTTTATCCTCCAGAGGAGAATTACCCTGACCTTTCTTGCTGCTGCCACCAGAACAAAAATAGTTTGTCTTACCTGAGCAATTGAGCTATGTAAATGTTTGAAAATGGGATTTTAAGAGAGCTTGCTTGATCAAAAAGTGTTTGTTGCTTAAAACAAATGTACTTGGAAGGTTATATAATTACACATTGTGTGTTACTGTTATTTTGTGAATATGTTTATGTAAAATTTAGCTACTGATTGGTGCAAAGTCATTTCCATCTCTTTTAGGAGTTGACACCGCTGTGAAGCTCACAACAACCTTGTCATGTGCCAAAGTCAAAAGTGAATTCTATTCTATAATAGTCCTTTAGACTTTTGACTGAATTTTTTTACAGCAATCAGTATTAAGAAGTCAAGTGAAGGAAAGTGACAACAGTACACAGTGAGTGGCATCTGAGGGCTTGTCTTCCCTACCAGAGTAAGTCGACCTAAGGTATGCTACTCCAGCTGTGTGAATAACGTAGCTGGAGTCAACGTAGCTTAGGTCGACTTACCCTGCATTGATGAGAGACATTCTCTGGTCTACTTACCTTACTCTTTTTGGGGAGGTGGAGTACTGGACTGGAGAGTGCTCTGCTGTCAATTTAGCGGGTCTTCGCTAGACCCCCTAAATCGACACCCACTGCATTGATTGCAGCAGCATCGATCTCCCTGGTAATGAAGACAAGCCCTGAGAGATAGCAGCGTGAGTTCTCCATCACACTAAGGCCCTTTACATCACTCTTTAAAGAAGCCCTAAGTGAGGCTGACCTCCATTTTAAGGTCCATTTACACTGCTAGAGCAATGCTATTCTGGAGAAAAGAGACTACTGTGGCATATCAGATGCCATTGTGTGATAGCTGGTGGCAATGCTGGCTTTTTTGTGGTGACCACTGTATTTTAGAGGGAATGTTTGTATGGAAGTGAAGTGTTTGGAATAAGGCTTTAGTGATTACAGACACTTTACAACCATTATGAAAATGAGAGATGTTTGTCATTAGGTTATACTAGGATGAAATATTACTAATATATCAATACCAATATACTCTCTTCTAGTAAAGAGAGAGCCGCTCTAAAGGAAAAAAGGGTAAGTGCATTCAAAAGAAATCAGACCTATTTAAAACCAGGCAATGGGTCATGTTACTCATATTCTATAGAGCTGTTAATGTACAGTGCTACATCTCTGGTTTAGTGGTAAAGATTTACTGGTAAGTCTTTTAGTGAATTATGTTCATGTAAGGTGCTGCTTGTCTCCAGCCCATGAAGGATCCATTGCCACACCCAGAGTTTCTTTTCCAGACAGTTTTATGTTCCAAACACAGGCAAAAACCTCACAATCACAGTTCCTCAACCCACCCAGAGGACTTTCCTCTTTGTCCCTCTCAGTCCCTCCTCATTCAGGACCTACTTCAGGACTTCTTCCAGGCTATTTTAACTGAGCACCACTTCCCATGGCCTTCTACTGGAGGTCTTTTCCCCCAGCAGGTTCCTACTGCCTCCTCTCACAGGGGATGCTGGCAGCCCCTCACAGGGCTCTCCCTGCTCCCCAAGTAACACCCTGGCTCTTTATAACCCCCATTCTGCCCCCCTCCTCTTAATTGGTCAAACTGGGAGCACCTGTTCTGGCACAACGGAGTTGGACCTACTTCATTTAAAGGGGCCAGTCACCCTGTGACAGTCCAAAAACCTTCAAGTTTCCCCGCTTACATGAAGAACAATGTACAGGTAACATAACTTGGAGCTATTGTTAATTCTAGTACTAGCAAAACCCCTTTCAAAAGAACAATGACTTTCATAGGTAGAAATCACTATCTCAAACCTTTTTTAGAACACAGTGTTTCTTTTAGAGATGAATTTGCATTCAGTTCTGAACATCCCCAATGTGTTCATGTCCACCTCTACTAATTTCTTTCATTTGCAACAGAGCTAGGGCCAAGGAGGTGGCTGAATAGCAAAAGTGGCTTTAGGAGGGTTTAAGAAGTAAATTTGTAAAATATGTATGTGTTAATAATATATACATGTGTTATCAGACCCTTGGCCTATGTGTACATATATATTTGGATCTGATAAGATATATTATTGTGCTCACTATTTAACTAGCTACCTATCAATTTATCTATCATGGCTTATGCTCTTAAGTATGAGTAGTATTCAAAGAATATTTTTATTCATTTTAAGGCAATGGACAACAATTTTTGTATGTCAACTCATCTGCCCAGCAGGAAGGAAATAGAGCAAGGATAATTACCACAAAACTCTTCCCAGCAAGCCTCGGAGTGTGTAGAGTCCGGTTCTGGTTCTGGCTGTGTGATTCCAGGCAAACAGGAACTTTAAAGGTAAGAGGAAAAAGTACTACTATTTAAATATCCAATATTAATAGTTGTGTTTCTTGTGTTTTGAATGGTTTAAATCTCAACGCTATATTAGCTTTGTTTAATCTCTGCTTGGTTGCCGGTTCCTAACCCAACCTTTCTGTATTGACAAGATCAATACTGACAACTCTGCTTTAGTCCTGATTTCACTGGAAATCCCATTAGTACATATGTGAGTCTCATCTAGTCACTGCACCCAATCTTACTGAACAGCAACACTTTTCTGCTTTGCATGCTTCTATCCTCAACATAAAATAAGTGCTATTTCCAGTTTATATAACACAATAATCCTGAAACATGCTATACGCAGTTAAAATGGGGTGTGTGTTTATGTCAGTTTGGAAATGTGAAAATAGAGATAATGTCAATCATACTACATGTGACAAAAAACAAAATTCAATACAGATTAATTGAACTGTCTGAAATGTGTTAGAACAGCAGTTCTCAAACTGTGAGTTGGGACCCCAGAGTGGGTCAGGGCCCCTTTTTAATGGGCTCGCCAGGGCTGGTGTTAGACTTTCTGGGGCCTGGGGCTGAAGTTGAAGCCCAAGCTCCACTGCCTGGGGCCAAAGCTGAAGTCTGAGGGCTTCAGCTTTGGATGGCGGGGCTCAGGTTACAGGCCCCCTGTGTGGGGCTGAAGCCCTGGGGCTTTGTCCCCCGCACCCAGGGGCCGGGGCTCAGGTTCTGGCTTTGTTCTCTCACACACACACACACACACACAGGGCAGCAGGGCTCAGACTTGGTCCCCCCTCCCAGGATCGTTTAGAAGGGGGTTGCAGTGTCAGAAGGGGGTTGCAGTGCAATGAAGTTTGAGAACCCCTGTGTTAGAAGATAGAAAAGATGGTCATGTTGACTTGGAATCTGGAATGCAGTAGGCCTGGGTTCTAATACTGATTCATTCTGGCACCACCTTCCTGTTTGACCTTGGGCAAGCCACTTAGGCCCAAAGGTATTTGCATTCCTAACTTCCCTTGAAATCAATATACCTTTGAGGATCTGGGCCTGCATGTCTCTGTCCTGGTTCTAGATCTGTAGAATAGGAATTATACCACTTCCTTTTCCCACTGTTTTTCTGTCTTACTTAGACTGTTAGCTCTTCAGGGCAAGGGACTGTCTCTTACTATGTTTATTCACAATGTATAGGCATTGGGGCTCTGATTTCAATTGGGGCTTCTTGACGCCACCAAAAAATAAATAATAGTAACCTCCCAGTATACTATGTAATATCTAATCAGTAGAAGCAGCAATTAATTAAAAATCAGTGCATTAAACTGAGCATTTATACCAAGCATTTAACAAAAACATTTCTCAAAGCTGTACAGTTTCCAGGGATACTAGTTTCAGATAGTCAGCTTGAACTTCTAAGAAATTCTTATACAGAAATGTTACAGTTCTGTAATTCTGAAACTTTTTTAAACTTCTGCTCTCCATCATCAAATGCTGCTTTCTTATTTTACCACTTACACATGTGTGTGTCTGCACACCCACACACTCTGATATGTTTTGCTTAGTAAAGTTAATTGAGAAAAAGAGTTATAATAATAATAAATGGAGATATTCCATCTCCTAGAACTGGAAGGGACCTTGAAAGTCCAGCCCCCTGCCTTCACTAGCAGGACCAAGTACTTATTTTGCCCCAGATCCCTAAGTGGCCCCCTCAAGGATTGAACTCACAACCCTGGGTTTAGCAGGCCAATGCTCAAACCACTGAGCTATCCTTCCCCCCCCCAGGTAAAGGTCAGCGATTTCTGTGCTTTGTGATTATCCAGATTATATTAAAGTAAAAGGCAAATAGTGTTTACTTCTGAATCTTTTATTTAAGTATTTTGATTTTACATTTTTAGACTAGGGTTTGTTTAATTACATGTTTCCTGAACATTATAGTGTGCACGCCCCAGATTTTACTTTTATTTTCATAAAGAACTTCTGCTGGACTGAAGTTTTCAGTCATGTAAGCATTACTAAATGTTTAGGACTTGTCTTCACTACTGAGGAGATCAACACTGCTGCAATCAATGAAGCACGTGTCGATTTAGCGGATCTAGTGAAGACCTACTAAATCAATGGCAGAGCACTCTCCAGTACTCCAGCTCCCCAAGAAGAGTAAGGCAATTCGACTGGAGAGCATCTCTCCTCAACACAGCACCAGTCAAGACACTGGGATAAATCAACCTAAGCTACGTCATTCACGTAGCTGGAGTAGCAGATCGACTTACCCCAGTAGTGAAGACAAGCCCTTAGAAGTAATTTGTATGTCTAAATATATGACCTATGAGTCGGGTAGCAGGAGGCCACATAAAACCTGCATTTCTGTGATCATTTATTAAACTACATGAGTTAAACTTTTAGGCCACAATTCCACAAAGGGAACCATAAACATGAACCCTTACTCCTGCACAGGAGTAAGGTTCTGTGCTTTATCTCCTTCAGGACTAGGCCTTTCATGTGGGAGCACATAACAGTAAAATTCATACCAGACAGAACTAGTTCATCAAAAATTATACACATATTTTCTTTCTCTTGAAAAAGTTGCACACTGAAGACAATGTATCTTTGATTGTGTCCTTCCCTCGTGCCATCTAATAGGTGATCTGATTCAGCAGCAAGCAATTTTTTTTAAGAGGCAAATCACTCAGGAAAAAAAAATCAAACAATCACTGTGAACAGCTCAGTGAAAACTTCTGCTCAGTTTGCAGTGGAGGTAAAAAAAAAAGCAAGCCATGTTAGGATGTCTGCAAAATGAGATAGAATATTATAATGCTATTATGAGAGTTAATGGTACATCCACCACCTGAAATGTTCTGCTCAGTTCTGATTACTCTATCTCATAGGATATAGTCCAGAGATGGGAGTTTAAAGTGACTCAAGTCATGGATACTCCAGAAGAAGACAGATTTAAAAGACTGGGACTGTGGTTTAGTGAGGAGATATGTTAGAGGCATACAAAATAATGAATGGTAAAGAAAGGCACATTGGGTGATCCTGTTTACCCCTTTACAGTGCAAGAAAATTCAATGGAAGTGAAAAGGGAAAATTGAAAACAGGCACATTTTTACACAATGCATAGTTAACTTGTGGAACTTATTGCCAAAAGATTTCATTTCACTGAGGAGAAGCACTTAGGTAGTATTAAAAATTATTAATTAGATGTTTATAAAGGTAATTGCATTAGATAGGGTAAAACATTTATAAGGGAGATGAGCCCTCATACTTCAGGGTATTAGCCAACTGCTATCTTCAACTACCAAAAGTTCTACTGCATATTACGGTCAGGGAAGCAAGGAAGTGGCCTAGGCCTTCAGATGGGTTACAGGTATCTCAGTCTAAGCAAGTTGTTCCATAATTTTCCAGTATGGGGTTTCTTTCATCTTCCTCAAGTATGTGGTAGTAGACATTGAGGGAGAAATAATTCTGGACTAGACAGACCACTGATCTAAGCTAGTATGGCAATTTCTCTGTTCACAGGAGTAGTTTCAGGTCAATTCAGTTAAATTACATTACTTTACCCGTACAAATAAAAACAATGCATTTCTTTGTAGATTTGGATAGCTATTTACCCATGTTTATGCAGAGCAGGAGAGAGCTTGGAGGAACCAAAGTATTAAGCACAATCTCTCATAAAACAGTTGGCTTCTCTTTTAAAGTTTTTTCTTCAGTCCTTTTTGCTCCATTTGAGTCTATTTGTATGGAGAGGAGTAAAGCAATTACAGTTTCACTATTCAACATTCTTCCTGTTCAGCTTTTATTCCACACATTGTCATACCATGGAGAGTTAAAACTAAATTAATTCCCCATCTGACAATATAGTTCCAATATTTCAACTTTCTGGATTGTTCAGGCAGTTAATATTAACAGAGGTTGCTATGAACTAGAATGCAGTAAATTCACTAAAAATGACTAATGGGTTTTGCATTACTATTATTATTTAAAAACATAGAGACATTGGATTACAATTTATTTTCAATGTTATAGTGGGTGGTAGGCAATGTAATCAGTGAACTTTGCTTAATTAATTCATCTAATTACTTTGGCAAATCAGATGTTCCACACTACCAGGGGCAGCTCTATGGTTTTTGCCTCCCCAAGCACGGCAGTCAGGCGGCCTTTGGCGGTATGCCTGCGGGCGGTCTGCGGTCACGCGGATTCGGCAGCATTTCTGCAAGTGATCTGTTGGTCCTGCGGCTTCAGAATGCCTGTCACCAAAACCGCGGGACCGGCGGTCCTCCAGCAGGCACGCTGCCGAAGGCCGCCTGACTGCTGCCCTCACAGCAATCGGCAGGCCGCCCGCCACAGCTTGCCGCCCCAGTCATGCGCTTGCTGCGCTGGTGCCTGGAGCCGCCCCTGCACACTACATTACATTCAGGGAAGTAAGGAAGAGGCTAGGCCTTCAGAAGGACAGAACCTGAATCGGATTCCCACTGTGAACCCCAAATATAATGTTATATCAGTTCCTGCCATTCTTGTTCACTTTGTATACAGGCACATCTCATATTACTGTGTTAGTGATCTCACTTCTTGCAGTCTGGCAGGAGGCACTGCTTTAGGGTGACCAGACGTCCCGATAAAATCGGGACCGTCCCGATATTTAGGCATTTGTCCCGCGTCCCGATTGATCTTCGGTCGGGACGCTGCACTCCGCTTTTTTTTTTTTTTTTTTTTTTTCTCTGCCGGGCTGCCGGCAGCACTCAGCTGTTCTCGGCTTTTTTTTTCCTTCTCCTCTGACTGCCGGCAGCACTCAGCTGTTCTCTGTTGGTTTCTCTCCCCCCCCCCCTCCTAAAAACCAGAGGCTGAAGGTATGCATACCTAAGGAAGGGTGCATAATCTCCTTTGACTGCCGGCAGCCCTGGGCTGTTCTCAGCTCCCGCCCCCGACTGCCAGCAGCACTGGGTCACAGTAGGGAATTGGGAGAGGGAGCTGTTTGTGTCCTTACACCGGCAGCACTCGGTTTTTTGTTTTTTTTTGCTCCGCCAGTGACCCCCCCTCCCCCCCCCCCCTTGTGTCCCGATATTTTCTTCCTGTCATCTGGTCACCCTACACTGCTTTAAATCATGTTGATTCAGCATGAGGAGGAAAGGTATACTACCAGTTACAGTAGAACAAAAGACATGGGTATTCTGAAGACATGAACTTGCAAGAATGTGGTACAAAAAAGATGTCATCATTCTATATTAAAGTCAGCGGTCATTTTTCTCAATTAAAACTGGGTTGTGGCTCACAATAAAATGAACATGTGTGGTTGCCTTTCACAAGACTCGGGTACTCCTAGTTTCATGACTGGAGAATACAGGATATATGGGGGGAATAATCAGAGATTATAAAATGAGTTCATAGTTACCTGAGACAGCACACTTCTTGCCATGCAACCTATAGATCTGCCAGGTTCTCAGATATACAGAAAATCATGTAATTAACCTTCCAGATGGAATACAGATTCTTCCATCATGACAACTGTTAGTCAGGTAAGATCAATCACATAAGATAATATGTTATTTTAAAAAAAATATATTTAAAAGCCAGCAAGAAGGCATGGAAGAGCCTTGTGTGCTGCAGCAGCTGGTGACTAAAGAAAGAGTAGCAGTTTACATTCCCTTGTCTTTCAGAAGTATGTGCCCCTCTCCCAAAAATTTATAGTTGGTGAAAAAAGAATTAGCAAACCGTTACCAGGCAGCGCACACTTCAGAGAATTAGAACTGAGTCGAAATTGTAAAACAAAGCAATGGGATTTGCTAAAGAATTCAGTTCCCACACCAGAATACAAATGAAGCAGGTGCAAAGGCACCTTGCAGAAGAACTAAGAATCATAGAGCAGAGCCTCACTGACACATTCATCTCACAGATCTACAAATGGTAGATTCTTTAAAAAAAAAACCCACTGTACTATGTATTAATAGATATCTGCAGTTTCAAACATTTCATAAGGAATATTTTGCAATAAAAGCATCGCTAACTTGATTTCTCTCACTTGGTTTATTGTCCATGATGATTTAGGTGAGATGGGCATTTTTACTAGCTCATGCCAGACATGTGGTTTGTTTCTTATTTTAAATAATGATGCAAACCAGAAACTTTGCCAATAATTAAATTATTATCACTGACTTCTCAGAAGCACAGTGACAGCCTGACCCTTCCCAAACCTGGTAGTTAGGGAACTGTACTTTCACTATCCAGGTTTATAGTGGCTATAGTCTGATCCCCTTTCATCCCTCCATCTGTTAAATAATCAGCTGTGGACACACAGGGGTAGTGTGCACCTTTATGGCACAACTCACAGTATGTGGAAGGGCTAGAGTCTCTTGGGGCACTGAGCACTATGCAAGCATAATTCCTCCTGGGGGTCTGGGAAACATGGGCCAAAGTGACTCTTCTGTACTGGGTACTATCTGTGCTCCTCCATGTATGAGTCCATCTCCGCTCATATAGAATGGGAGGAGTATTGCTCTGTCCCTCCTCCACTTCCCTCTTCTGCAGAGGCTAATGACTCTGTCAACATTAGCCTTAAGCAGTGGTTGTGCTCTGTGTATCCCTGTGTAGGGGCCACATACAAATCTCATCCTTGTGCTGTCTGTATACACTGAGCATAAAGACTGAGACTGCATCTAGGTCTTGAACAGCAAGACACATTGGGTTCTTATTGTGGTGGGAGGCTCTGGCAAAGAATGCAACATTGCAATCTGTCAGTTATCCTCTTCACTCGCTATGGGCATATTGGAGCCACTTACCCCGGAGAGAATAACACCTACATTGCAGGTAAAGAACCCCAGAGTTCTAATTGAGGTTCACATTTTTCTGAACCTCTTGGGTAATTGCTGAAATAAATCAGAATCAAAACTTTTCCATATTGTGTGTGTGTATATATATATATATATATATATATATATATATATATATATATATATATATATATATATGTTATGGTATTTTGTAGAGGTCTCAAGTGAGAATGGGACCCATTGTGCTGGGCATTATCCAAATGCATCACAAGAGACAGTCCCTACCCTGAAGAGGTTACAGTCTACACACACAAAGGATTGGAGAAAGGAAGTATTATTACCACCATTTTACAGATGGGGACCTGAGGCAGCTAGATTAAATGACTTGTCCAAGGTCATACTGGAAACTGTGGCAGAGCAGGGAATTGAACAGAGATCTCGCAGATCCCATTCTAGTGCCTTACCCAGAATACTGGCCATCCTCAGAGAAATTCAGGTAATTCTACATCAAGAAACATAGAATCTGGCTCCCCATTGGGTTACTCCAGCTTTACGTTAACATTGCTCCATTTTTTTCAGTGGAATTCCACCAGTTTTAAGTTGGAGGAATGCAGTCATGAGCCACACATGAAATATGTAGAATAGGAAACTTATTGTACATCAAAGCGGGATTTTTCTAATCTGAAGCTTTTACCAAAAAACCTCTCTGATACTTCTCCACTAAAATTTTAAATCCAGAGCTCAGGAAAAAAAGCCTGTGTTCTGAGTCCCAGCGTACATTACTTTTGTCCACTCCAGAACTGAAAGCAGCAGAAGGCAGAAGATAAAATTCAGGGAGAGACTGGGATTCTAGATCCTGAGTTGGTAGAGGCTGGCTAGGCTACTTAGGTGAAGAATAGTAAAAGGCCAATATGGCTCCACCAGGAACCCCTTTTTTGATTTTCAGGTAATTAAAGAAACCTACAAAAAGTGGAAACATGGACAAATTGCTAAGGAGGAATACAAAAGAATAGCACATGCGTATAGGAACAAAATCAGAAAAGCTAACTCACAAAATGAGTTACACCTAGTAAGGTACATAAAAGACAATAAGAAGAGATTCTTTAAATACACTAGAAGCAAGAGTAAGATGAAAGAAAGTTTAGATCTTCTAGTTAGCAAGGAAGGAGAGCTAATACTTGATAACATCTAGATGTTTAATGCTATTTTGCTTGTCTTCACTGAAAAAGTTAATGGTGACCAGATACTCAACATAATTAATATTAACAACAAGGGGGGGGAAAGAACACAAACCAAAATAGGGAAAGAACAGGTTAAAGAATATTTAGATAAGTTAGATATATTCAAGTTGGGAGGACTTGCTGAATTTCATCCTAGGGTACCAAAGAAACTAGCAGAAACAATCTCAGAACCATTAGCAATAATCTTTGAGAACTCTTGGAGGATGTGTGAGGTCCCAGAAGATTGGAGAAGGGGAGTGGGAAATGTGGTCTAGATGAACGTACTAAAAGATGGGTGCACAACTGATTGAAAGACCAGCCTCAAAGAGTAATTATCAGTGATTTGCTGAGAACAGGATTAGAATTTAAAATGACCTTGACAAATTGGAGAATTGGTCTGAATTCAACAAGATAAAATTCAATAAAGACAAGTGGAAAGTACTTCTCATAGGAAGGAAAAATCCAATGCGTAACTACAAAATTGGGAATAAACAATGTGATGCAGCTGTAAAAAAGGCTAACTTCATTTGGGGGTGTATTAACAGGAGAGTTGTATGTACACCAAAGGAAGTAATTGTCCTGTTAGACTCAGCACTGGTGAGGCCTCAGCTAGAGTATTATGTCCAATTCTGGACACCACATTTTAGGGAATATGTGGACAAATGGAAGAGAGTTCAGAAGAAAGCAACAAAAATGAAGAAAGGTTTAGAAAACCTGACCTATAAGGAAAGGTTTAAAAAAATGGCATGTTTAGTCTTGAGAAAAGAAGAGTGAGGGGGGACCAGATTAGTCTTCAAATATGTTAAGGGCTGCTATAAAGAGGACTATGATCAATTTTTCTCCATGTCAACCGAAGGTAGGACAAGACATAATGGGCTTGAACAAGGGAGATTTAGGTTAGATATTATGAAAAACATTCTAACTAGAAGGGTAGTTAAGCTCTGGAATAGGCTTCCAAGGGAGGTTGTGGAATCCCCATCATTGGAAGTTTTTTAAAAACAGGCTAGACCAACACCTGTCAGGGATGGTCTAGATTATACTTGTTTGTGCCTCATCACCGGGGATTGGATTAGATGACCTTTGGAGGTCCCTTCCAGCCTTATATTTCTATGATTATATCAGCCAAGGAGCAGAATTTGCATTGTTGTTCTGAAAGTTAGTACATATCCTGCCTGTCAACAAATAGAAATTTAAAAGAGGCAGCTGGAAGAAGAAAGAGGTTACAAACAAAAAACATAAAGAAACTGAAAGTATAGAAGTGTCTGATCATTAAAAATTCCATTCAGCCCTAAGTGTAGAAATATACTTAGTCTGACAATTAGAAAGTACAGTCCTGGGAAAAAGATGAATGACTAAATCCCAGAAATGCTATGGGGAACAAACAACAAATGTTCTGCCTTCTGGTCATCCTTTGCTATCCAAATGGGCCTTCCCCCCCCCCCCCCCCAGAAGAATTCTTTGTCATAGGAGCCTTTTTATATTTAGCTTCCCTCATCTATTCATGAAGACTTGTGTGTGTGTGTATATTTTTATACAATAAATAATACACACATGCACTTCAGTTATATTTGGTGTCTCTTTTTTTCTAGTCAAATCAGTCCATTGCTAGAAATGAAAGATATTCATTGACATGTATTCTCCACCAGTGGAGGTGGCATTCTATCCAGTGAAACGATTGCTAAATCTATGAGTATGAAGTCTATTCCTCAGGGAATAACACCACATCATTTTTCACCCTATTGGTTATCATTTCTTTTCTTAAATTGCCCTCAGAGGAAAGCTCTAAGATCCCTCCACCAAGCACTCTTTCACCTTTAGTGAGTACTTGACTTTTTCAACTGATGCTTGATAAGAACAGCTGCACAAAGGAGTCGTTCCTCCCCTATGTAGAGGCTTCCAAGCAGGTGGGAGTTATGCCACTGGTCCTGCCCATTTCAATCTCATTTAGATAGTGAAGCATGCCCCTGACATGGATATTTACTTCCATTCCTCAGCCAGTTTTTCACTGATCTAAAGATGACTGAAAGGTAGACACCCGCAGAGAGCTGCTGGAAGCAGAGACTGACTCTGCTTCACTAGATATCTGCTTTGATAACATTTTGTCTCAAAATTCTTATGCAGTAAAGCTCAAAGAAAGTATCTGTTTAAGGTCCTGGTTGGTTTTTAACTCAATTATCCAACTGAATTGGTTGGGGGACATGAAGGTCAAGTGACTTATTGAAGGTTATGCAATTAATCAACCTGGATTTAAGGCCAGAGTTTTCTTGGCTCTCATTCTTTTGCTTTTCTTTATACACCACTATCTCGATATAACACTGTCCTTGGGAGCCAAAAAATCTTACTGCTTTATAGGTGAAACCGCGTTATATCGAACTTGCTTTGATCTGCCAGAGTGTGCAGCCCCGCCCCACCCGGAGTGCCTCTTTACTGCATTATATCCGAATTCGTGTTATATAGGGTCGCGTTATATCGGGGTAGAGGTGTGTTTCATTGCCATATCAGGGACCCTCGGTTGGGAAATGAGCTCCAGAGTGAAGGAATATCAGGCCCAATGGTGACACTCACAATTTCTGGCAATCTGAGATGCCAAAAATATAATGCTTCAGTGTCTCCTGCTGGTCAGCTGATGGAGTAAAATTGGTTTTAAAAAATCACAGTATATCAAGACTTATTGGGCCCTTCTGTTGTATTTGAGTGGCACTGGTTCAATAGCTTTGTTTTGCTGCAAATTCATTCCATGTAGTTTGTTTTAATATTTGATTTTGTTTTACACTGACATTTATCACTAAGTTTATACGAGTCAATTTGCCATCACTGAGTGCAGTGCAAATTGCATCACTGAATGCAATTTTTTAAAAGTGTTTTTAACAGATGCCAGATTGAAACCACTGGGTACTGAAGTCCTCTATTTATACATCTAAAAGCTTCACATACTCTCACACCTCAGTTCACACAGAGAGGGACCAGTTTGAGGGATTGAGAGGTCAATTCATCCTCTGTGCTGAGTATTTCCTTTGACATCAATGGATTTTGGATCTGCTTCTATGCTGGCCAAGGCTGGCAGCAGGGTTTCCCAATTAATAACTTCTGGCAGCATTTTCTGTTATGGGAACTCCTGTTTACTAGAAACTGGATTGAGACCACCACGGCCATGTCACAATATTCAGTCATCACCAACCAGGTAATGAACCACAGCAAAAAGACTCCGTATTACATAGCCAGTTGTCTGAGCCCTCAAACTTTGTTGGGTTGACCTAACTAGCTGTACTTCTCTGTAGTTTCATGCTGATTACATTTTATTTCCTGGGTTTCATTGTCAATAGGTATACACTGTTGAAGAACATGGAATGCATATTTTGATGTGGTCTTCAAGTGGAAATAAAGGAAGCAGGTGGACGTATGCAAATGTGGTTCTCTCTAGCAACAGTCCTTTCAGAGTCACATTTGAAGCTGAAGTGGGAGGGAATGAGCTCACAGAAGTTGCTCTTGATGATATTTCTTTCACCCTGGAATGTATGGATGCAGGTATGTGATTATACAAATACTGTGAAATGCAATCAGAAATGAAGGGGTTTACCATTTTACAGTGGTGAGTTTGTGTTGTGCTACTAATGTGTTCCAAAATATCTGAAGTCACCAGTAAAAAGTTTTAAAGAAATCACCATTTAAAAGTAGCATTTTCCAGTCATTGCAACCTTGGTATCTAAGAACCCACCATTAAGAATATATTCCTGTGAAGAATATAGAGGAAAACTGTGAGATCTCAGATACCACTGCATGGAAATTTGTTTGTTTGTTTGTTTTTAAGAACAGTACTATTCCCATTTTACAACATCCATCAAAATGTAGAATGGAAAACAAACTTTTAGTCTGACCACAATACTGGACGGTGTGACTCTACATTGAAGAAGAAAACTGGGTGGTAGGAGGCAAAGGGGAAATTTCTCCTTTCTGATCTATATGGCAGATTTTGATTTAGTCCGTTGGCTTTCCCTGTGTGTGTGTGTATTTCCCATTGCCATCAAAAGAGTTCCACCCATAAAGGAAGAGAAGAATATTTGAATAAAGATATTTGTCATGTGGCTCTTTGAGGACAATTCTGCCCTAAAACTAGCATTTGAATAAATCTGTAATTATAGCAGACCCCGACAGTATCAATATAATCGAAGGCCTGTTAGTGTTTTATTCTGAACCCTGTTTGAGAGGGATTTATGATTGCTGCATTGTAACAATTCTCTCAAGGATGAAAACGATCAGACAAGGGTTTAGCTTGGGATGGAATAGTTTTATGAGCACAGAAGTCACTCACAATTATTTTAAAAAGTAAATGGTTTGTTCTTTTATCTTTACTCTCTTCATGAACTATCTCAGCAACATAACAAATTTACCATGCTGCCGCGCGATTTGAGAATTTATGATCTGACCTTCTACTACAAAAGCTTTATAACTTGAACTGTGCAAAAAATGGCTTATATCCTAAAGCCCTACAATACTATTTATTATGCCAGTGAAATGTATCATATAATACAACATCAAAAGAAAAAGTATATGCAAGATATTGTACTGGCTCTTTTTCAGCCACTAACATCTATGGAGATTTTCAGCACAAATAGCGAGTATCTTTATTCACACATGAACACCATTGTTTGTATGCAAATAATGGTATTTTCATGAAGTTCGGTCATTCCTTAAACATTTATATGAATGAAAAACAGTTTGTCATGAGTGTTTGTTGATAAATAACCAATAGGGATTGGATATGGCAAAATATAAAAAAAATACAGATTTGTATGAAAATGTTCTGGAATAATTTTTTTCCACTGTTCATACAGTTCTAATAGTGACTCAGAATTGTTCAGACAGCATCTAGGAAACACAGCCCATGTGCGAATTACTTGTATCACACTGTGTTTAAAACACTGCCTCTATTGTCAGTGATGATTCACTTTTTTCTGAAAAGTGCAGTTCAGGCAAAGGCTATTATTGGAATGACTTCCGATGAGCTGTGATACGCACACATGGTCAAGTGCTTGTCCTAGATTTTTTATGTCAACAAACTCATTCTCTCACAAGAATCATTTAAGAACTTTCACTGAATGTTGGAATTACATGGTATTGTGAGGAGGGTCACACCAGAGGGTTTTATAATTATATATTTTAGTACCCGTGACTAATTGGAATACCCCGCAGTCCCTGTTTAAACCCCACTGAAATCTATAGTTTGTCTTCTGTCTCCTAGTTCATTTCCATAACTTCTATTGACTTCACAGGGAATCAGACGTGTTAACTCAAGAAAAAAAATCTCTAGTTAAACAGGCATAGTTGTCTGTTCAAATGATGATAATTTAAGAAATAAGATAACTCTAGTGGTACAGTACCATTTTCTGACTGCTCTCTGATTTTTCCAAAAGGTTTCCCGGTTACAGAATATTCTCAGGCAGATAGCAATTTCTGGTTTATTCTTTATTAAAAACATGGCTTGATCACGAATAAACCTCTGTGAATAGTCAGTAGTCATAGCTATTGAGTTAGGTTGGTTAGTTGCGATTGGTCAAGTAAGTCACAAGGTATTGTACTTGTTCTCTGAATTGGATGAGCACCAGTCTGTCAATGCAAATACTTTTACTTGGATATTTAAAATTTGGTTTCCACAAATATTTGTTCATGAGGTTTTGACTTTGGCCATACCAGAAAAAGCGATTGCACAGATGTTTGCTGATTAAAAAAAAAACACAAAACAAGGAATAAGTATGGCTGAAGCAAAAACAATTAGTCACGTGTAATCACCGTAGGAACTCCCATTGGACTTTGTGAGAGGTCTCTTACATGAGGCAGACACACACAGAGTCTTCATGATTAGAATCTTTATGAGCCATCTTGTCATGTAACTAATAAAGAGAGTTGTGGTCTAAACTTTATATCCCTGGTCTCACTCTGGCTCCTGAACTAGAGAAGCTGCAACATACTCATGGCTGCCTGCCTGTGCTAGAAAGCACAACATGCAGGGCCGGCTCCAGGGCCGCCCCAAGCAGCCAAAACAAAACAAAAACAAAACAAAAAAAAGCCGCGCTCGCGATCTGAGGCAGCAATTCGGCAGGAGGTCCTTCGCTCCCAGGCGGAGTGAGGGACCGTCCGCCGAATTGCCGCCGAATACCTGGTCGTGCCCCCCCTCTCCGGAGCCGCCGCCCCAAGCACCTGCTTGAGAAGCTGGTGCCTGGAGCCGGCCCTGACAACATGATGTCAGAAGTGATCATATTGTGCATGAAGCAAGACGTGGCTGCTTTTGTCAGGAACACAGTGGATTAGGAAATGGTGGAAACTACTACACAGAGGAAGAAACTGCAAGCTATAGACCACCAGGAGCCAAACAAAAAATACAGAGTACTGAGACCCAGAACATAGTCAGTACACACAAAAATAACACAGGAAAAGAAAAAACAGTTTTTTTTAATAAGAAAAAATTAACAAAGGATTGCAAGCCACCCCCACCTTCATCTTTCCCTGATAATACAGCAGAAAATTGGAGGAGAGGGGAGCAATGACTCCACATCTCTATGACAGCCTCCGGAGCCTATAAAAAAGAAGAGGACATAAAAGAAGCCATTTTATTGCACATAGTGGGAGAGGAGACTCTGGAAGTGCTTAACACATTCTTACAGCTGCCAACTGAAAATGGTCCCATTTGGGGTGCTTAGGAACTATTGTAACCCTATGAATAGTGTGATGTTCAAACGATACCTGTTCTGGTCTCACCTACACCTAGGAGACAAAAAGATAGACAAGTATGTCACAGAGACAAGAGGTAAGACATTGTGAGTTTGGAAATATTAAAAAATGACATGCTCAGAGACAACACTGTGCTCAGTGTCACTGATAAAGGACTAAAGGAAGGGTTGTTGAAGGAGACTGATTTGGGCTTGTAAAAAGCAATAGACATTTGCAGACCATCTCAAGCCATAAAGACACAAATAGAGATCAAGGCGGGGCCACATTCTGACAAGTTTATACAGGCTTTGACACAAAAGTACGGACAAGACCCAGTCACATGAGAATCACAGCAAAGCAGACTCACCAACAGCTCAGACAAAGAAACTATGCACATGCTGTGTGGTAAGACACCCACCCAGAGTCTGCCCAGCCTTTACAGTAACGTCACAAGTGTGGACAATTAAATCATTATTCTTCTATGTGCAGAGCAACAAATGTAACCAAAAGACAAAGCCACAAATCTCTGGCTGAACTAGAATGTGAACAATCCCTTGTAGATATAGTATCACAGGGTAATAGAAATCATATAACACACACTCAGCAGTGTATACTGAATATAAAGAATGCACCTGAATGATACTGGAGATGAAGCTAATGTTTTCTCAGTTCACCTTCTGAAAAAGATACCATGTCCCATCAGAATAAAGCCGTCTACTGTTGCACATATAGCATATGACAGTTCGAGAATAGACTCTGAAGGAGAAGTCACGCTAACAGCAGCGATGGCCAAGGCTAAGGTCAGTCTTCAGTTCTTCATCACTAAGGCATTACAACATCACAGTTAGGCAAAGAAGCTTGCACACAGCTACCTAATACACAGAATAGGCATGCTTCGCACCAAAGCACCCAACACTAAAGAAAAATTGATTGCACCATACCCAAAAGACCTTAGAGAACTAGGAGAGTTCCATGGGAAGCATCACATAAATACAGACCCATCAGTCACCCCATCATACGCACCTGCAGAAATATCCCCTCTGCAGTGACTGACAGATTCAGAGATGCATGCAGGTCATTAGAAAAGGGTCATAGCAAAAGTGAACTGACCCACTCCATGGATTACCAGCTTGGTCTTAACTGAAAAGAAAAATGGCACGATTAGGATGTGTTTGGATCCTAGAGACCTTAATAAGCCTATACTGGGACAGAATTACTCCATCCCCAGATGTTCCATGCTAACTATCTG
Organism: Chrysemys picta bellii; assembly: GCF_011386835.1. NCBI lineage: Eukaryota > Metazoa > Chordata > Testudines > Emydidae > Chrysemys > Chrysemys picta. The sequence continues at coordinate 40,343,178 of NC_088792.1, read as the reverse complement.
GTAAAAGCATATCCACTATTTCAGATGAGAAAGATGGATATTGGCAAGTGTTGTGATAATTGGGCCTACAAATTTACACTCACTGTTTTGAGTTGAACTCACAGTTAGGGTAAGTTCATAAGATGTCACAATAACCTATACCAACAAATGTTGATGGGGAAAGGTACAAAAGGGAGACAGACTGAATTAGTCCAAACAAAAAGTCCAACTGATACAACTCAAGGACTGTGTTAAGATCAAGCCTCGTAAACAAGAAGAGGGTGAAATCAGAAATCAGTGACTCAAAACTGATGTGTCAGAAACTAGGTCCAATTGGTGGACAAAATAATGAGGGGATGGGCTGTTCCACCGACCATTCCCCTTGTGGGTCCTTCATGAAAGAGGCTTTGAGAAGAAAAATTGGGTACTGGAGTGAGCTTCACCATCAGGGCTACACCCCCACCATCTCCTGCACCTCCAGGCCTTCGTCATCTTGACCTTGAGAGATGTCCTGACCAGATCAGGCCACAGAGAGGGACCCAGATGACATCTCCACCTCTACTGGCTCCAGCTGAATCCCAAACACCACTTGGGATGAAACGGAATTGGACTTTAACAACAACAGCTCCAACTCATCTCAACTAACCTCTTCTCTTTTCCCATAAAGGACAGTTATTGCCATCTTTGTTAACATCTAAGAGACTGTCAAACAACAGCGGCCGGGTTTCCTTCCAAAAACTCTCTTCAGCTAAAAGAAAAGAGAACAAGGGATGTTATTAAAATGGACACCTTGATTAATACTTTACATGTCAAATACTTTAATTGTTTTTCCTTCTTTTCTGTATTTAAGACAAGGTTAAAATTATTTTAATGGAATGTTTGCCATGGTACTAAGCAGGCTGAAGTCTCTGTATACCACATCCTGGACATTGTTTAATATTAAACAGTAACTAAGTTATGTTAACACCTTCAGCCCATATATCCTATCTAAATTAATTCAACATGTCACATTAGATTAGGAGTCATCTGAACTGTGCACTTTGAATACAGCCTAGGGAAGATACAATTTTCTCCATCTACCTTTTAGAATAAAGTCAGCTAGTGAAGTGTTTCAACAAAAGAATAATGAAATATCTGGAGATATTTCAGGCATCCATATAATAGCAGACAACATGATAATAGCAGCATCAACTCAGGCAGAACATGATCAGATACAGAATAAAGTGTGGCAAGGGCTCAAGTTCAACCCAGCTAAAATCCAGTTTATGGTAAAAGAAATCAAATACCTGGGACACATTCTCTCATCACAAGGAATTAAGCCAGATGACAGTCAGGTTGAAGCCATCGCTAACATGAGACCTCCACAGGACAAAAAGGCATTACAGAGAAGCTTGGGGGTGATTAGATTCCTTGAACAGTACATGCCAGGTGAAGCACCTTTGACTTGCTCCACTGAGACAATTCCTATGTGAGAACATAACTTGGCAATGATCATGGGAACAAGACAAGACAATGGAACAGCTAAAGACAGTGCTCTGTAATGTTCTGGTACTCAGTTGCTATGAGCCCAACAAGCCAGTCACTATTCAAGCAGACACATCCAAAGGTGGTTTAGGAGCTTGTCTATGGCAAGACAGAGGCCCTTTTTCACATGCATCATGAGCACTGACAAATCGAGAATGAACTACTGGCAATTGTGTTTGCCACAAAGAAATTTCATCAGTACATATATGGAGTACAGGTTGAGGTACACTCTGATCATAAATCATTGGAAGCAATATTCTCCAAAGCTTGAAGAAAAGTATCTGCAAGGCTACAATGCATGCTACTTCCATGATCTCAAAGTCACAGAAATCCTGGTAAAGAAATATCAATTGCAGACATTATTGAGAGTTGCAGTGGAATATACTACGGAAACAGATAATGAAATCACTGATGAAAAGGTTGTCTATGCAGTTGAGGCCACTTCTACACTCAGCACAGATTTGTTAAACTGAAGGTGGACAAACAGAAAGATCCTGTACTGCAAGTTTTACAGGATATTGTACATAAGAGCTGGCCCTATAGAGAAGACAAATGAATCTCAGACAGCAGCCATATTGTTCTGTGAAAGACTCTATTTCATTACAACAAGGGTTGTTAATGGCTGGTGACAGGATAATTATTCCTAACAGGACCACACATAAAATGCTTAACTGCTTAAATGGGTCACATCAAGGCATTCGCTGAACAAAAGCAAGAGCGGAGAAGACAGTGTAGTGGCCAGGTATGAAACAAAATATAGAACAACTTATAGAAGGATGGACAAAGTATTTCAGGAATGTAGGCTGAGTAACCAAAAAGTCTTGTGAGATTCCTGATCTGCCATGGCTAGAGATATTCCTGATCAGATATTCCTGATCGGCTATGGCTTCAGATAGCTTCAGATATTATTGACTACAGCAGACACTCATATCTACTCCTATTGGACTATCTTTTCATATTTCCAGAAGTTCTAAATCTGCCTGACAAGTAGCATGTTCTATTATTGCTAAACTGAAAGCTGTATTGGCAAGATATGGCATCCCTAAAAAGTTAGTGAGTGACTATATTTCATTTACAAACAGAGAAATGGGAACTTTGAGACCCCGGGGAGTGAAACTTGCTCACTCCAGTCCGGGATACCCGCAATCTAATAGAATGGTTAAGAGAACCATTCAGATGATAAAATACAGTGTTTCACAAAATATTGATCCCTACTTAACTATTTTGGAATTGAGAAACACACCACTGACAGGTATAGAATACTGTCCTGCACAATTGCTGATGGGGAGGATGTTGAAAACAACTCTTCCATCCTCACATACATTTCTGTAACCCAAAATACCTCAGAAGGCTCACACCAGATTAAGCAGCTACAGGAAAGACTGAAGAAATACTGTAACCAGAGAGCTAAGCCACTATCTGTGTTCCATCATTGAGATCCAGTACATGTGGAAACAACACAAGGTTGACAACCAGCAAGGGTGACAGTAACAGGTCCAAAGTCATAGTCATCTCACATTGAAACACCTACAGGAGAAAAGTACAGACATAACACATAGCACCTAAGATCTGACTATACAATGCAAACAATAGCAACACAACAAATATCTCAATGTGAAGAATCACAAGAGCAGCACGCAGTATCTATATCAGAAAACTAGCAATCAGAATTGACACCACCATGATCTGAGACATAGGTTGTATCAGAAAGAAAATTTACAAGAAGTGGACATCAGGTGCACCTATCAGCACAATACTGTAACTCGTATGAAAATTTTATACAGGGACAACAGGCAGAAGTAGACTGACCCAATGGTAAAGATTGAGCTGCAGCCAGTTAAGTGTTAATGACCTCTGACTCACACAGATGAAGTCAGTTGCAGGGGGGAAGCTGGACTTTTCAGTGTTTTTTTTAATCACATTGCATCCCTTTTCCCACCTCTTTTTAATACAATATTCAACTTATTGAAGCTCATTTTTCATATTCAGGATCTGAAGAATTGTCCCCTTCCAACAAAAATTCTCTTTGTTCTCTTCATTCCCCCATTTACACTTCTCACCCCTCCCTAGGGTAACCCTCCAAAGTTCCATATTCCACCTCCCTATTCCATCTCTTGCTCCTGACTCAAATGCCCTACCCAATTTGAAAAGTCAATCTTTCTCCTTCCCCAGCCAGACATCCCAATCCCATGTCCCCCATTCAATTTCTGCATCTCCCACCCAGTCCCTTAATTCCATTTGTTCACTCACTATTCTATCTATGATTTATATTTGTCCCCTTCCTGAATCCTTGTCTTGTTCCCTGTTCACTTACCCTCAAAATCCAAAGTGTAATGTAAACTCTTGTTGAATTTCGGACTGAGAGAGTCACAGCTGGCAGTTGTGGCCTACTGGACAGATAGAAGATGGTACCTGAGTTGGACTGTGATCTGCTGCTGGCCTTTAGGCTGACTGGTGTAGACTGGCAGGACACTCAGATACCCTCTTCTTTCCCCACTGGTCTTGGACCATCTTGAGAAGAGGCCTTTCTTGCTGACCTGGGTTGGTAAAGAAACAAGAGTAAACAAGAGCTGTGTATGTGCTTAGAGAATCTATACGAGAATGCAGTGATGAGGTCAGGAGGAGGGTGAGGAATCCATCTTTTAGTTTATTCAGGATTTGCCCTAGCAGCAGCACCTCCTTGTGAATGTATTTTCCTAGTGGCCACTTCTTTTACAATAAAATCTGAAGATTCTACTCTGCAAATGGCACAGGCGCAGTGTTCTGAGTTTCAGGTGATTTGCTTTTTTTGCAGAACTCTGCAAAAGGTCCCAAACAGAGAACAAAAAGGCAGTTAACAGATATATAAAGTTCTTAAGTGAAAGATTACACTGTTCTGTGCCAGCTTTTATTTTGATTTTGCCCATAATATGTCTTTGTTCAAAGAATTCTCAACTGCAAGATAAAGAAGTATGTCACACCTGAAGTTACACTTTTCTTATATTCTCCCTTTTTAAAAGATTGCTTTGCTGCTACAGATTTTTCCTTTCTCTTTCTTTCTCTCTCTCACTGCATTACTACTTCTCCAGCCTCACTTTAATTACTTTAGGTTTCCTGGGGCAACATGTTCTAAATGGAAGCAATCATAATTTAGTTGGTTGGGAGCTCTAAGCAATAAAGCATTTCCAGCAGCTCTAATTCAGCTGAGGTTTTTATTTGTTTTTAAATAGTGAGCCCTCATTAACTAAGAGACTTTCTATGGATCCAAGAATATTTCTGAACATTTGAATAAAATATGATCATGTTCATCCCCAGTTTAGTGCTGAAGAAACTTCCTGCTAGTATCCTCTGCGCATTGATAGCTACACTGCCAGCTGCTGATTGCAAAAACCCTTGCTGTCTTCAAAACTGCCTGGCAAATGAGATGTAAAGAAAAAGGCTTGCCATGCAGGAGATCCAGAATTTTCTCCTGCCACTCAAGCTACTTAGAGATTTCAAATTCCTCTCCACCAGTAGGGAGAGGCAGGATTCATAATGGGAATTACTCATCCAGGAATTAGGGTCAGTTTTAGGGATGGGAAAGTATAGTTAAGGATCAATCCAAACCTCCTCTTTAAACTTAAACTTTTAACCAGTACTTAGTGTTATGAAAAAAGTTCATTAACTTTAAAAAATAATAATGTTTCCATACCTAGTTTCATATGGGTCCAGAGGATGAAGTACTAAAATACTGCATAAAAAGCTATTCTCCTTGTAGTTCTAGCCCAGCTGAAAAAAGGAAGGACCAGAAATACTGTTAAAATGCCTTGTTTTACATGATTTCCATGCCAATTCGAGCTCAAAGAGGATTGTATCATATACCAAACATCCAAACTTTTGTCTGCTAAAGCAAACCAAAATTCTACATTTTTGGTTTTCACCCATCACTGCTTTAATTAGTTATACTTCATTAGTTATAATGCCCACATGCCAAAATGCCTCTGGCGTATCCTAACAAAAGCATAACTAACAATTTCATTTCAAAAAGACAATCTGGCTGATAATCAAGCATCTTACAACCTATTAGTAAATCCTCCAATATCTCACATCCTCAACACGCCCCATTCAAATCAATATCCAACCAAAAAGGAAATTTAATTTGCACTGCAAGGAGGGCACAGATGAATTCTGGCTGCAGTACCAAGGCTGTTTAAATGAGTTGTTGTGCTCCATTTGCTGCAACAGAAGGGATGGAAATCTCTTTGTAATTGAGGCACTTGAGGGGAGATGGGGACTCCATCCGGCCCAGTGCTCTGAGTTCCAGTCTGAGGCCCTCAAGACTGGACAGTTAAATTTCCTGTTTTCCCAAGACTGTTATTTATTTTTATTGAGGTAGCATCAAGGAGCTCTAGCCATGGACTAGGACTCTGTTGTGCTAGGTGCTATACAAACACAACAAAAAGTCCCTGGGGAACTTGCAGTCTCTCTCTCCCGCACCTTTTCAAAGCCAAAGTACAATAAAGTTCTCAGTTTAGCCAATCTGTAGCCACATTCTCTTGGAAGCTTTCCCTTTTTCCAAACAAAATATAGCAAGACTGCTTGCTAGTGAACAGTTCTTCTTGTGCTCTTTCTTTCTTTATTTCTTTCTTAGGTAGGCTAAAATAAAGAGAACCAACAGCCTCAAGCCTACAATAGGTTCATATTCAGGTCAATAATAATCCTTTGGTGTGTTGCAAATCTTTCCCCTCGTCCAGGTCCATGGGCTACTTAACCACCTTAAAAAGCCCTTAGCACTGACTTATAAATGCTTCAAGAAGGTTGCTTCCTGGCCCTGCTGCTTAATCCTTTCTCTCAGATTGTGGAATGCCAGGGCTCGGTGACCTGGCCACACTACTCTGCCGCTGGGGACCCAGACAGAGCACTGAATTGGGATTCAGGAGATGTGGATTCTATTCCTGGCTTGGCCAGTGGCCTTCTGGGTGACCTAAAGCAAGTCATTTCACCTCCCTGTGCCTCTGTTTCCTGATCTGGTGATAAAGATATTTACCTCTTTTGTAAAGCATTTTCGATATCTATTTTTGACAAGCTCTATATAGTAGCTAGATATTATATTCCTGTTACAATACACTAGCTTTGCTGAAAACACTGCAGCAAAAGAACTTTATTTAAACAACCTTAGTGACATATGGAGGGGAGAGAGCATTCCAATGTCACAAGCCTTCAGGAAAAGTATTAGTCTCCCGTACATTCAGAATTACACGGTGAGATGGTGAGCATTTCCAACCCATCCAACTCAAATATTTCAAGATCAGTTATCCCTCAGGTAGATTAGACCTAAATTATGTGTGGCTTTATATACCAAAAGCAAGACCTTGGGGCTCACTCGGTGAGTTATAGGCATCAGTAGTCATTTTAATGCTTTAATGAACAACCATGACAATTCAGAGGTGTGTCAGAAAGCCATAAACAAGGCCAAAAGTTTGACTTTGTGGGCTCTTTCAGAGATCAGTCAAATGCGATACTTGCCCTTGGCACAGATGATCTGCTGGAAATGCAGATATATGTGAATGCTAATTTTTGACTGCTGCTTCAGCTTTTTCTGCACTGAGGGGTTCTAAATGATGCTTGGAAATAAGATTTTTTTAAACTAATTAGTTACAATTTTGGTTTATTCAGCTTTAGAAGATTGACCTCTGTCTTGAGATTTTATGATGAGTATTTATATAGCATAATCACAGGTATAAACAGGAGCAGACACCATAAGAAACTCTGGGCCGTTGGAGACAATTAAGAATTAGGGCTGTCGAGTAATCACAGTTAACTCACACAATTAACTTAAAAAATTAATCGTGATTAAAAAAATTAATCGCAATTAATCGCACTTTTAATTGCACTGTTAAACAATAGAACAATAATTGAAATTTATTAAATATTTTTGGACATTTTTCTACATTTTCAAATATATTTATTTCAATTACAAACACCGAATACAAAGTGTATAGTGCTCACTTTATATTATTTTTATTACAAATATTTGCACTGTAAAAATGATAAACAAAGAAATAGTATTTTTCAATTCCCCTCATACAAGTACTGAAGTAAAAATCTCTTTATCATGCAACTAACAAATGTAGCTTTTTTTTGTTACATATCTGCACTCAAAAAAACAAAACATTTAAAACTTTTGAGCCTACAAGTCCACTCAGTCCTACTTCTTCTAAGAATCTGAAGTGCCTTCCAAAACCTGAGAGGGAAGAGATGTGGAGCATGCTTTCAACCGTCTTAAAAGAGCAACACTCTGATGCAGAAACTACAGAATCCAAATCACCAAAACAAAAACAAACAAAAAAAATCAATCTTCTGCTTGTGAAATCTGACTCAGACTGCAACACCGGCTACAACAGTGCTATGTGAACGCTTTTCTCACTTTTAGATGACACTGTAAATAAGAAGCAGGCAGCATTCTCTCCTGTAAATGTAAACAAATTTGTTTGTTTGAGCGATTGGCTGACCAAGAAGAAGGACTGAGTGCACTTGTAAGCTCTAAAGTTTTACATTGTTTTATTTTTTAGTGCTGTTATTTTTTTGTACATAATTCTACATTTCTAAGTTCAACTTTCATGATGAAGCGATTGCACTATGTTATTTGTATTAGGTGAATTTAAAAATACTATTTCTTTTTACTATGCAAATATTTGTAATAAAAATAATATAAAGTAAGCACTGTACACTTTGTATTCTGTGTGGTAATTGAAATCAATATATTTGAAAATGTAGAAAACATCCAAAAAAATTAAATAAATAGTATTCTATTATTCTTTAACAGTGCTATTAATTTTTTTAATTGCTTGCCAGCCCTGTTAAGAATCCATTATCTGCTTTGCGCCATTCAGTCATAAATGTTAGGAATTTCTTAACCTTGTAGTCTTTATATAAAGCTGGTTAACCAAACAATGAACATTTTTCAGAAAATTAGAGAAAGGTTACTTTTTTTTTTAAAAAAAAAGGACTCCAGTAGATTTCCCTTTTTTCTTCTCTGTCACACCTTTTTTCTTTATCTTTCTGTACCTTTTCCTTTCACTCTTTTTAGTCTGTTTTCTCTCGCAGTAGGCTTTTCAGTAGCGTTTAATGCTGTTTTAAACTTTATTTCATGATGTCTTGTACTTCATTGAGAAATGCAGAAGTAGAAAAGAATCAAAAGAAAAACAATCTGTCCCTTCTCCCCACCCCACCCCTTCTCTCTATATTTTAAACAGATTAAAATCAAATGTATCAGTTTATCAACAGAATAGGTAGAACAAAGGTGGCAGCTGCATACACTTCCTCACACTGCACCAACATGAATCTAGCCTCACCTGGTAGGGACTCTCATGTTTAACAATGGTGTCAGATGATCCTGGTTAACCAGGTGAGATTATACTTCACCTTGTATGACACCTGAGTTTCTGACTTCATTGCTCAGGCTGCCAACAAAGGGGCCAGTTCTCACTGGATTATGCCAACTAGGTGCTAGAGGATAGTATAATTTTTTTGGTTGGTCACTGCTTTCACTGGGGTGAAAGGTTCCATTCGATAGCTCAGAACTCATACAAACTTTCCCATCCTTTCAACACCAAAAAAACCCAAAACCGTTATTGCTCCTTGACCCCAATATAAAAATCAACTCTTCTCTTCCCTGAGAGGAGAGCCTTGAAGAAGCAAATAGACAAACCAGTTGGAAACTCTGAATTGCTGGATTACATTTTTGCTGCAAAGTTCTTCATTCTCTGTCTTTACTGCCTCAGTGAAGAACCAGAATTTGGAAGTCAGACCTAGGCAGTATCCCAACTGTTTGCAATGAGTTACTATCATTCAGCCCGCCAGGTGGTACAACTCTCAAATGAATCTCAATGGGATATATATTGATTTTTGGTCACCCCTTTCAGGAGCTGTGAGCCTCCTCTATCATACACTCAAAAGGGACAGAATTCTCCAGCTGAGACATTCCAGTTGTTCCCCCTCTCCATCTTACCAATACCCTTCATGTACCCAATCTTCAATCCCTTATGAGCCACTGTAAAAGATTTTGAGATAGTTATCTAACTGATCATCTTCCCCAAACTCCCTAGCTCTGTCAAGAAGAGCTGTGACCGGGGGGGGTGGGGGGGGAGGAGGGAGGGAGGGAAAGGGATGCTTCAGTAATTAAATAGCATTAGCAATTTTTCAGAAAAGTTGCCTCCTTTTGAAGGATGGTCTATGGTCAGTGTAGTCAACAGTTAGATTTGTTTGCTGATTTCTAAAATGTAGCTAGGTTTATTTTCAATGACATTGAAAAGCAGTTTGGTGCTTCCTAACTTAGAACCTGAAATGTTTAAGAGGTGTGTTTAAATCTTGATGTATTGTACTAGCCTGCTGGCTAGAATAAAGAATCAGCTTTCCCTACACCATACTGGGAGAGATGTCACCGATGTGCCTGGCAGGCCTTGATCCTGGTATTCCTAAGGCACCAAACAATTTTGGTTGACCTCAGTGACAGTTCCACATGCACACAGGTTACAGTATCAGGCCTAAGATCAGAGTAACATTCATGCCTCTGGAGGTACTGGTACTATAACTGTATGTGTGCTTTCCAAGCTAAGAAGAGTGAAAGTGGCCACAAAATTTAGGAGCACAGGAAAATCTGAAGAAAAATATTCATGCAAGCTGAAAAAGTCATGGATCTAGAATCCCCTCACCACTTTTAAGAAGAAGAGAACCATTACCTGGATGAATGGATTTGGGAGAAACTATTACAGAATTAAAATGAAAAAGAAGAGGGCTTCATTCCTATGGTAATTTATTCCTTGGCAAAGAACAATAGCCAAGATTTTCAAAAGTGACTAATAATTTTGGGTGCCTCAATTTTGGGGTTCCAAATTGACATGCTGTGATGAGTCCACTGCCCTGCCCCTCTTCCTGGGCCCGCTAGCTGTCCCAATAAAGTGCAGAGAGGCCTCCAGTTGTGCAGCACCCGTGGCTTTATTTAGACACACAGTTCTCCAACCACCAGTGTTGAGCTATATACAAGGCTTGCAGGGTTAGTTCCCTCTTTTCCTGCAGTCAGCCCACAGCTAGGAGACTCACCTTTTCCTGGCTGGCTTTTCTGCTGGCTCCCAGCCCTCATGACTGCTGGCTTGTCAGGCCCGCAGGTGAAGCCAATCCTCAGGCCAGGCATCAGGTCTGTTTCACCAGCCCCAACCTATTTCTCGTGATTGGAGCTGGCTGAGGAGGGGTAATTAGATGTTTTTGCACCAGCACCCTGTTACACATGCCTTACAGAGGTCAGGTCTTCAGAAAGTGCTGAGCACCTCTCCTCTGCAAAGCAAACCCCTTTAAGGGGTGTCAAGTTGGGAACCCAAGAATTGAGGCACCCAAAATCACTAGTCACTTTTCAAAATCTTGGCCAATTATGTTATTAGTTAACTTCCTTCATGCATGTATTTGTTCTTTTATTTCCCATGCTTTCCTTGATGCATGGAACACCTATGCTAAACTAGTCCACATAGCCACTACACTGTTCTCCTTCAGAACCTTCCTCAGTACTCACTTCTACCCTGCTACCTATAGTAAATCACCAACTATTAATGGGAAGTTTGAAGACCTTTGGCGATATTATACACTCAAAAACTACATTAAAAATATTGGTAAGGTTGCAAAGCCAAGACCGCAAAAGTGAGGAAATGCCAGAATTTAGGTTGCCTCTGCAATATAATTTTCATCTTAACTCTTCTCCCTAGACATGGTTGCTTCTAGAGTTCCTCCCTTGGGACTACTTAGACGGTATCTTAGATTCTTTCTCTTCTGAACAACCTTAGTGCTTCAATACAATCTATGTAACCTTTTACCAGCAGGATCTAAACCTAATTACTAGGGTGTGGTGTCTCAGGCAAACCTTGCCAATCTATTTTAGTGTGTTTGTACAACACCTGCCCACAGTGAGCCTGCAAACTTGATTGGACGTCTGGGTGCTACTTCATACATGCATAATAGCATATAATAACACACTGATCCAAGACTACCACTTTTCTGTCTATCTCTGTCCAAGCTTATGCTACATCCATCCTGAGTTTTCTATTAAAGAGAGATCCCCATCTGAAAACCAAAGGTCATGGATTTATTATTTTTTATAAATAATTGAAATAACTTAATTCATTAGTTGAGTTTATCAGAGCACCAATCCTAAAACCTATATTTGCCAAAAAATAAAGCTTTCATGATATTTTGCCCTGCTGAATTTGTTCAGGAAAATCTGTAGAATTAATGAAAGTATTTAATTTTCCAACCAGAATGACATAGCTGCACTATATAGATTTGGGAGGGAACATCATATCCTGAAGTCCTTAATTAGGCAACTCCCCACATTTACCTCAATGAGCATTTTGTCTGAGTAGCAACTGAAATATTTGGCTCTAGAGTTGCATAAAACTTCCAATGTTCTCTTCTCAAGTCATTGCATGTGATGATTTTCCATCTGCAAAATCTGCCTTTTTTATTCTTTATCTAAATATACAGCTGTGAGAGAAAATACTTTGGTTGCTTTTTTTCAGGAACCAGCATCAGGAAAAATGTGAGTAATTCATGTTGATAATAGCCAGTCTTACCCTGCTCTAAAATTGTCCCCATAGTCCCTGTTTCAGTCTGTTGGAAACCAAACCTTCACACAGCTTTTTACCAATTCTCAATTTCTACTGAAAATAAATGACTAGCATATGACAAGCAATAGCGCAAATTGGTTGTTTCTGAACTGCTTATTGCAGAAGTATGCCAAATGTTTACCATGTTGTACATAGGCAATGGGCAAGCTTTAGTCAATAATATGGGCCTTCAGTGAGAAAGTTCAGAGTCCCATGAGTCTTAGATCTACTGGTAGTAACTTAACTGTCAGTTTAACATTGTATTTAGTCTTCAGCGAACCATGATCACGTAAACTAGTCAAGACAAATAATACACATTAATAGAGTTACGTTGGTTCACTGAGCCAAGTTGTGTTTTCATTTACTCCAGCTTTATACCAGTGTCACTGAATGTAAAATTTGGCCCAATAACTGCAGCACCATCCAGATAGGATAAAATATTAATTTATCTGCAATCCAATAGAGTCCTTTTGGGTACTCTGTCCAAGAACAAAAGTTTTCCCAAGTTCTTGAAGAGGAAGAGGATTGAAGATGAAATCATCTTTTCCACTATGTCTCCTTATAAAATTTGTCATCCAGTCAGGAAACAGAAGCAATACTTTGTGACCAAATCACATGCCATGAATAACAAAAAGACAAAAACATAGCTATAGCATATGTTTACATGAAGTAACTGAATAATTGAAAATAATGAATAAGTTCCTATCCTGCCAATAGAATCATAGAATATCAGGGTTGGAAGGGACCTCAGGAGGTCATCTAGTCCAACCCCCTGCTCAAAGCAGGACCAATTCCCAACTAAAGCATCCCAGCCAGGGTTTTGTCAAGCCGGGCCTTAAAAACCTCCAAGGAAGGAGACTTCACCACCTCCCTAGGTAACGCATTCCAGTGCTTCACCACCCTCCTAGTGAAATAGTGTTTCCTAATATCCAACCTAGACCTCCCCCACTGCAACTTGAGACCATTGCTCCTTGTTCTGTCATCTGCCACCATTGAGAACAGCCAAGCTCTCCATCCTCTTTGGAACCCCCCTTCAGGTAGTTGAAGGCTGCTATCAAATCCCCCCTCATTCTTCTTTTGAGACTAAACAATCCCAGTTCCCTCAGCCTCTCCTCATAAGTCATGTGCTCCAGACCCCTAATCATTTTTGTTGCCCTCCGCTGGACTCTTTCCAATTTTTCCACATCCTTCTTGTAGTGTGGGGCCCAAAACTGGACACAGTACTCCAGATGAGGTCTCACCAATGTCAAATAAAGGGGAACGATCACGTTCCTCGATCTACTGGCAATGCCCCTACTTATACAGCCCAAAATGCCTTCTTGGCAACAAGAGCACACTGTTGACTCATATCCAGCTTCTCGTCCACTGTGAGCCCTCGGTCCTTTTCTGCAGAACTGCTACCTAGCCATTCGGTCCCTAGTCTGTAGCAGTGCATGGGATTCTTCTGTCCTAAGTGCAGGACTCTGCACTTGTCCTTGTTGAACCTCATCAGGTTTTTTTTGGCCCAATCCTCTAATTTGTCTAGGTCCCTCTCTATCCGATCCCTACCCTCTAGTGTATCTACCACACCTCCTAGTTTAGTGTCATATGCAAACTTGCTGAGAGTGCAGTCCACACCATCTTCCAGATCATTAATAAAGATATTAAACAAAACCGGCCCCAAGACCGACCCTTGGGGCACTCCGCTTGAAACCGGCTGCCAACTAGACATGGAGCCATTGATCACTACCTGTTGAGCCCGACGATCTAGCCAGCTTTCTATCCACCTTACAGTCCATTCATCCAGCCCATACTTCTTTAACTTGGCGGCAAGAATACTGTGGGAGACTGTATCAAAAGCTTTGCTAAAGTCAAGGAATAACACATCCACTGCTTTCCCCTCATCCACAGAGCCAGTTATCTCATCATAGAAGGCAATTAGGTTAGTCAGGCACGACTTCCCCTTCGTGAATCCATGCTGACTGTTCCTGATCACTTTCCTCTCCTCTAAGTGTTTCATAATTGATTCCTTGAGGACCTGCTCCATGATTTTTCCAGGGACTGAGGTGAGGCTGACTGGCCTGTAGTTCCCCGGATCCTCCTCCTTCCCTTTTGTAAAGATGGGCACTACATTAGCTTTTTTCCAGTCATCCGGGACCTCCCCTGATCGCCATGAGTTTTCAAAAATAATGGCCAATGGCTCTGCAGTCTCATCCGCCAACTCCTTTAGCACCCTCGGATGCAGCGCATCCGGCCCCATGGACTTGTGCACGTCCAGTTTTTCTAAATAGTCCCGAACCACTTCTTTCTCCACAGAGGGCTGGTCACCTTCTCCCCATATTGTGCTGCCCCGTGCAGCAGTCTGGGAGCTGACCTTGTTCGTGAAAACAGAGGCAAAAAAAATCATTGAGTACATTAGCTTTTTCCACATCCTCGGTCACTAGGTTGCCTCCCTCATTCAATAAGGGGCCCACTCTTTCCTTGACTTTCTTCTTGTTGCTAACATACCTGAAGAAACCCTTTCTTGATACTCTTAACATCTCTTGCTAGCTGCAACTCCAAGTGTGATTTGGCCTTCCTGATTTCACTCCTGCATGCCCAAGCAATATTTTTATACTCCTCCCTGGTCATTTGTCCAATCTTCCATTTCTTGTAAGCTTCTTTTTTGCGTTTAAGATCAGCAAGGATTTCACTGTTTAGCCAAGCTGGTCGCCTGCCATATTTACTATTCTTTCTACGCATCGGGATGGTTTGTTCCTGCAACCGCAATAAGGATTCTTTAAAATTCAGCCAGCTCTCCTGGACCCCTTTGCCCTTCATGTTATTCTCCCAGGGGATCCTGCCCATCTGTTCCCTGAGGGAGTCAAAGTCTGCTTTTCTGAAGTCCAGGGTCTGTATTCTGCTGCTCTCCTTTCTTCCTTGTGTCAGGATCCTGAACTCGACCATCTCATGGTCACTGCCTCCCAGGTTCCCGTCCACTTTTGCTTCCCCAACTAATTCTTCCCTGTTTGTGAGCAGCAGGTCAAGAAAAGCTCTGCCCCTAGTTGGTTCCTCCAGCACTTGCACCAGGAAATTGTCCCCTACACTTTCCAAAAACTTCCTGGATTGTCTGTGCACCGCTGTATTGCTCTCCTAGCAGATATCAGGGTGATTAAAGTCTCCCATGAGAACCAGGGCCTGCGATCTAGAAACTTCTGCTAGTTGCCAGAAGAAAGCCTCGTCCACCTCATCCCCCTGGTCTGGTGGTCTATAGCAGACTCCAACCATGACATCACCCTTGTTGCTCACACTTCTCAACTTTATCCAGAGACTCTCAGGTTTTTCTGCAGTTTCATACCGGAGCTCTGAGCAGTCATACTCCTCTCTTACATACAACGCAACTCCCACACCTTTTCTGCCCTGCCTGTCCTTCCTGAACAGTTTATATCCATCCATGATAGTACTCCAGTCATGTGAGTTATCCCACCAAGTCTCTGTTATTCCAATCGCATCATAGTTCCCTGACTGTGCCAGGACTTCCAGTTCTTCCTGCTTGTTTCCCAGGCTTCTTGCATTTGTGTATAGGCACTTAAAATAACTCATCAATTGTCCCTCTTTCTCAGCATGAGACAGGAGTCCTCCCCTCTTGCGCTCTCCTGCTTGTGCTTCCTCCCAGGATCCCATTTCCCCACTTACCTCAGGGCTTTGGTCTCCTTCCCCCGGTGAACCTAGTTTAAAGCCCTCCTCACTAGGTTGGTCAGCCTGTTGGCGAAGATGCTCTTCCCTCTCTTCGTTAGATGGAGTCCGTCTCTGCCTAGCACTCCTCCTTCTTGGAACACCATCCCATGGTCGAAGAATCCAAAGCCTTCTCTCCGACACCACCTGCGTAGCCATTCGTTGACTTCCACGATTCGACGGTCTCTACCCAGGCCTTTTCCTTGCACAGGGAGGATGGACAAGAACACCACTTGCGCCTCAAACTCCTTTATCCTTCTTCCCAGAGCCATGTAGTCTGCAGTGATCTGCTCAAGGTCATTCTTGGCAGTATCATTGGTGCCCACATGGAGAAGCAGGAAGGGGTAGCGATCCAAGGGCTTGATGAGTCTCGGCAGTCTCTCCGTCACATCGTGTATCCTAGCTCCTGGCAAGCAGCAGACCTCTCGGTTTTCCCGGTCGGGGCGGCAGATAGATGACTCAGTCCCCCTGAGGAGGGAGTCCCCGACCACCACTACCCTCCTCTTGGGAGTGGTGGTTGTGGAACCCCCATCCCTAGGACAGTGCATCTTTTGCCTTCCAATCGGTGGAGTCTCCTTCTGCTCCCGTCCCTCAGATGGGTCATCTAGTCCACTCTCCGCATTAGTACCTGTAGAGAGAACATGGAAATGATTGCTCACCTGTATCTCCATTGCTGGTACGTGGATGCTCCTCTTTCTCCTTCTGGAGGTCACATGCTGCCAAACTTCTTCACCATCCTTCTGTCCCTGCTGCGCCTGCTCTGAATCTGCAGAACTTTGTGGCCGTAGAAGCATCTCCTGACGTCTGTCCAGGAAATCTTCATTTTCCCTTATGCAATGCAGAGTCGATACTCATTTCTCCAGACCTCGAACCTTCTCTTCCAATATGGAGACCAGCTTGCACTTTGTACAGACAAAGTCGCTTCTGTCCTGTGGGAAAAAACACAAACATGGCACAACCTGTGCAGGTTACAACAGCTGATGGCTCACCTTCCACATCACCTTCCTCTTAAGAGCTTCCTCAGCTGTTACAGGAACTACTCAGAGAAACCTGCAGATGAAAGCCTCAGTGAGCTCTCCCCAGGCAAACTCCCTCTGTTAGCCTCTGCTGTTTGCTGTTCATACTTATGCATGAGCTTAACTTTCAGCACGTGCTTGATCCTTTTGACTTCATAGACAAATTTCAAGTTGTAAAGTTTTGTGTTCTCAAAAAGAACAGGAGTACTTGTGGCACCTTAGAGACTAACAGATTTATTAGAGCATAAGCTTTCGTGGACTACAGCCCACTTCTTCGGATGCTTCAAAAGTTTTTTTTCTCTTACTTAATTGGCCTCTCAGAGTTGGTAAGACAACTCCCACCTGTTCATGCTCTCTGTATGTGTGTATATATATCTCCTCAATATATGTTCCATTCTATATGCATCCGAAGAAGTGGGCTTTCCCGCTATTCTTTCAGCTTTTCCAAAGTCTCCTTTTTAATACTACATACTTTATATATGGAGTTGATATCCATGTGATAAATTGCATGATACATTTATTTATCATGTTCCTTTGACTACCTCATCTGACTCCAGCTCACCCTAATCCATCCACACTACTCTCAAGATTTATTCTAAATTTCAAACAAATACAATATTTAAAATTGACCTGCCACACAAGTATTTTCTTTTCCTCTCTCAAATGTGGAATTTCCCATCAAAATTACTCCTTCCTGAGGCCCAGGAAAAATAAGAGTTCAGCCTTGGAGTGGAAACAGCTTTTTCACTTTTGGAGGAAGAGAAAAGACACATCTCACCTTCTTATATACAGTGTGGGTATAGAATATATACAATGTGGGTGTACGTATTAACACATACAAACACACACATATCTATACACACATATGTATATAATGCTCACGTGTATGTAATAGGTATGTGTCACTTCTAAAGCTGTCACAGGAACGGGCTACTAAGCAACTCACTAAAACAGGATATTTATTATGAAGGAAGCTCTCAAAGTCTGATGGTCAACTAGCTTGCTATCAGCAATATTAGTGCGTTTTGCATTTCAAAACCTCACTGCATCTCTAATATTTTAGCTTTTCTCCCCAATATTAAGAAAACAATTTAAATAGTCCTACTATTAAGAATGAAATATGTCAGTAGCAGATACTACAGCAATGTAGGTGTAAATACCAAAATAGATAGTAGCTTTGAAAGCAAAGAATTAATGTTGCGTTAATGACAATGTTGAATGGGATTTCATTCCAATTGAACATTAGTTACTAGACACAGTAGACTTACCCAGTCCTAATCAAGGAGTTTGAATTCTTTGTTAATTATGTACAAATGAATGTTTGATAAATTCTCAATATTCTTAGCATACACATTTCATTTGTTCTGTATATAAACATTTATAACCTACTTTCTGTGTGGAGGCCAAATTACACTCTGGGGGACACACTGTGGAACCCCATGGACTTCAGTGATGTTTTATCAGCTGTCATTTGGAGCAGAATTTGGCCTAGTGTATTTAAAGCTATGGAAAATGTGCAATAGTTAACATAAAAGGGGAGATAACAAGACAGCATGGTGGTATTGAAGTCAGGTCTGTCTACTGGCTCACAGCAAAGTTTTACTTCTGTGTCTTAAAGACAATGGGACATATTTTGATCTTAGTTACACTGGCATAAATTTAGAAAATTCCACTGACATCAGAGGTGTTGCTTTGGATTTACAGGGAGTCAGGACAGCAGAAATGTTAAGCTACAATTCAACAAAGCATTTAGACACATGCGTGAATGCTTTACTGAAGTAGGATGAGATTGTTCATATTCTTAAGCCCTTTCCTGAATCAGGACCATATGTTTGAATGTATCAGCATTTTATGAGCCAGAAGTATATATGAAACTAGACAGAGGGTTCAAAATGGAACCACAAATTCAAATACCTCTGAGCATGAAGCTGGAGGAGGTTAGAAACCTGGATCTGACTCAGTAACATTACCCGATCTATAACGATGTCAGTTACAAAAGTTCACTTTAGTAGAGAATGAGTCATATTCAGCAAATGACTTCACTAACATTGTTTTGGCATAAGAAAGGGCATAATTTGTGTCCTCTGGACTAAATCCTCATCCTGGGCCCAATTCTGCCACCTTTACATAAGTTAAGTAGTTCCATTAACAATGATCTAGCCCAAATTCAGAATGAAAAGGGGAAAAAATGGAAAATGTTAAAAAAAATATTAAGCTCTATGAATATTTTAAAGAAATTACAGGTCAGAAGGGACCATTAAATCATCTAGTCTGAACTCTTAAATTAATTACTATGTGATGTAAATAAATTCCTAAAATCAATCAGACAAATATAACTATTATTTAGGAGCCTTTTGAAGATACATAAAGTGAAAATGATAGATTTGTAAAGCAAAAAACAACTTAAAACGTACGTTAAAACATTACATAAAAATTGGATTACCTCATTTTGTCTATTTAATAATTATATATGGATCCAATACTGCTTTTAAAATTAAAACATCTAAAAATAGTGAATATTATCTTTGCAACAAAGATATTGTGGTAAAGAGAAGAATTAAATTCTTAAATTAATTATTTGTCAGAATAAAAACAAAGACTTTTATTCATGGCTACAGACAGTATTTAAAATGAGATGCTTGAAACAGCAGTGATTGGAATGTACATGTGACATTGCACAGATCTTGAAAACTTTCTAAAAAAAGTTAATTCATCATTCTAATCTTGGGTCGGAGGATTACGCTGACATTCTGACATAAACCAGCAGTTTACCATTTTTACTATGTCAAACAATTGATGAGGACTATTTTTAAGTATGGCTTATGGCCAGAGTATGAAGGATAGCACATCCAGCTTCACAGCACCACCTATCTCAGGGCACTGGGGACCAGGAATATGCCTGTAGTATGAAGGTCATTTTCTGTCCTGGACCCACATGATCATCAGAGATTTCTCTCAGGTCAAATGTCAGTGTCTAGAGTAGTAGAATCAGGGCAGGGGGTGGGAGCTCTTTTTCCCTATAATATTACTGGAAGTCACTAGATGGGGCTATTATAAAATATTATAAATTCTGTTTATTTGAATGGTAAAGCAGTTAGATCTTGAAAGAAGTGCTTATTGTCAATTGTGGAGCACTTCTTTTAGATGCCAATCATACATCAATAAATACTTTTTACTGTCATAGGTCCTGATCCTGTAATGTGTCACACACAAGTTGTCAGTGATTACTGCACTGAAAACAAAGGAAAATATAAATGATGTAGCCTCATTTGTACATTCCCATGTGAATTCACTTAGTCTCTGACTGAATCATTTCTTCACTGCAGCTGCTGTCTACAGGGTCTACCACCATGAGCAAACAAAAACATTGCATGGTGTCTCCACATTACACGCCTGTTGGCTAATTCTCATCATTCATGAATGTAACATCATTCACATGATTTAGTAAAGCAAACTAGCATCACAGGTGAATTTCCAGATTTAGGCCTGCTTCGTCTCTTGTTGAAGTCAATGGCAAAACTCCCATTGGCTTTAATGGGAAAACTGTTTGTCTGACATGTAGTGTCTTTAACGCTGTTGGTGGTAATATAAATCATTGGACTTACTGGCATGCTGCACATTCATCTAGATATAAAGAGAATCGAGCATACAGGGCCAGATTCTCCAGCCTGATCTTATCTATACCTTTTGCACTCACGCTGTACAAAGGAAATAAGACACATCTTTCCAATGGGGGAATCATTGTTATACTGGACAGAGAATCTGCATAATCAGGTCCTTTTGACACTCCTTCCAGGAATCCTGGTGTATGGAATATGTGGGAGCAGACATAGGGCATGACCAGAGTGCAACAGACAGTACCATTTGGCAGAATTTAGTGCAGCCTCCAGGGTTTCTGTAAATTCCACCAATGCCCTGGCTGGAGCAGACAAGACTAGAGAACCAGGGAGCCATAAAAAAGTTGGCTCCTTCCCTCTCTGTTGAACTGAACAAAAACTCGTACAACAAAGAGTCTGGACCATAATTGGCATCAAATTATTTATCCACAGAATTTAGCCTGTAAACGGTCCTTCTCTTTGCAGAGTATTCACAAGATGATGTCAATTTTTTCAAATCTGAAAGAACATAGTGACTTTTTTCCAAATTTGTCAATTCTGAGAATTGATTGCAATGAACTATATTGTCTATTCAATCAATGTTGATTAGTTGTGATCGGCCAGATAAGTTGCATGTTATTACGGTAGCACCTCAAAGTTATGAAAACCTGGGGAATGGAGGTTGTTCATAACTCTGAAGTGTTTGTAACTCTGAACAAAATGTTATGATTGTTCTTTCAAACGTTTGCAACTTAACATTGGCTTAATGCAGCTTTGAAACTTTACTATGAAGACGAAAAATGCTGCTTTCCCTTTATTTTTAGTAGTTTACATTTAACATAGTACTGTACTGTATTTGCTTTTTTTTTTTTTTTTTTTTGTCTCTGCCTGAGTGCATACTTCTGGTTTCAAATGAGGTGTGTGGTTGACTGGTAAGTTTTTAACTTCCATGTTCATAACTCTGAGGTTCTACTGCACTTCTATTCCATGATGGATGAGCACACCAGCACTTCCAGCACAAATACTCACATGTGTAGATTTAAAATGTCCATGAGTATTTGTGCCAGTAAAACTCTATTGCACTAATATTTTCACACACACACAAACAAAAGGAGCCCAAGCAATGTTGAAGTAAATTAGTTTATTATTCACAGAAAATTGTTTCCAGTATTTCTCAGCTCTAGAAATAAATGTTATGTGTTGGGTTAAGCCTCAATGAAACTGTGGTGTAAGAGCTATTTTTCATTATTGATAAACATATTAAACAGTTCAGCTCCTTTCTGGAATCAGATAGTTGAAACAATAACAGCCTCCACCCAAACATGGGCACATGCAAGGCACATGTGGGTGGTGGTGTTTTACTGGGTATTGTTTGGTGGAAGTGTGTGTGTCTGTCTGTATAAGAAAAGCGGGAGAAACAGCAGAAAAGCAAGGATGCAGCTGGAACAAGCACTGGTAATGTGACTCTGAGAAAAGCCTAAAGAGAGAGCTTTTTGGCTAAGTGCTGGCTCAAAAGAGGCTTGGAACTGTCCAAAGAAACTGTCTCCTGCTGTTTGATTCATGCTATGTTCAGGGAAACAAGATTTTCTACATTCTTTATAAATAAACAGGATTGTATCAGGGAAACTCCTGACTCCAGGATCAAATTCTCCTCCTAGCCAAAACAAGCCATTAGACCCCAAATTTTGACTAACTGCTGGGGTCAAAAAAGGGTAATATAACTGTACAATGTGCCCCTCTATTGTCAAGGATTTGGATTACTCCAAGGGTTAACCAACAAAATGCCAGTTTTTGCTTATGCTGCTGGTGAATTGTATCCTGAAAAAACATTACACAGTCCTTCCTTTGATTTAATTCCCCCATTTAATGAAGCTATGCTACAGAATCAAAGCAAATACATTGATATAACAAAATAGTTTTCTTTGCAGCTACTCTGCAAAAATTTTCCCCTTGCTATTTTGTTGATGTCTAAGGGTAAACCTTGGAGTACATAAAAGCTTTCTGTGTGAAATGTTCTTGTTGATCTAGAGGCTTATATAACCCTTCTTTGTTATTGTTTTAATCCATTAAGTCTATTGAAAGAGGAGCACTATAACTTGATGGCTGCCAAAAATATTAATAAACCTTTTCCTAATACAGGGTGAAAGATAACTTTTAGCAACCCTTCTGTATTAAGCCTCCTGCACAAACAAGGAACAAACAAAAGAATCAAAATAAATGGTGCATTTAGGCTCTACAAGAAAAAAGCTGCAACAAAATAAACAAGGAGGTGATACGCAGACTTTTCAATAGTGAATACTATACAAAGGGTGGAATGTGTTTATAAATAATTTGCAATCATATTAGAAGAGTTGAATCTGCAAAATGAATTGCCTTCCCAGTAATCCCTAGAAGTCAGGATATATTGTGACTTCAAGACTGACATGATAATTATTCCTTTCTTCGTCTTATTTCACCTGTCTAGGAACAGCCAAACCACAACCTCCAACGTGCAGCGCTGACCAGTTCACTTGTGTGTATATACAGCAGTGTCTATCTCTTGCTGTAAAATGTAATGGGGTAGAGGATTGTATGGATGGAACTGATGAAATTAATTGTCCTACTGAGATTCCTACCACTGCTTCTCCATGGCTTTGCAAGGAAACAGAGTTCCTGTGTGCTAATAAAGGTTGTATCCCATCACTCTTGAGATGTGACGGTGTGCCTGACTGCCAGTTTAATGAAGATGAAACTGACTGTCGTAAGTTACGTTTAGTGATGTAGTTATACACAAGCTAACTTATTTTCATAAAATGACAAAGTACAATAGAACCGTACTAAACAAATCCAAATCCAGTGATTTCATAGCTAATAACATATTTTTTTTGTATCTGCATATCATATACGATCATTTATGTTATGATCATCAGTGGTTAACTCCTTGTTCAGACCTCCCACGACTGATCAGAGGCAAGTAATGAAGCACAGTTGAGGAACAAATGCCCAATCCATTTCTTGAGCAGAATGCAGGAAAACTTTATAAGAACAATTGCATGTGACATAAAAGGGGAGAGACTTGTGGAAAGGGACCATTCCAGACCCACTCCTCCTCATTTCCCACATTGCTGTCCCCATGGTCCATGGAAAATGGTATCATGGGTCCAGTAAAGGACTAGTGGGGTGGAGCAGGGACTTATATATTTCATTCCTCACCCCCATGGTATCTTCCATTTCTTTCTCTGTAAGAACCATATCGCCTTAGCAGCTAGGTGGTGTTTGCTCTGGAGATCCTGGGTGATGCCTGCTAACTCTGTCTGAGGAGGAATGTTGCTCCTGTCTGATGTTACATGCAGGTACATCTAGTGTTTCTACGGCAAGGACAGTATTGGAGTCTATGTCCTCCACTGTAGCTGCCTCAAGGTGTGCAAGGAAATACCCAATAGTAAATTTGATGGTAGAACTGAAAGAGGGAGAGCAACCTTTCCAGAAGGATGATCTATAGAGAAGAAATGACTGGGAGGGTGCAGTTGGACATGGCACAGAAGAGATACTGTAGAGAGCAAACTGAGAGAAGATAGTAAACTTCTGTGCAAATAACAGAAGGCAGCAGCAGCTAGGGAGCATCTACAGCCAGGGGTTGGCACTGTTACAGTGTTAATTAAACTGCATGGCTGAAACAGAGCATTTTAGGAGGCTGCCATTTTACAAGTTCCAACAAGGAGGAGGAGATCCTCCCTAAATCTAAAATACTGCTGATGGGTCTAATGTTAAACAAAGAGCAATGATGAATGGGCATCCAGAACTGGATAGCTATTCTGAGGGAGTTCTGAGTCAACATGGGTAGTGCATATACTGGAAATGGACCACAAAAAGATTTTATTTAATATGTTACGGCATATAAAAGGATGTTATTTTGTTAATCAAGCAGGGAGTGCAGCCAATAATACTGTACTGCTCCACAGAGTAACCACAGTGACAAATGCTTTTAAATGACTGTATGGTACTTCTGCTAATTTACATAATTGGAAGCATTTCTGCTTTTGTTCTTAGATCACTCAGCTGCATTGCTTTGCGATTCTGCCAGTTCAGTGTTCCAGGGAACACTCCTGACCTCACTAGAGTTTCAAAAACAAGTCTGGTGCTGTAGTAGCAGCAACCTGTGTCCTAGCTCCATAGGGGATGAAAGCATGAGGGACCTGGAACTCCAACTCCCAGGGGGCACTACAGCAGCTCAGGCTGATACAGAGATTAATGCCGCCCAACCCAAAATACTTCATTCCAGGTTGACAAACTGAAACCAAATGCTTCATTTCAGAATGAAAACACATATTGCAATATCAGATTTTCCTGCTGGATGGAAATTCGATTTTTCAGTCGTCTCCGTTGATACATGTTATCCATGCAGACAAATAATCACATACTGTATCTAACACAATCAACTACAGTACACAGGCAGGAGGTGTTCAGCAGTTGCTTTTACAAACTATATGGCAGAACTTTCCTGTGATTCTGAGCTGAAAGTTGAGCTCTGTGTTTTTGTAGAAAATTATGAAATTGAATCAATGAAAGCACAAGCTCCAGGATGTTTCTGTCTTTAGATCATTACTTACTTCAAGGTCTCCAAGGTCTGGCTGTGTCAAAAGTCCCCGCTTTCAATCCTCTACCACCTCTGTCTGCCCTAGGCCTGTTCCCTATCTTTTCTAGATTATCTCATTATGTCCTAAGGCTAAGATCCTAACTCCAGTGCAGCAAGCCAGTTGTGTGCTCCTAGGATCACATGTCTCCCACTACTAGTTCCAATGCTCTTGAAATATTACTTCAGTACAGTAACTCCTCACTTAAAGTCGTCCCGGTTAACATCATTTCGGTATGTTGCTGATCAATTAGAGACCATGCTTATTTAAAGTTGTGTAATGTTCCCTTCTAACGTTGTTTGGCAGCCACCTGCTTTGTCTACTACTTGCAGGAAGAGCAGCCCGTTGCAGCCAGCTGGTGGGGGCTTGGAACCAGGGTGGACCAGCAGCCCCCAGCAGCTCCCCCTATCAACTCCCGGCTCCCCTAAGTTCCCTGTGCAGCAGCTGCCCAGCAGGCTAGCAATTGCAGCTGTCCCTCCCACCACTGCCATGTGCTGCTCCTGCCCTCTGCCTTGGAGCTGCTCCCTGAGACTCCTGCTTGTTGTGTGGGGGGGAGGGAAAAAAGAGGGGGGCTAATGTCAGCGTGTCTCCCTCCCCCTGCTCCTGCACCCCTCTTCCACCTTCTTCCATAGAGCAGGGGGGACACACCAGAGCATAGGACGGTGGGAGCTTGCAGCAGCTTCCATCTCAGCAAGCTGATCTAATTAACAAGGCAGTGTACTTAAAGGGGAAATGCGCATATCTCCCTCCATTCCTGCTGCCTTGTAGAGTAAGAGAGTTAGCCCTTGAAGGCTCATCATTTA
Organism: Chrysemys picta bellii; assembly: GCF_011386835.1. Taxonomy (NCBI): domain Eukaryota; kingdom Metazoa; phylum Chordata; order Testudines; family Emydidae; genus Chrysemys; species Chrysemys picta. The sequence continues at coordinate 40,317,344 of NC_088792.1, read as the reverse complement.
GCAGTCAGGGAAATATCCCACCCTCTGACTCCTCCACCTCAAACAAGCTTCACAATCATCATCAATGTGTACCAGTATTCAATTGTTGTTTAAAACTTATACTGTATGTGTGTATATATATAATATAGTCTTTTGTCTGGTGAAAAAAATTTCCCTGGAACCTAACCCCCTCATTTACATTAATTCTTATGGTGGAATTGGATTCGCTTAACATCATTTCGCTTAAAGTCGTATTTTTCAGGAACATAACTATAACGTTAAGTGAGGAGTTACTGTATCTTTCAATCTTAAAGCTACACCTTGGGTGGGAGGCAAAGTAATTCCTGACATAGTCAAAGAACAAACAGCTCCATGCTGAAATCTTAAACCCAGGAATTTTGGGTGGGTTGGAAACTTATTCAAACCTACTATCACATCCCTACTCCAAAAGTTTGATAGTTTTATGCCTACAGTATGGTAGCTGACAATATAACACTGCCATGACAGCTCCTTCTAAAAAGCAACCATAGTTCTGTCTTTTTTAATGAAATTTCTTTGCTACTCTTTTTGAAAGGCTTCACCCAAAGCATTGAAGTCAATGGCAAGACCCTCATCAACTTCAGTGGGCTTTGGATCAGGCCCTGTTCTCCTCTCAGTTCACGTGCACTGTTTCCCTTCACAATTTCATTTACCTGGGTGTATGAACAGAAAGCCACAAAATGCTCATCCTGTTTCAGTCCCAGATTGTATCAAATGATAGCATCATCTCCCAGGATGAAGACAGGTTGGCAAAATGTGTTCTGTAGAGATAAAGTATAAATCCTGAAAGAGGCCACAGCAAAGAAAAACAAACACAAATGCATTAGTCACATCTCTACTACAACCACCATCACCACCACAGAAATTTCGCCATGTATGATTTAAGGATTTATGTAGAAAGAAATTTCCTGCAGAGGTCACTGAACAGTTTGCGTGTGAGGTGTCATGTTAATGTTGTGGATTTCCACTATTAACTTGGTGGATTTTATTTCTTGCTGCTCTTTACAACAGAAGCTTCAAGTTATGTTGCCTTTACAAAAGCTCTGCTTAGCTAGCCTAGCTAGCCCTTCTGTCACATCTAATTTTAGGAAATGTCTCTTTATCTCACCAGCTTATTTATTTATTTGTTTATTTATTTATTTTATAAATTGCATGATCTAAAATGGAAAGGGTATAAAATAAACATAAAGACCCAACGGGTATATGCATTACTTTCCACATGCCCCCAATAGAATCTGACTTAAGTGCTAACAGCAATGAATAAGAAATGATTTCTCATTTCTCTACAGTGCAATAAAATGGATCTGTGGTGTGCACCTATAAACTTCCAAAGACATAAGAAACGTTAAAATCATACATTTTAAAAAAAATCTTTCTTTCTTTCTTTCTACACACTTAATTTGCACTTACAGAATTAATTGTGGATGCAAACCTAAGTATTTTTGACCATTTGCTCCCATTTTAATCCCTGCATTTGGCATCTGCATCCTTAAAACACATGGTGAACTCTTATGACATTAAATGATAACTCTGCTGCGTTGTAGTTGTGTGAATGACAGAGTGCATTGACTGTATCCAAAGCATTGATGCAATATTAAAGTAGAAATATCAATGTTAAAAAGTCAGAAAATTCTAAAAGTTAGTTACTGCTGCATTGATAAGTCAGTCATATTCCCCTTCTTAACACCCACTGCAGTGGTGCAATGCAGTCATGAAGGAGATCCACCCTCTGGAAGGGGAATTTTAGGGTGGTGCAGAGCCACTCAAACAACTTCTTCACCACCCTCCCGAGTACAGGGGTAGGGGGTGGGGAGGTGGTAAACTGGGGGGAAAGGAGCATGTTCAGAGCATCTCTATGCCCCAACAATCCCCAGCTATTGAACTTGGGACTAATGACAGCCAACACAAAGTAGAGAAGCAACCCAAAGATTTCTCTGTTTTACCCTATGGTATCCATGTAGCGGAGAGCCAGTCCCAAGACTGGGGAAAGTAGAAGTAGCTCTATGCCACATTTGTCTCCCCAACACAAGCTATGCTGAGCACAACTTAAATGTAGCCCAGGTACAGAGCTCCTATGTTTATCACAGTGTACATTAAACAACATCAGCAATACTACATGTGTCCTTACATGGAGCGTCTTTAAAATAGATGGGTAAGAAAAATCATACAGAAGGTCTAAGAGATATAAATGAAATTGCTGAGGTTAAAGACTTGAGTTTTTAAAATATCAAATTCTCAGGGCATGTGCAATTTCACCCCGATTTGGATGCATTTACTGCTTACTGCAGTTATATGCACAAACTTGTATTTGTGCGCAAATGACACCAGCTACATGAGCCCTGTGATGTATGCAAAAGGAGGAAAACTCGCCAAGATTTCCTAAAATGACTAGTAATTTTGGATATATTTATAGTCCTTGGTAAATTGGCAGTGTGTAAGATTTATGGGTCTGATCCTGTGAACCTTTACTTCTAGGAGTCTACTTGTCGTCTGAGAGACTGCCTGCATTAGCAACATTTGGCAGGATCTGATGTAATATTCGTATTGCAAGGTTGAAGTGCAGTATTTTATATTCAGCATTTTCTTTTGGCTCGGTGTAATCCAGTGATTTAGAGTACTTAAAATATTCCTAAATTCTCTCATGCTTGTTATAAATCTAAAATCCGGGCCAAATTCTGCTCAGTTACACCGGTGATATGTCTAACTCAAGTGAAAACAGTGTGTTACTCCTGGTTTATGCAAGCATAATGGAGAGAAGAATTTAGCTCACAGTCCCTTAAACCAAGATGTTCAGAAATAATGGCTCAGGGGCAGTGCAACAGAACATTTCATTAGCTAGAATGTTTCTCAAAGTGACAAAATGCTGTTAGATTCTCGGACAGAATGCAGAACCACCGGGTACATCTTATAGAATCAGTGATGCCATAATGAATTACCTGGAGGCTTATGTGATTCTGTCAGGATTTCCCCTCTATAATTCCTTTAGATGAGTTTAGAGAATATAACTGAATGCTACAGCATGACAAATGTCTGTAGGTTTAGATTTTTAATGTAGCCTTTCTCCACTTTTGTTACATCAGCCATATATAGTGTTTAGCTTCTAGCAACAAAATGGGATACTTTTATAGCACGTTTCTGTTCTATGTTTAAGAATTAATTCAATTATTTTGATAACTGAGTTATCTAGGCAGGTTGATTATGTTTTCTGATTTCTGATTGTGGATTTTCATTAAGCATTGCACCTATTCCACCAATAACATATCAAATGTAAACACCCCTTCCCAGGATTTGAACATAGTAAAAGCTTGATTTGGCAACCTAAGCTGTCTTTTTTAATGTCTAAGTTGTACACCTCTCAAATGGACCTATATAATGGAGATGCCGATCCAGATTTATATACTCTGACACAAATAAGCTGCTATAGCGTTCCAATAGTGTTTTATCAGTGAATAAAGGAAATGTGTCTGACTATGTCATCTTGTTACTTTGTTCCAGCCACAAAGGACTGCTTCAATGGTTCTGTGTTGTGTGCATCAACTAATACATGTATTCCAGTCTCCAAGCGCTGTGATGGTATTGCAGACTGCTTTGATTTCAGTCTTGATGAATCCAGCTGTTCAGGTAGTCAGTTTCACATCAAAATATCATTTCAATAGAAATATATAGAGTTTTTTATTTAACCAGCAAATGGTGCACAATATTGACTGAATTCATCCTGCTGAAGCTCAGTCAGATTACAGGAGGGACGAATTTGAAACATTATGTTATTTTTATAGAGAGGATAATGGGAGAAAACAATGAAAAACTTGTGACTGTTTGAAATGGGGGTATTTCTTGGTATATATATTGAATTACAGTAAAACCTCTATCCTGCAAACTTATAGGCTTGATTTTAATTATGCAAGTAGTCCCAGTAAAATGAATTGAACATTTGGAGGTCCCTGGGATTTCTCATGTGCTTAAAGTTAAGCACAATGCACATGCAGGACTGGGGCCTAAACCAGGAAATAGAGAATGCATCTTAGCATAATAAAAATATTGCAAAACCTGATATTTTTAGTACAACAGAAAAACAATGGATAAAAGTAAAAATAGGAAATGCAGTATATGTAATGAAAATCATCTTTAGAACATACATACAAAGTGTTTAACTCACAAGGCATCCATAGAGCTATATTCTGTGCCCAGATGTTAATATGAAGCATTCACTGACTTCTGGGGGAGCACCTGGAAAAGAATTAGACCAGAAATACAGTTTATATTATGTTTCATGAAACAGTAATATTTTACCATGAAAAATTCACAGTAATATAAAATGCTTGGTAAATAGATGTTGTAATCTATCTTTGGTAATTTTGTAATGTTTTGAGTGAATGTTATAAATGCAAGGAAGTATATTTAGTATCCAGTTAAATGTAGAGGATTGTGAGATGGTAAACATAAAGCAGTAAATTCAAATAGTGGTAAAAAAGGGCCTCCTGCCACTTTTCAGGGGGCATATCTTTTAAATAATTTGCTTCCCACACGATCTTGCTGGAAATTTAGGTATCAGAATGGAATAACTAATCTGATATTTTTTTCTTTTATGTCTCCAGCAAACAGCCCATACTATTTCTTTTATCTGACTCTATGCAGCAGTGAATTTCATACATTTTCTCCCATTCCAGGAAGATGGCCCAAATCCTGTAGTTAACTCTAACACCAATAGACCCCCTGTGTCCAGGCAAGGCACCACATAGGTGTTGGAATGTGGCCATGCCACATGCCATGCCCAGCCAATTGTAGGATCGGGACAATGGTGGGGGTTTTAATAACTTGTTCAGTCCCATAAAATTGCAGCTGTGTTATCTGAACAATTACTTGCTTATTGTTCAGATTGTGCCATATGGTTTCTAATATTGTTTTGGGATACATTTTCAAAGCAATGAGCCACTGCCATTGTTGTTAATGGAAGTTCTGTCATTAAGAGCTGAATCCTGCAAACTTCAGTGGAACTAGTCACCATGTGTGAAGTGAAGCTCATGTACAAATCTTTGCAGGATCAGGCTCTTAGGCATGCATGTAACTTTGCTCAGATAAGGAGGCCCACTGAATTCTCTGTGCATACCAGTAAGTAGTAATTTTGCCTCTGATTCTACAAAACTTAGTCACATACTTGACTTTACTCCAGAGACTAGTCCCATTAAAGTTCATGAGACTGCTCACTTAAGTAAAGTTATGCATGTGCCTAGAGTTGCAGGATAGCAGCCTAAATTGTTTTACTGCTATAGATATTGCCATGGGTATAAATTCCAGCAGACTGTTTTGAAAGTTTAGAGGCGCATGTACTGCCCTGCTGTAATTATATAACTATAATGTGGGGGGATATTCAGTGGTAATAAAATAGTAAATAAAACAAGACAGATATTCATTGTAACAGGAAAAGGAACTAACAACAAACATTTGTAAAATTATTTTGTTACTTTTAAAACCTTAGGGTTCTGTTTTTGGCTTATTTGGGGCTTTTTTGGTGAATGAATATTTTTTAAATTAAATGTGTAAATGCTAAAATATATGTGAACTTAGGTTGACCTCATGCCCACCAAATACCCAAGGTGTGTCACAAGTCCATAACAACACTTGGCTTGGCATGTCTTTCTTCTTAAACATCTTATTCTATTAAGACTGATTTCCCTTGAGCTGTATGAACATGTATCTATGAGACATCTTTCATGAAAAGACTGGTCACACAGCAGATGGTGAACATCTGTTCTTATCTCATCCTTACATTTAAACTATTAATAATAATATCAGACATAGGCACTAAATCAATCTATGAAGTTCAGCACTCTAAACTAACTCCTTTCTCTATTGAATAGTGTTGGGAATCTTCATATTGTAATATCTGAATGTTCCAATGAATGACAGAAGCCCCACTATGAGAGTCATGTAAAATTTGACCTAAGAAATCACTAGGGCCTGGACCCAACAAAGCACTGGGATTACTTCAAGCACAAGTAGTGCTATGACTTTGGTGGAGATGCTTAGGATAGGCACGTGACCAACTATGTTACCGAATCTCGGCCTACAGTGCTGGTCTTCAGAAATGCTCAGCACCCAAAACATCAGATATACTAAATGAGAGCTGTGAGCGTTCAGCAACTCTGAAAATCAAATTGTAGAAAATCTGATGTAGGGGAAAAATCTTGTATTGGCAGGCGGAATGGACTAATTTCTATTACATCTTCCTTAATCTAGTTACCTTTGTTTACTTATATTTTCCTAGGTTGTCCAGAAGGATATTGCAAAAACGGAGGAACTTGTATCATCAAAGACGCTGTTCCTTTCTGCCAGTAAGGTTCACTCTCTTATTCTTTTGAAAAGAGTTTCTTTTGTTCCCTACAATTAGAAATGACAGTCAATAGAAATGTATTTCTGAAGAGTAAATTTGCACTGCATGAGTTTGCACTATTCTCATTTACAGTAGCTGAGTGAATAAGAGACCAACAAATAATGAGGGTGTTTTGAGAAGAATATTAGCTAACAAGCAGAGTTTTCCATGACTTTCGTCTGTCCTGTATTAGTTAGGACAGCCTGTTTTTTCAACACCTAACGTTTCCTCCATCTCATATTGCACATCAGCATTTAAAAGAACATATTGTTATAAAAATAATGCCTTGTTTATAGCAGACATATTGTCCATCTCAAGGAAGATTCACAGCAGGCCATGTTCCCAGCTCTTCGTTAATTTATGATGTATCTCTGGCATAACATTACTTATTGTACTTATTTCAGCTGCTGCTTTTCCACTTATGTCAAACAAAGGGTTAAATGCATTTAGGAATGTTGCAGTGCAAACCACGGGAGCAATTGTGAATGCCCGCCAAGCTTCTGAAAAGCAGTTGCTTTTTATTTGTCACAAGCAGTGATTTTCTGTATTTTCAGCATAGGCTGGACCACCAGGTAGCCAAATAGACTATAAACAGGTAGATTAAGATCTCTACAATATTAAGGGAGAGTGAGTTTGGAGTGGCTGCTTACACTAGTGGGCAAAAACAATCAAGCACTCTAATCAGGGTGAAAGTTGAGGGTGGCTTTATCTGCCTGGTGCCCTTCCCTAAGTCCCTGGCATGAGTGAATACAAGAGAAGAATCAAGAACACGGTGTTTCTAATTTTTAAAGCAGGCCTCAATTTGACTTCTCTTTGACTTGTTCAAACATAGAGTATCAAACTACAGTTGCTGCATCCCTTTAATAACCACAGCCAAAAGGGTTGGTAGATGCTGGGGATGATAGGAAGACAAGGTAGAAAATATCATGTAGTAGGCACAAGTCTCGATCAGGTTTCAACATCTGTTTGACATCTGGAGCACAGTGTTGGCAGATGTGGATCCTGCCATTCAGTTCATGTTGCTGAATAGAAATTCATTAGTTGATAAATCATAAAAAGTAATAACTTTAATTAACAGAGAGGCGCCTTTGTGCATACAGCTGATGAAAGGATGAGACTGCAGGGCTTATATTGATGTAGTTGTCTCCAGCCAGGCTTACAATTAAACATAGAGCAGTGGTGGATTGCAGCTTTGGGGGGCTGTATTATTTGCACCTGACCTGAAGATCTCCCACTGACTTATATGTGAACCCTGAGCTGGGGCTTGTTTTGGTGTGACTGTCACTCCAGTGCCCCACGCGTTCCTAGTTGACCTAATTAAGTTCCTGTCAGTAATGGATATGCAACTCAATGTCACAGCACCTGCGGGCCCCCCGGGAAACCTCCCCCCCCCCAAGTTTTACACATGGATATTTTTAGTAAAAGTCATGGACAGGTCACGGGCCGTGAATTTTTGTTTACTGCCCGTGACCAGTCCGTGACTTTTATTAAAAGTAACCGTAACTAAAACGTAGCCTTAACGATAAGGGGCACACACTGAAAATGTGTGGTCATATTGCTCTGAAGTGCGATGGTATAGTGGCAAGAAGACTGTGCAAGTGTCAGAATGCAAGTTGGGGGCAAGCGTATATTTTCTCACCAAATTAGTTATACACAGTTTTAACTCTAATACTAGCCAGACAGCATGTACAGTACTGTATGTACTGTACATTAACATTTAATACATACCACTGTTCACATATAATACATTCAATACACTGCTTTATCTTCCCTCTATTTAAAGCAGACACTGGATGTATAGCAGGCCAAATTTAGGGTCAACTGCATCTGCCCACTATAAAGTGAACAAATGGCATGCTTTTATTAGTGCCTGGATTGTAAGGATAGTCTAGTTAAGTAGTAAATGTAATTACATCCCTTGCCCTGTAGTTAAACAAGTGTGTTAGAATTATATCTTCATTAAACACAATTTTTCAATCATACTGAATATGTACAATCTAGCCAACTGAGCTATAGAGATTAGAATTTCAAGGAAACATCATACACAGATAATTAATTGAGGTTATATTGGTACCTGTGTGTCTCAGAAAATGTTGGTTTTATCCAAAATATAGAAATCAGGGTTTGATTTTATTTTACTAGATTGAAATGAGAAAGATGCCTTTTCCTTTTTATTTTACAGAGGAGAACTGAGATTACAGGATTATAGTTGATTCAGAAGAGCCTTTTAACTATTTCTTCTTAGAAATGCTAGCTGGCCTCAAATTTTCACTCAGCACTCTTAAGAGACCCAAATAATCTGTTTTAATGCACAAAGTAGTTTATTGCCTGTGGCACACTAGTGTTTAGCAGTATTGCATGAAAAGACGAAAGTGGAACTTTTTAGTAGCTAGACATTTTCCTCAGTGTTTGAGCTGGTCTCTCAAAATCTAAATCCTGTAATATGGCAGGAATTTGTACTTGGAAAGCCTAGGTCCCCACAAACAATTCTAAATGATGCCATAGTGCATTGGATTTTTGGTACTAGATAAAAGTCCGTAAATAAACTGTTACTAACATGAGTGGTTGTCTAAAATTGACTTGTCTCTACACACAGTGGTTCAAAGTTTGAGGGTGACATAAATGTTGTATAAGTGAATGCATGCTGAAAGGATGGTAGAGTGGGGATGTAGTAGGAAAATCAACCAAGCGTAGGTTGTACATGTTACCCCTGTTAGAAGCATTATTGTCTATGGTTTTAGAGTTCAAGAGTAGGAATCAGGAGATTTAGGTTTGATTCCCAGCTCTACCAATGACTCAATGTGTGACTTTATGTGAACCTCTTAATCTCCCTAAAGCTCGGTGTCCACATCCATAAAATGGGGATAAAACTTACTGTACCCACCTTTGTAATCCACTTTGAGATCCTTTGATGCAAGATGTCGTTTTAAATATTTAATCATTTATTATTTTAATTAATTATAATCTCAATGTAAGCAAATGTGATATGTACTATATTATGCTTATAACCATAACTAGATTCATTAGAGTAAATAAAATTGCTGCTGATAATTACTGCAAATACATTTGCTTCAGTCTCTACAAATTCCACACCTTATAAATATCACATGGCCTACTAAGGAAAAGTCATAGTGAAAAATACAACTTGCAGGTAGGAGTGTATGAATGCTCATATTGGCATCCACAGTGATTAGAGGTTCAAAAATGCAGGGGCAGTTATTTGCAGACGCAACATTTTGCCCTCAAAAATGAAGGCCATTTTAGAATATTTGGGACTTAATTTTATCAGTAGACAAGATTTGGGAGCTGTTGTTGCATGGGTATATTTATTAATGAAAGACATTGTTCAGGTGGAAACTCTATGTAACATCAGAATGATACTTGTTGCACAGCTCACTAACTTTTTGTATGGGCACATTAAGAGTTACACTCAAATTATTAGCTGACTTTTTTCCTGCTGAATTCACCTGAATTACTCTGAAAAAAGCTGCAACTCTTTGAAGCCGAGGTTGAAAGCTAAGTTGACAGTCAGTTGGTCAGTGCTTACTTTAAAGCAGGAGGCCTTATAACTAAGCAAACAAAGAATCAGGAATATAAGTTTCTCTCAGCAGATTTCTGATAAATTACATTTAAAAAAATAATATTTCCACTGCTTTTTCACATGATGTCTGTAAGAAAAGCTGTCAAACTGATCTTCAGTACAGGCGAGCCACTTCCCTTCAAAAGCATTATTGGCCCGATAGACAATACAAGATGTATTCTATATGCATCCGAAGAAGTGGGCTGTAGTCCACGAAAGCTTATGCTCTAATAAATTTGTTAGTCTCTAAGGTGCCACAAGTACTCCTGTTCTTTTTGCGGATACAGACTAACACGGCTGCTACTCTGAATACAAGATGTGTGCTGTTTGTTTTGATCTAGCTACAACTATATCGAATACTGGAATGAGTCTACAGTTTGCCATACTTAACATTTTGCTTCTTTCCTCAGTTTCAGTACCTAGGTTTTTTGGGCAATAAAATCGGTCATTTGAAGCTTGCTTTCTTTTAATATGGAAGCAAGAAATTCCACTTTAAGATTGAAGGAGGAGGAAACAAATTGCTATTTGGGTTGACTGTGTGTGCCCCCATTCATATTCACTTATGTGGGAGAATTCATAGAGTTTGTGTGCATGAATGTTTGGGGAGGAGGCACTGATTCTCCCACTGCCTTTCACTTTGTGTAGTCACTTACACCTGCACAAATTGGTGTAAAATGCTACCATTCTGATTTGCTTTGTCCTCTTTGCACAGGTGGAAATGAGTACACAAGTTGCAGGTTATGGCCTGCATTTATGTGAATATGTTTGTCTATGTGCAGGCACATATATTTGTTTGTGATTCTGAATTTTCACACAGGAAGTGGCATACCAACTATATTACAGGTATTGTCTTTTTGGATCTTGGAGTGAGGGTGGTAGAAGGTAAGAGCAGAGGCTGGTTTTAAAAGCTGAAAGCAAAGGAACTGTTTGGTCATCATGCATGCTGCTGAGAAAGAGTTTCAAAGAATATGTGTTTTGTTTTAGCCATGATGAGGAGCTCAGTGTAACACAGGGGCGAGCAAACTTTTTGGCCCGAGGGCCGCATCGGGTTTTGAAAATTGTATGGAGAGCCGGTTAGGGGAGGGGGGGTGAGGGCTGGCCCCCACCCCCATCCACTCCACCCGCTTCTGGCCCCCCGCCCCCCCGACTCCTGGCCCATCCAAACTTCCCTGTTCCCTAATGGCCCCCCGTGACCTCTGACCCATCCAACTCCCCTCCCCTGATCTCTGTCCCCTGACTGCCCCCGGAGCCAGCTGCGCAGCACAAACCACTGGATCAGGCCAGGCTCTGCAGCTGCGCTGTCCCAGGAGCTCGCTGCCCCACCGCCCAGAGCATTGCACCAGTGGCGGAGCGAGCTGAGGCTGCGGGGGAGGGGGAACAGTGGGGAAGGGGCTGGGGGCTAGCCTCCTGGGCCAGGAGCAGGGGCCGGGCAGGAGGGTCCCACGGGCTGGATGTGGCCCGCAGGCCATAGTTTGCCCACCTCTGGTGTAGCAGGCAGGGCCGGCTCCAGGCACCAGCCGAGCAAGCTGGTGCTTGGGGCGGCAGCTTGTAGGAGGTGGCCCAATCCTAGGGCGGCACGGCCGCTTTTTGTTGTTGTTGTTGTTGTTCCGCTCCAGCCGCCCCGTAGGGGGCGGCGGCGTGGAGGACGGGAGCGCCCTGCAGCAAGCCCAGCAGGGCAGCCCGTGTCTTTCCCTCCCAGCTGACCGGAGCGGTGCGGAGCCATCCCGGCAGGGGGCACAGTGGCAGGGGCCGCGCCACAGGGTTTTTGTTTTTGTTTTTGTTTTTTTTGTTTGTTTGGGGGTTTTTTTGCTTTGCTGTTCCGGCCGCCGCGGTTTATTTATTTTTTTGCTTGGGGTGTCCAGAAAGCTAGAGCTGGCCCTGGTAGCAGGTGATAAGTCTGGTGTTGATAAGTAGATTTGAGCATCAGTGGTGTGGAGGTGATACTTGAACACATGCAAATGGATAAGGTTACCCAAGAATAAGTTGTAGATAGAAAAGAGGACTTGATGTAATCCTGAGGGATATGTAAGCCTGAATGGAGAAGAGGAGAGGAAAGAAGGGGTTGCTGAATGAATGGTCAGAGAGATAGGGGGAAAAAAACAAGCGGAGATAGTGTTATGAAACCTGAGGTGGCATAGAATGTTAAGGAGGAGGAGGTGATTCTAAGTGTCAAAGGTTGTTGGGAGATTAAGGAGGATGAGGATGGAGTTTAGGCCTTGAGATTCAGTCATGGTGAGAGCAGTTTCATAGAGCAAAGCGGATGGATGCCAGATTGGAATGGATCTCGCAGTGAATTAGAGGAAATGAAGCCTATATACCAGTTGCAGACCACTTGTTTGAGTTTAGAAATTCAGAGAAGAATAGAATAGTTGAAAAGACAGGTAATATTGAGATTTGGCTTTTGGAGAATGAAGAAGGTAAGAGCCTGTTTGTATGAAGACATTCATGCGCAGATTACATAGGTAGCACAGAGAAGTTCAGTTTTGTATCTTCCCATTATATTACTACCATCTGCAAAGTGATATCAAGGCAAATACAAAGAATTTTCCTGACTTCAGTGTATTTGTGAGTTAGAAGACAGATTAAATATTTGACTTCCCTGGTATAAATAAGAATGAAGCCACCTGCTGCAAAAGGAAATATACAGTATTGATGGAAAAGCTCCTTTTTAGATTTGCTGATGTCTCATGGGAAACTCCTTGCTGAACATCCTGATCAGAAACAATTTTGTTTTTCCTATACTATGTTCTGTTTTCTTTTTACACTTTGTTTTTATTAAGAATATTTGCATGAAAACGAGATGCTTGCTCCAGAAGGATTAATTTGCCCCTATTGCTGTTTCTCACCTGAAGTCTAACATCATAATCATCTCCAGAGCAGCCAAGTGTGATGTCACAAACAATATTAGTCTGCAAGTGAACAATAAGCTTCAGGAGAAAATGAACCCTCAGGAACAATGTCTTGTTTTCATGTCATAAAAACAAGAGTAATAGGAAGCAATACAGGAAAATACTGCATTTGCAGCATAGACAGAACTGTCCCTAAATACAAAAGAGCAAATGTTCTGTGGCTCCTTAAGATCAGTGTTGTGGAGCCTGTTTTGTAGAAGTTGTGTGAACAGTGCTAAACATTTTTCTTGAATATTTGCTTTCATTTAACAATGAATTTGCTTTGGCCACCTTCATCTCTTTTGTGTTTGCTTTCAGCAATCATATGAGTGATTAAATGGTACTCACCCGAATGCGTGTGGAATTTAAAGTTTGCAGATTCATATAATCAAAGTTCATGCCTCTCTTCCTCCCTTGATCCCTGAGGTACAAAGGAAACTAATGTACTTCAAATCTGGGTCCACATACATAACCAGGGTATCACGCTCTTGGTTATGTATTTGTGTAATTTGTCTGTTGCCCTTCAGCATACGGTGAGCCAGTACTAGACCTATCTCATCAGTTTCCTGTTCATGCTGCTGGGACCAGAGAGATGAATTTCTCCTCCAGCAGGCAGAGAAGCGATATCATCTGGCTATTACCAACTGTCACAGAGCTGGTCAAGCTTCCCCTTCTGGACACTTAGGCCTGGTCTACACTAGGCGTTTATGTCGAAGTTAGCGCCGTTACATCGAATTATCCCTGCACCCGTCCACACCGCGAAGCTATTTAGTTCGACATAGAGGTCTCTTAAATTCGACTTCTGTACTCCTCCCCGACGAGGGGAGTAGCGCTAAATTCGACATGGCCATGTCGAATTAGGCTAGGTGTGGATGGAAATTGACGCTAATAGCTCCGGGAGCTATCCCAGAGTGCACCACTCTGTTGACACTCTGGACAGCAGTGCGAACTCGGATGCTCTGACCAGCCACACAGGAAAAGCCCCGGGAAAATTTGAATTCCTTTTCCTGTCTGGGCAGTTTGAATCTCATTTCCTGTCTGGACATCGTGGCGAGCTCAGCAGCACTGGCAACGATGCAGAGCTCTCCAGCAGTGATGGCCGTGCAATCTCAGAATAGAAAGAGGGCCCCAGCATGGACTGATCGGGAAGTCTTGGATCTGATCGCTGTGTGGGGCGATGAGTCCGTGCTTTCCGAGCTGCGCTCCAAGAAACGGAATGCAAAGATCTACGAGAAGATCTCTAAAGACATGTCAGAGAGAGGATACAGCCGGGATGCAATGCAGTGCCGCGTGAAAATCAAGGAGCTGAGACAAGGCTACCAGAAGACCAAAGAGGCAAACGGACGCTCCGGATCCCATCCCCAGACACAGCAGGGCGGCATACGGCCCTGGTCTTTGGAGGCTTTCTCGGAGCATTCTTTCTTTATCGCTGTCTGAGATCCTCATCAGGGTGATGTCGCTCATGGTGACCTGCTTTGAATTAGGTAGGGAAATGTTAGTGTTGGGACTGCTTGCCCGTTCCTTTACAGAACTGAAACCGCTGGTTTGCAGCCACGCGGTGGAGGCGGGAGAGGGGCAGCCTACAGGGATTGTTCCCGGGGACAGCCGCGAGGGGGTGGGACAGGGGCAGAGTTCCTGCTTGCCGGATTGCTGGCAGCAGGGACTGACATTGCTTTCAATGTGAAAGGAGGCCAGTGCTAATATTAAAGTTTTAAGCTGCCACAAGTCTACGGCTTACCATGTCTGCCTGCTACACAAATTCCGGTGTCCTGCCCCGCTTCTCAGATCTGCTGTGCAAGACCCCAGGCACTAAATGCGAAGTCCGAGAATTCGACCTTGTCCTGAGTGCGCATGTGATAGGTGCTGTGCATGGTCTTGTTCACAGAGAAAGACTATGTTCTTTGTTCACAACTACATTTATCTTTCTGAGGAATTCACTCCCTTTTTCCCATTCCCACAGCCACATCTGCGACTGTCTCACAACCTAGCCTGGCATCACACTCCCAGAGGCTAGCGCAGATTAGGCGTAGGAAGAAGAGGACACGGGAGGACATGTTCTCGGAGCTTATGGGCTGCTCCCGAGCCCGGGCAGCACAGCAGACCCAGTGGCGGGAGAACTTGTCCCAAATGCACCAAGCACACATGGAACGGGAGGAGAAGTGGCGGCAGGAAGACCAGCAGGCGACTCAAACGCTGCTTGGACTAATGAGGGAGCAAACGGACACGCTCCAGCGCCTTGTGGATGTTCTGCAGGAACGGAGGCAGGAGGACAGAGCCCCGCTGCAGTCTATCTGTAACCGCCCTCCCCCGCCACCAAGTCCCATACCCCCCTCACCCAAAGTGAAAAGAAGGAGGGGCGGCAGAGTCCGTGCAAACTCTCACTCCACCCCTGCAGACAGCTCTAGTAGTAGAAGGCTCTCATTCCCCAAAATTTGACAAGTTCTTTCCTTCCCGCCTCACACAAGCCCCCGTCCAAGTTTCACCTCCCAGTTCCATGTGTAGTTGCTAATAAAAAATACGTTTCTGTTAATTACTGTTTCCATCATGTTCTTTTGGAGGAGGGGGGGAAGGGGGTTGGTAATTGGACAGGACAGTCACCTTTGGCAGGGTACATAGGCGGGGGGCAGGTCCAGCAGCAAGGCTCATACACAGTGCAGTCACTAGTTACCCTGGTCAGTCTGGGAGGTGGTTTTCATGTTCTGTGGTGGGGGGTGGGTTGCTCTGTGACTTTGTGGCGGGGGAGGGCAGTTACAGATCTTATGCGGCGGTCCTTATCCTGGATCACAGAGCCACGCAGCAGGGGATCTGTAACCGTCCTCCCCCTGCCACAAAGTCACATAGCCCCCCCCATACACACAGTCACGATCACGAGGGGTGACAGGCTCCGTTGAAACAACCAGTCCACCACAGCAGAGCGTGTCAATCCTGGAGTTTAGAAGCATCATTTGCGTCACTACACTACACCCGCTCCCCACCACAGTCTGCGTCCCAGGTTTAAAACATTCCCGCGAAAACAGTAATAAAGAAAACGGTGTTCATTAACAAAGTAGAAGTGATTTTATTTCTAAACGTGTGTTGGAAGGGGGTGAAGGGGGTATGTAACTGGAGAGGATAGTCAGCATTAACTGGGTAAAGAAACGGGGGCAGGTTCAGCTTCTCTGTACACTAACTTAAAAGTCACAGGTTACCCTGCTCAGTCAGGAACCTAGCTTTCAAAGCCTCCCGGATGCACAGTGTGTCCCGCTGGTCTCTTCTAATCGCCCGGCTGTCTGGCTGGGCGTAATCAGAAGCCAGGCTATTTGCCTCAACCTCCCACCCTGCCATAAAGGTCTCCCCCTTGCTCTCACAGAGATTGTGGAGCACACAGCAAGCTGCTATAACAATGGGGATATTGGTTTCGCTGAGATCACAGCGAGTCAGTAAGCTTCTCCATCTCCCCTTGAGATGGCCAAAAGCACACTCCACCACCATTCTGCACTTGCTCAGCCGGTAGTTGAAGAGTTCTTTTTCAGTGTCCAGGGCGCCAGTATAGGGCTTCATGAGCCAGGGCATTAGCGGGTAGGCTGGGTCCCCGAGGATGACTATAGGCATCTCCACATCCCCAACAGTTATTTTGTGGTCCGGGAAGTAAATACCTTGCTGCAGCCGTCTAAACAGACCAGTGTTCCTGAAAACACAAGCGTCATGAACCTTGCCCGGCCATCCGACGTAGATGTTCGTAAAATGTCCCCTGTGGTCCACCAGTGCTTGCAGCACCATGGAAAAGTAGCCCTTTCTGTTAATGTACTGGCTGGCCTGGTGGTCCGGTGCCAGGATAGGGATGTGAGTTCCATCTATGGCCCCACCGCAGTTTGGGAATCCCATCGCTGCGAAGCCATCTATGATCGCCTCCACGTTTCCCAGGGTCACTACCTTTGACAGCAGTACATCAACGATTGCCTTGGCTACTTGCATCACAACAACCCCCACGGTAGATTTGCCCACGCCAAAGTGGATCGCGACTGACCGGTAGCTGTCTGGCGTTGCAAGCTTCCAGAGGGCTATGGCCACTCGCTTCTGGACAGTCAGGGCTGCTCGCATCCGGGTGTCATTGCACTTCAGGGCAGGGGACAACAACTCACAAAGTTCAAGGAAAGTTCCCTTCGGCATGTGAAAGTTTCGCAGCCACTGGGATTCATCCCAGACTCATAGACTCATAGACTCATAGACTTTAAGGTCAGAAGGGACCATTATGATCATCTGGTCTGACCCCCTGCATGCTGCAGGCCACAAAACCGTCCCTACCCTTCAGCACTATGCGGTCCCACCACTCAGTGCTTGTTTCCCAGGCCCAGAATCGCCGTTCCACGGCATCAACATGACCCATTGCCACCGTGATGTCCTCGGCGCTGGGTCCCGTGCTTTCTGAGAGGTCTGTGCTACTCTCAGACTTCAGGCCCTCACCGCGGTGCCGTAGCCTCCTCACCTGACTTATCTGCATCTGCCTCAGGGAAAGGTGGATGATAAGCTGCGAGGCGTTGAGAACGGCCACAACTGCAGCGATGGTCGCAGCGGGCTCCATGCTCGCAGTGCTGTGGCGTCCGCGCTGTCACTGACTAGAAAAGTGCGCGAACTGATTTCCCGCCGGCGCTTTCAGGGAGGGAGGGCGGGAGCGATGGACGGATGACGACAGTTACCCAAAAGCACCCTCGACACATTTTTTTTACCCAGAAGGCATTGGCGGCTCCACCCAGAATTCCAATGGGCAGCGGGGACTGCGGGAACTGTGGGATAGCTGCCCACAGTGCACCGCTTCCAATGTCGACGCTTTCCCCGTTAGTGTGGACTCACAAAGTCGAATTACTGTCCTTAGTGTGGACACAGACGTTCGACTTTGCAATATCGATTCCAAGAATTCGATTTAAGTAAAATCGAACTACTCTCGTAGTGTAGACATACCCTTAGTGTGCTGCTGTGTCCAGGCTCACACATTGGATCCAGGTGCTTCTGAGCTCCTCTGAGTCTGGGCAGGCTCCTGGCCCAGACTCTAGCTCTGGCCTTTAGACTCACTCCCAGGGTGGAGACTCACTGTCTGATACCCCTTCTTGAAAGTGGGACTCCTACAGTCTAGCTACCCTTGTGCTAAACAAGCAAGTTTCCCTGGCAGCTTAAGCATACTCTTTCTCAGAAGTCCGCATTAGTGCATACTCTGGTTTGCAGTTTAACCATTTGGGAACACATGACAGTTGAAGCCAAGAACTTAGCAGATGTGCAAAGTAACTTCTTAAACATTTTATTCATAAAGAAAGCACTGAGACTTATAGATCCATGCAAAAACAATAAACCTGCATGCAAAACTCTCCCTCCGGTATCCTCACAACTCCAAGAGCCCTTTGGATTTTGGTCTGAGTCTTTCCACAGTCCACGTCCCCCTGGACCTCACTTTTCCAACTCAGTCTTTTCTTCCTGGTCATGGCTTCTCCTCTCTTACCCCTGCAGCAGGCTCCCTTCAGCTGGGGCTGGTCAAAAGCTTCCCTCCTCCTCAGAAAGTGTGTCCTTTTATGTCTTCCCTGAACCTCCCAGCATCTGAATTTTTAAAAGCCAGTGCTAATGCCTGGTTTCTTTCTTCTTCTTCTTCTTCTTAGATTTTCCACTCCTCTGCAGATAATCTGGGAAGAACCAGGTTCCCTAGCCTCCAGCTATCCCATTATTTTAAAGTGCTCCCATTTGTACAGGAAGCTATTTAGGTTAATGACTCTCCATTGTTCTTGATCCAAGAGAGGTGACACCAACCTGGTACCAGATGTACTGATGGCACATCTGCTGAGGAATTCAATGACACAACAGTTTCATAAAATATCCAGAATTCATAAATTGTACATAGACAGATTCCCTGGGTCATTACACCAACATCATCACCACTAATCAGCTTTGTGGATTCTTCAAAGGTACAATCCTTTATGAGTGATCATTCTGCTGGTGTTTTTCTTGAGTGGATCAGCATAGGTAGCAATAGTACACTTGGCACTATACATAACTTCCCCATGTCTCACATGCAGAGTGTTTAATCCACCAGACCCCACCTCTTCATCTGGTGGCAGTGAAGCTGCTTCTCCTCCTGTAGTTTTTAGAGAAGGCATGAAACTGTAAGACGAGCCGAACTGTAGAATAAGCACCAGAAGCACCTGGACCAACCCCCCAAGAGCAGTGAGAGAAGCCAGTAGGGAGAACTAGGAAGCAAGACAGATTGGGTTGTGCGGGGCTCTGAAAGGAATAGGTAAGACCTTCCCCACACATACCTATAGACCCCACAGGAACCTGGAGAAGTGGGTAGCCAAAGATCTACTTCCTTCTCCCCAGAAAAGAGAAGCCTCAATTTCAAATTGCTTTCCAGTTTTTGGAGTTCATTACTGGGCAAACAGAGCTAGCTGGCTGTTCTGGATACAGTGTCTTTGGAAGGAATCTGCCTGTCTCCGTTTCTTTAATGCCAAAACAACAGTTTGCCTCACTGTGCCTGTTAAACTCTACCCCTGAGTAGCATGATGGAGACAGGCATCTTATTTGATTAAACAAATGTGACAGCACTGCCCCACATTTTTTGTTTCTGAGCATCCAGCATTGTAAAGAAACCTGTGGTAATCAATTTAAGTAATCAGATCTAATTTTCTTACTAAGGAGCATATTTTCTGTGGTGAGAAACTGAAGGTCAGATTTCTCTGTAAAACTGGAAGAACGCAAAGTATCTTCTACCTTTCTGTAACCCACTGTCTGAAATGAAATATTATTGCTTTGATGATCTGACAAAAGTATCATTTGACTAGCACTGTTACAGTATTCAGGATAGCACTCTTTATGGAAGGACACTGGCCGGATTTAGTCTGTTGTCATCCTGCACAATGAATTGTTCCCTGGATATTTCCCAGTTCCCCTTTTATGACTTGTTTGGTAAGTGGATAGTTTTTTCTCTACAGAAAAGTTGTACAAACCCAAGACATTTTAAGTTGCTAAATAAAATGGAGAGACTCATGAAAGTGATTTGCAGCCATTCTTATGAGTTTGAGGAGCTGAGTGGAGCCAGCCCCTGCTCTGAGAGTAACAGAAGCAGAACATGGTGAATGTTACTGCTTAAACAGCACAAAGTGTATTTTATCAGTCCCATCGGAATATGCAGGATCTGTTCTGCTGGACGGGCGGAAGCAGTGGAGCATAATTTAATGAGGAAAGTGAAAGTGACTCCGATTTGTAAGAATGCTGAGGAAAAAGTCATCTCTTGGACTTGAGATTTGTAGTTCTCCATACAAAGGTCCTGAGGTAGGCTTACCCATAGTGCTTGAGATGCAAAAAGCATTCCAGCCTGTCTGATATATGTCCTGTGTACCAGGTTGGATTGCCACATTTTTCAGTTGTGCCAAATATGACAAAATTATAGACTACTTACAAGTCAATCCGCTCCTCAAAGAGAAAGCAGATACCTGCGAGCAGTGGAGAGTCAGGGTGAGGGCTGCTAGCTGGGCGGTACCTTATGGCTTACCCTCACCTCAGAATGACTAGCACCCCAGGACCATCTCTATCATCACACTGAATGTTGAGGTCAGTGTGGGCGAGTGTCTGTCTACAATGGGGAAGAGGTTAGATAAGTGTCTGAGGAGGAGTCTGTACTGCAGAGGTTTCATGATTGAGAGGTAAGGGGGAGGACTTTGTACTGGAAGCGATGGTGTTTGGGTGTCTTGTGGGGAAGGAGGTTATCACATTCTTTAATGCATCTGCTGGAGCACTGCTAGGAACATGGCTGAAAAGCTGTAAAAATAATGGTATTTTGTATTATACTGAAAAAGAGAGAACTATCCAGAAAGCCAGAAGTAAATTAAGAACAAAAAAACTAGGGATGGTGAAAATAAAGAAAGGGAAATCGGGCAAAGAATAAAACATCTTGTGCTGCATCCTTCCCTCTCACAGCTTCTCTCTGCCTTTTGTCTGCATATTGTCTATAGAGATTAAAACTTCATTGGGGCAGGAATCTATCCTTTTTTAGGTCCATAAAGTGTCTAGCACATTTTTGGACTCCACAGAATTAAATAATAATTAAGGGCCAACCTCAGTTACTTTACCCACGATGAATAAGTACCTTGCTCTGAGATTGATCCCATTGACTTTAATGAGGCTACTTGTGGATTTAAAGTAGCACGCCAGGTGAATAAGAGTATCAGAATCTCACCCTAAAAGGATTAGAGAAGCATGTCTGTGCTGTAGCTCAGCCAGCTCAGAGTTCCATTGCCTAAGAGAAGTTTGCAATGTAGAGATTTCTCAGTGAGAGGCACCTGCATGCTGGTTGTGCTATCTAAAGAGACCATACAGAATATAATTTGAAGAGGGCCTGAGGGGATAAACTGTATCCTGGTATGACTGTGGTTAAGGGTTGTAGACTTATATTGCAATGGAGAAGAATGTGATGTGGGGAAAACCCATACTTGGGAAGAGGCAGGTTGGTGGTTAGAAGAGTTAGAGGGAGATTTGTACTGACAAAGAGGTATGTCCTCTATTCTGTGTTGATAGCATAGCATCCTGACCTATGACCCAGCCAGTCCGCCCCTGCAAGACTCCCTGGTGGCACTAGAGCTGCAGGTTACCTTGCTTCTCTCTGATCTTACTTTGTCTTTCTTCCTGCTCAGCCAGCATGAGTTTAACTATGTGAGAATTAAACCCTTTGTGCTGTTGCTAGGTGGCTGGGGCACCCTCTAACAAAAGCCAAATTAAGTAGAACTTCTTGAACTTCTCTTGCCAGCTATTACAATGCTGACAGATCTGCAGTGCTCCATGCATTTTAATTTTAAACAAATACACACAGAGGATTTTTCTCATCACTCTGAAGAGCCTTTTCATGTTTGCCATTGCTCTAATCAGCTACCAGTCTGCATCTCTAAGAGGAAAGCTGTAACTATGTGCTATTCCCACACAGCCCTCAAGAAGTATTCTTATTTTTACCCTAAAGCTTGAAGAACCATGTCTATATATTAGACTCCAGGTCATCTAGCCAATTTGCATAAACAGTCCTCTTGAAAAATTTAGAGCAGATTTTAAGATGCATTTATTTTAGAAAGATCCTTTATGTTCACATGGCGGGCAGTACAGTTATGCCGGGGACAAATATGGCCCATTGTGCCTAGCACACTGTAAAATGCAGAAGGCAATTTAACACATAAAGAGTTAATTTTGAAATGATTAATGTAAGCTTACTTTCATGACCTTTTAGCAATCAGAAAGGTTTGGACTCCAAAAGTGAATTATCTCCTTCTTGGATGAGAAATGATTTGTCTAAAACATATGATATTTTATACTCATCTCTGTTTATTTACAATATGTGTGCTTTTGAACACAGGGATTAGATAGCAAAACAGACCACAGACAAGTCACAGGCCAGAGTGCTGGAAAATAATTGTATCAATTACCGTCTGCTCTGTTTGAGCCCTGTCCTAATTTACACTCTGTGATTCCCACTGAGGCCAGTTGGAATGTGCAGGGTGAAAATCTGGGAAAACTTTAACAATTGGTGTGTCTAACTATTACAGGACTCTGCTGGACAACTCTCTGGTGCTGCATTTCCTTTCTGCAGCAGAGAGGGATGACTGTCAGACATAACCGGCTGCCTGATTTTCCCTTTGGTTCTATACACATTAAAGCAGTGGTTCTCAAACTTTTTTTTTCTGCAGACCACTTGAAAATTGCTGAGGGTCTTGGCGAACCACCTAATGATCTTTCCAAATGTTGTTTGTACCATTAGCTAACTATTGCAAAGTGCTTTGGATAAAAGCGCTATATAAAAACATTAATAATTAACTTTTTTTGTTCTACAAATAAAAGCACACAACTCATATTTTAATATCAGTAGTCTTACCTTTCTAATTTGATGGATGTGCGCTCTCTCCCCCGCCATGGCAGCCCCCGAGCTGGGGCTGGGAAGGATGGAGGTCTCTCCCTTTCTCCCCCACCTCAGCAGCTCCCAAACTGAGGCTGGGAAGGAGGGCCATCTCTCCCTGACAGCCACAGCCCTGGAGCTGGGGAAAGTCGCCTCTTTCTCTGGCCGTCACAGCCCTGCACATCCCAAATTCCCTCCACCCTTTTCTAACCTCACTGCGCCCTCCCACCTACCCTGTATTCCCCCCAAGGCCACCACCTCAACCTTATATGTGCGTCTTCTCCAGGGTCCAGGCACCTAATTAATGGAGCCACGACTACGCGGCTCGACTAATTAGGTGGGTGACCCTTCATCCCTTTGTGTGCGGCCGCCCAGGCACGCACCTTAGAGGGAACTATCTACGGACCACCTGAATGGAGCTCGCAGACCACTGGTGGTCCATGGACCACAGTTTGAGAGCCTCTCTGTTAGAGCATCATAGGGACAGATGCAGCCTGCATATACCAGCTAGGTATTGCTCTGGTGCATTGCACTTTGGTCCACTCTCAGCAAAAACTTATTTCAAATATGTATTTTTAATAACTTTTTAATTTTGTGTCTTTACCATTCTTGCCAGACTCCTTTGTCAACTATTGGTGGTTTCCACAGACAAATTCCTGTCCTACTCCAATTGATAGCAAAACTTCCATTCCCTTTAGTGAGGCCAAAAATTGGCCTGGGACTGTAAAACAAAAATGGTAAATACTTAAGACTACATGATGACTGATTTCCTATAATATGTAACAGGAATTTTGTACCTTTAGACACTGGTGTGGAGGTTTGGACCTGGACTCCCTTTCAAACAGTGACACCAGACACACCAGAATGCTCAGTTCAGAACCCTGATGTTGTTTGCACAGGATAGAATTCTAATGTTATGAATAGGGAGCTCTTCTCTGGAACAAGCCATTTGGAAACCACTGATTTACTTCCAGGTGAATTAAAGTAGATGGTTTGATATGTATTGCAGTCTAGAAGGACAATGATCAGTAGGAGTTCATTAACCAGCCATTATCTCCAACAGCTTTCGAACAGGGGGAAAAAAGCACAATCCTTTTTTTTTTTTTCAGTCCTCCATGAAGTAATAATAATGCAAATGCTATGTTTATCTGGAGATTTTAAGAAATTTGAAGAAAGTTCTCTTATAAAATGTGCTATCTTTAAGTGCACTTAAAATATTGCACTAATATAGGTGTAGTAACCCACTGGGGTAACCTCAATATGCAGATTATTTCTGCATGATAGTTCCCATCACAGCAGTTCAGAATGGAGGGTTGTGTATGGGATGATTTGGTGTGTCAAGGAAAAGTTGTAGTGGCTACCTATTAGGGTGCCACCCCTACCATTACAACTCTGGTGCCGCAGAATAATGGCCATTTGGGGCTGCACTGGGGCTCCAGACCTTGGCCCTTCCTCCCAAAACTTGGGTAGGTCCAATTTGTAGAGCCTATTAAGATGGGACCAGATATGGGCCAGAGACTGAAAATATTTGTATTCACTGCCGATAGTTGTGAAACACTTTCTGTTGACTACAGCCCACTTCTTCGGATGCATATAGAGTGGACGGCTGCTACTCTGAAAACTTTCTGTTGGTTCTCAGTAAATTAATAATAAAGCTAGCAGTCAGAATAACCATGACTACAAATTAAATTGTATTGTACTAAATTGTACTATAGGTAAGCTTTTGTTAATATATTTCCATTGTCTTTACACATATATTTCCACCATTAAATCTTTTTCAGCATTTTGTTATATTGGAAAGATGCAATTCGTATCAGTTAGAATTCCTAATAAACATAGAACTCTAATATACTTGGAACTCTACAGTCATCTCAGTAATCATAGCAGTAAGTCCACAAATCCTCAGGCATCAAGATAAGAATATAAAACGTAGCGATATGTTTTGTTTAATATAAGGGGATGATAAGTGATTAAATAGGTTGGCATGAAAAGAAAACTGACCTTTGCCTCTTCCTAAAATTATTATGGACTTATTTATTTATTTACATTGGCAGTGAAAAATGTCTTGCAAGAAGTACAAAATAGCATTAAAACTTGAACTCACCATTTTTCCTATTGCTGTATTATAAACAGTTGTATAGTGCAGCAGAGTGTACCTGCAATGCTCATATAAGTCAAAGACCAAGTATTGCATAATAATATTAGTAATTCTTTGTATTGCTATAGCTGGTGGGTGCCCCAATCAGGGCCCAGGGCCCATTGTGCTAAGTGTTCTACATGTACATAACAAGAAGCTGGTCTCCTCCCCAAAGTGCTTCAGCCTAAGGAAGCCTGGCAGACGAAACTCAGCACCATGTACAACTGGACCCATCATTTCCCCATGCTATCCCATAAAACCAACACTTGGTATAGCATCCTTGACCTTCACATGTGCGCTCATTTTGCATCCTTTTCACCTCCAGTGTAGACTTTAGCACAATATAATTGTTTCTGATAACTTAATGTATACAGTCAGTATAAGAACATTGCACTTGGCATTTGCTTTCCATAGCCATTATGAATATGTTTGTAGAGTATTTTCAGGCCAGTCAAATGTATTTAAGTATTTTTCTTACATACCGTAGAGATTGTTGAACCAATGTTCTGAAAAAGAATGTATAACAGTGTGTCTAGAAAATGTAAAATTACAGCACTTTTGTTACCGTAGCCAAGTTTGTACCATCTAACCTGATAAGGGAGCTCTGCTGAGTATGTATGTACTGCAATAGTAATCAAATAAGAGATAACCAGCTGAGATTTCATGGCTGGAGATTCTGTCTGACCAATCTCCTCTACTTCTTGAGGGGGATATATACACACAGTTGTTCAGAGACAAGATAAGGTAGCATTTATTGATCAGACAGCCTTCAAAGAATGCCATATTATTTATCAAGATTTGCTTAGACTTCAATGTTTAGTGGTTTCTGTGCCACTGGGGTGGGGTGAGGGGTAACACTATTTCTAGTGCAATATGCTGAAATAAGCAGACCTGCCTTATTCTTTTTTCCGATTGGCACAGGAAGGCAATCTGTGATTCTCTGGAGACCACTGAAAGTGAAGGGTAGGCTGAAAAGGGCCGTATAATGCTCTCAGTGGTGCTCCCATACAGATAATTCCAGCTATGCAGGGGCATCCAAAGGCAGACCTTGGCCATGTCTGCATTAGTCTTTTGTCTTAGAACTGGGTCGGAGAACAGCCTACACTAGTCTACTGGGCTCACTGGGCTATGCTCTTACGTAAATGGAAAAAAGATTTTAACCTTAATACTATGAACTGTAATGTGCTTTGACTTCAATAGAAGTTATAAAGTGAAATTAGTGCTAGCTGGTGGGGGGCAGGGGGTGGAATTTCCAGACACAAGTCAACAAAAATTAGGTGGAATTGATTTTGCTGAAATTTTCAGTGAAAAAATTAAGATTTTTCAAAATATCAAAACATTTGTAGTTTTCTGATGGAAAATCAAAAATGTTCAAGGAAGTGGGAACTTTCTAGAAAATGGTTGTTTCATCAAAACGCCAATTTTCAACAAAATATTTTGACCTGCCCCAGCCTAACTCCCTCATGTATCAAAAGGAGAAGAAAGCCTCCCTCCTCCTCCCACTTCGACTTAGTACTTTTGTTGTTGCTGTTGTTATTTATATTACAGTAGCACCTAGAGGCCCTGTCTAACACCCATTGCTTTTGGTGCAGTGGATTTACTAAACACATTGTCTGCCAGTTCCCCATTTGTAATATGGTGATAATAATAATACTTCCTTTCTCCCAGTCTATCTTTTTTTTTTTTTTGGTCTTATTATACTGTAAACTCTTCACAGCAGGAACTGTTTCTTTCTATGTGTATGTACAGATTACAGAACCTATCACAAAGGGCACTCAATTTTAGTGGGGGCCTTTAGTTGCTAAATAATAACAACAAATACAGTAATCACATATGCAAATTAAGTACACCAATTGTTGTTTATTTTTGGTGTGCTGGCATAGGCTTCTAACTCATGGAACCTAGTTCTGAAGAAATAGATGTAATTTAAGGAAAAATACAAGCATAAAATGAGTCATTCTCAAACATTTTTATTTTTCTTGTGTTTTTAAAATTGCAAAGTATTGAAAACTAGGTAAAGGGAATAGACCATTTGCAATGTATTTTGTACATCATTGACATTTCTTGGAAGATGAGTGTTGGGGTCATTTAATTATAGGCTATATGGAGAATGAAATTCAATCTCGATAATTGTTGATCTTTTATAGTTGTAATGCTATCTTTGTAATCCTCTCTTTTAAGTTCTGATCCTGTTGCCAACTCCAATTGACTTCTATGGTGAAGGATCAGACCCTTGTTTAAAAAAAAAATTGTGAGCAGAAATAGTTTTCATCACGGGATAGCAGCAAAACTGCAATGGTGTTTTTTCTAAATGTCTGTCACTACAGTGAATCTTTGCTTAGCTACATTTTGAATTTTTATTTTTGTGGTTACAGTTAGTCACATATTGTATGCAGTAGGAATCAACAGTCCGTTAGACCAAAAGTGTAACCAATATACCTCTGAGTCTTTGGTTCTCGGCAATTTATACTCTGGAAAATGTGTTCTCTTCTGCTGTCTTGGGGTCACACAGACGAAATTCCTTGTGTGTAATTCTCATTGATGTTAATGGAGTTACACATCTGGATCTAGGTCAGTGTACGGAACTTACTAATGTCATTATCGACCATTAATGAGTTTATCAATACGCAGTAAAACGAGATGGCCAAGCGGTTGTGTACCTGGTTCCATGAAGCTTCTCAAGTGACTCAAGGGTGAGACAGGAATTAACATAGATATAGGAAGTATTGCTATAGATACTATCTAAGCAATGCCAGTCTTTCAAAATTATAATCCTGAACTTTCCTCCAGTTCAGGCAAACCACAATTATATGCATATCACAAGGGGTTCAGCTGGGGGGGTGGTTATTGGACTCAAAATGGCCCTTCCATCTTCATTCATTTTGAAACCCTGTGTTTATGAAATGTCATGAGAAAATAGTCCATTTACTTACCTTCCTTGTGATTAGCTAAGCCAGGGTTTAGGGGCTGGAGTTACAGTCACCACAAAATAAGCACATCTGCTGCAGCTTTAAAAGTGTGGAACCAGTAATGCTTTCCTAATCACCACAGATATGGCTAGTGTGCAGCCTCCACAGCATATTTTGCCCATTCCTGGGTCTCAGTTCCCAGTGAAGTCACAACCCACATAATATTGTCTCTGCAAGTCAAGCTTTTGGCAACAGGCTCATGAAAGAAGGCTCAGGTCCAAACCATAAGAGACATGTCAGCAAACAGTTTAACTTCCTTTTTGCCATGTGGGTGACCAGAGCAACAGGAAGGCTGTTTTTATTGAAACCTCATGGAAAGAGAGTTCCCAACATTTGTTTCGGGGTGTGAGGGGAAAATAATTAAATAAATAATGCCATTGTGGTCTTGATAGGAGTCAAATGCTCAGCTAATATAATTATACCCAGAGATAGGTACATTCAATCAGAAAAATGCCAAATATGAAAACTGCTTATCCTCTTTCACCTCCCACCCTATCAGGAAGGAAGAAATAGTTAAAATCTGTGTTCATAGCAAAATATTCACAGTTTGCTTTTCTATACTTTTGGTTTCAAAGATGCAGCTTTCTGGCTAAGCTATTCCTCAGAGCCAACATTTTAGAACATATTTAGTTCTTATCTGAGAGAATAGGTATGCAGTTTTACAATTTCTTGCATCAGCAGGGAGGTAGACTGGATGCACCAACATATTTTTTTCCATTTTTAACTTCTATGAAAGTGAAAAATGTATACATTAGGACCTACATTTTCAAAACTGTTCATGAACTGATGTTCCTCAGATTTTGGGCAGTCAACTTGAGACAAGTTAAGTGGGAGCAGCAATTGCTCAGTGGCTCTGAAAATCAAGCCCTAAATGCATTGATTTGGCAATCCAAAAATTGAGGCACCAAAATTTGACCTACATCTATCAGTCCACCCCAATTTCTAGTGCCAATGCCCAATATGACATCAAAACATTATATTGGAACAGTTATTATCTCTTGGATTTATATGTTTTAGGCCACATACTGATCCTACTGAAGTCAGTAATCTGGCCTTTTGTATTTTGGATTTACAGCTTTATTCCAGAGTTTGATGCAGTGTTTCTATATTGCTAATCGAGTGAATACTTTATAAGATGAAACTTACTGTTGTTTGTCACATCACTTAGCATTGTATACCTTAGGTATTATGGGACAACAATTTTACACAGCCTTGTGAGTGAATTGTGTAATTCAGATAGAAAGATAATTCCAGTAAAACACTGGTCTACAATTTTTGAGAAGTCGTCTGCTTCAGAGATAAAATGTGCTATTTATTATGTATTTTGATGTGCTGAATTCAAATATGACAATTAAAACAACTGATTGGCTACTGTTTCTAAGATATTTAAGTTTTTACATTTTATGTCTATGTATATTGTGTAGATAGTAGAGTTTTAATCATAAATTGTAAACCTAAGTCTTTTCATGTATTTATGGTTGCTTTACATGATAATATTTCACCTGTCCTATTTATGTAACACTTTAAAAATCAGCAAAAGGGTTATATAAATAAAATGTATTATGAAACAAAAGGCAAAAAACTATTATGTACATAGTTTAGTCCTATTCAGTGTCTACTTGGCACTTCTTGGCTTGTCTCTTGAATTCATTAAATGGAGCATCTCTTGTCACTGTCCAGCAATAGTCTGCAAGCATTGATGGGCTCCATTTGCCCTGATAGCGTTTCTCCATTGTTGCAATATCCTGGTGAAATCGCTCGCCGTGCTCGTCGCTCACTGCTCCACAGTTTGGTGGAAAAAAATCTAGAGGAGAGTGCAAAAAATGTATCTTTAGTGACATGTTGCAACCAAGGCTTTTGTATGCCTTGAGGAGGTTTTCTACCAACAACCTGTGGTTGTCTGCCTTGTTGTTTCCGAGAAAATTTATTGCCACTAACTGGAAGGCTTTCCATGCCGTCTTTTCCTTGCCACGCAGTGCATGGTCAAATGCATCATCTCGAAGAAGTTCACAAATCTGAGGACCAACAAAGACACCTTCCTTTATCTTAGCTTCACTTAATCTTGGAAATTTTCCACAGAGCTACTTGAAAGCTGCTTGTGTTTTGTCAATGGCCTTGACAAAGTTCTTCATCAGACCCAGCTTGATGTGTAAGAGTGGTAACAAATTTCAGAGTAGCAGCCGTGTTAGTCTGTATCCGCAAAAAGAAGAACAGGAGTACTTGTGGCACCTTAGAGACTAACAAATTTATTAGAGCATAAGCTTTCATGGACTACAGCCCACTTCTTCGGATGCATAACAAAATCTTCTTCTTCGAGAGAGATGTCCCTGTGGGTGCTCCACTGTAGGTGTTGGTGCGTCCCTGCGCCTTTGCCCGGAGATTTTTGCAGCAGTACTCATAGCGGCCATGCATGCTCAGAAGGTGCCCCCCGCTGTGACTCTAGGTTAATAGTACGCATGCGTGGCCGGTCTCCTCAGTTCCTTCTCAACCGTCCCCGGCCTGAGACGGAGCTCAGCAGACTCATTAGCAAATCCTTCACTCTTACCTTTTAGTAACCAGTTCTTGTCAGTTTTTTTCTGTTAGTATAGTTACTTACCCAGTTCATCTGTTTAAAAAAAAAAAAAAAAATTTCTCTGTCAGCCGCGGCTATGCCGGGCTCCACAGGTTTCAAACGCTGCGCTACCTGCAAGGAAGCTATCCCGTTGTCGGACGGACACTCAAAGTGCATAAAATGTTTGGGGGAAGCTCACATTCCCCAAAAGTGTGCCCACTGCTGTAAACTCAGCTCCAGGGCACAGAAAGACAGGGAGCTTAAACTCAAACTGCTCCTGCTTCAAAAATCTATCGGGTCAGTTTCAGACCCAGGCATTGAAGCCGGCTCCGCTACCCGACACAGCCCCCCCCCCCCTCAAAAAAGCTCAAGAAGTCTATGAAGAAGGGGCACCTTTCCTCACCGAGCAAGACTATGAGGCATAAAGTTTCTCCAGGCAGATCAACGATCTCTCTGCCTGTGATCCCTCGCCTCAGCAATTTCCATGAGCCAGGCTCCTCCGGAACAGCGCAAAAGCCGCCTGAGGCTTCAGCGCCGCCGAGAAGCTCCGGTGCCGAGGCATCAGGCTTCCAGTTGCCTGCCTCAGTGACGGCACCGTTCGGCACCGCGAATGAGACGGTGCCGACATTCCACGGCACGCCTCACCCGAGGCAGCCCGACATTTCTCGCCCGGCACCGACCGCGGCACCGACGCCTGCGGGGCATTCTGACACAGGGATCACAGCCAGAAGCCCCGATCACAGGAATACTCTTGTGCAACAGCCTCTATCGGCTCAGCTTTCATCTCCCGCAGGAGCTGCATTCACTCATTTTACCCAGACAGCTGATCTTCTAGTATCACCTACCTTGCAGTCTCCGCTCATGAATGCATATTCTTTTTCAATGCCTGAGTCAGGATCTGAGCAGTTTTCCTCCAGTGAGGAGGAAGCAGATCCACAGGGAGTTTTTTCCCCATATCATGACTCCCAGCCCCGGACCCAGAGCAATAAGGGTTATGGAAATACTACCTCATCCCACTCTCAGGACCCTGCCTCCTGGGGGGTGAACCCCTGGATGGCACCACCTATGCCCTACCCGCCACCATGGCAATACTGGACACCATGGGCATCATACCCTCGGGAACACATGCCCCATGGCCACTCGACCAGGCGCAACACTGATCCAGCACCGTCTCCTAATGCATATGCTAGTGACACGAGACGCCTGGCAACACAGCCACGTTCCCAGGATAAACCTAGCCCTTCTCCTGGTCCAGCAGACCCGGAGTTAGCACCCGAGGAAGCATTACTTCCCCTTCCTCCCACTCCCTCTGATGAATATACAAAATTCCAGGACCTCTTTAAGAGAGTTGCTAGTGACCTGAACATTAACCTGGACGTGGTTCCCGAACAACAGCATGAGCTAACGAACATCCTACAGCCCCCTTCTTCCTCCAGAGTGGCACTCCCAATTAACGCAGCCCTTTTAGAACCCGCTAAGTCCATCTGGCAGACTCCAGCGACAAGCCTACCTACCTGCAAGCAAGCGGACAAGAAGTATTTTATTTCTCCAAAGGACTCTGAATTCCTTTTTACCCACCCAGCACCAAACTCATTGGTAGTAGACGCTGCAAACCAGAGGGCTAGACAACAGTATTCTCGTTCTGCCCCACCTAACAAGGATAGCAAACGACTGGACCTGTTTGGTCGCAAGGTTTATGCATCCTCCACCCTCCAATTTCGTATAGCTAATTATACTGCAGTCCTGGCAAAATACGACCATAAAAACTATAATAAGTTAATGGACTTTATTGATGACATTCCAGAACAAAGAAAACAACAGTTCAGAGCTATGGTTTTTGAGGGCCAAGCCATTTCACGCACCGCTCTCCAAGCAGCCCTCGATGTAGCCAACACAGCGGCAAGATCTACCGCTACAGCGATAGTCATGCGACGGGGCTCATGTCTCTCCTCTTCCTTTTTTCCTCGCGAAGTTCAGAACACAATTGAAGATCTTCCCTTCGACGGTGACAAACTCTTTGCTTCTAACACGAATGAAGTGCTTCATTCAATGAAAGACTCCAGAACAACCCTCCGGTCTCTAGGTCTCCAGGCACCTATGGCAAGAAGACGACAATATCGATACCAACCATACCACCGGCCACGTTATCCCGCATTTACACAACTTTCCCATAGACCGCAGGAACAGCAACAGCCGCAACGTCCACGACCAAGATTCCAGCGACGTCGCCCAAACTCTACAGGGGCGCCTCAACCCCCACCAGCTAATAGGCAGATTTGAAGACTTGGTCGAGGGTTTAGAAAGCAACGCCCTCACTTCAGCCGGCACACCAATCTTTGGACACCGCCTACGACCTTTTTTCCAACAATGGAGGAAGATTACCTCCGACAAGTGGGTCTTAGAGGTAGTTACAATTGGATACGTCATCCCCTTCCTCTCCTTACCTCCCACCCACCCACCCTCCCCGTCCCTCTTCAGGGACCCTTCTCACGAGCAGCTACTCCTCCAAGAAGTGCAACATCTCCTTCATCTGGGAGCAGTAGAAATCGTGCCAGAGCGACACAGAGGGAAGGGTTTTTACTCCCATTATTTCTTAACGGAGAAGAAAAATGGGGGATGGCGACCAATCCTCGATCTCAGGCGGCTCAACAGATTCATCAAAAAGCAAAAGTTCAAGATGGTGACCCTCACTACCATAATCCCAGCGCTGGAGCAGGGCGACTGGTTTTCTGCCCTCGACCTACAAGATGCCTATTTCCACGTCACTATACATCCGGCCCACAGACGTTTCCTCCGATTTACCCTTGGTTCCACACATTTCCAATACAGGGTACTCCCCTTCGGACTATCTCCAGCCCCCTGTGCTTTTTCCAAACTTCTAGCTGTAGTCACTGCTCACCTCAGGAGACAAGGGGTAATAATATTCCCTTACCTCGACGATTGCCTCCTCAAAGCTTCAACATTCGACGAGGCGCTCCGGTTCACATGGCTCACAGTCGAGTGCTTTCTTTCTCTCGGCCTACAAATAAACAGAGACAAATCCACATTACGCCCCACCCAGCACCTGCAGTTCATAGGCGCAGATCTCGACTCTCGGACGGGGCTAGCATCGCTCCCACCCGATCGCTTCAATTCCATACACCAACTGGCCACAATTATTCGCAACAGCCCTCAGGTAACTGCCCGAGACTGCCTGCAACTACTAGGTGACATGGCCTCGTGCACTTTTGTCGTCCAGAATGCACGCCTACACATGAGGTGCTTCCAAGCATGGCTGGCAACAGTTTACAAACCGAATATGCATTCTTTAAACAAGACTCTCTCCTTGCCTACTCCAGTCAAAGATTCGCTACATTGGTGGACCGTCCACTCCAACCTCTGTTCTGGAGTCCCGTTTCTTCAACAGGCTCCATCACGCATTCTGACCACCGATGCATCTATGACAGGGTGGGGTGCACATATGTCTCATCACACAGTACAGGGACTATGGTCACCAACCGAGACCTCCCTGCACATAAATATTCTAGAACTTCGAGCCATTCGCAACGCGTG
The DNA here is from genome assembly GCF_011386835.1 of Chrysemys picta bellii. NCBI lineage: Eukaryota > Metazoa > Chordata > Testudines > Emydidae > Chrysemys > Chrysemys picta. The sequence goes on along the minus strand of NC_088792.1, from coordinate 40,283,387 downwards.
CCGTCATTTCCTGCCACTAATCAAACATCATCACGTATGCATAATGACGGACAACATTGCATGCATGTTTTACGTGAACAGGCAGGGCGGAGCTCGTTCCCATTCGCTGTGCACAGAGGCTATGAAGCTCTGGAATTGGTGTATTGCGAACAACATCCGGGTATCAGCAGCTTATCTTCCCGGAATCATGAACACCACAGCGGACGAACTGAGCAGACGCTTCCCATGGGACCACGAGTGGGAGATAGACGAGAAAACCATTCACGATGTATTCAACACCTGGGGTTACCCAACCGTAGACTTGTTTGCAACTGCAAAAAACAAGAAATGTCTCAATTTCTGCTCCAGAGCAGGACTGGGCAAACATTCCCTGGGGGACGCATTCATGATCTCATGGCACCAAAACCTATTTTATGCGTTTCCCCCGATACCAGTTCTCAACAGGGTCCTGATGAAAATACGAACGGATCGAGCCAAGGTGATCCTCATTGCCCCATCGTGGCCCAGACAACCATGGTTTCCCTTCCTCACCAGAATGTCAATCCAACCACCAATCTCCCTGCCGCTTATTCCGAACCTTCTATCTCAACAGCATGGCCGTTTTCTCCACCCCAACCTGCCCATGCTTCACCTCAAGGCCTGGTTCCTACGTGGTTCTCCCAACGCGAATTAGATTGCTCCAAACAAGTTCAGGAGGTACTCCTACATAGTAGAACGCTATCTACTCGCAAGACCTATCTTCAAAAGTGGAAACGGTTCACACATTGGTGTTCTGCTCAACATCTTTGTCCTACCTCGGTACCTCTTTCATTTATATTGGACTATCTCTTGGGCCTTAAGCAATCTGGCCTTTCCTTCAGCTCCATCAGGGTCCATTTAGCTGCTATTACGACTTTCCACGACAGAATTGATGATACGTCTGTCTTTGCTCACGCTACTACGAAGCGTTTCCTCAAGGGTCTACAAACCTTATATCCAGACATTAAACCACCGACCACCCCGTGGGACCTTCATCTGGTACTATCTGCCCTAACTCAACAACCTTTTGAACCCCTAGCCACGTGCTCCCTCTTACGCCTCTCGATGAAAACAGCGTTTCTGGTGGCAATTACTTCTGCTAGACGGGCAGGAGAAATAGCAGCTCTCATGGCACACCCACCATATACGATATTTTTTAAAGACAAGGTTACCCTCAGATTACATCCCAAATTTCTTCCGAAGGTCCACTCGTCATTCCATATTAATGAACCCATACACCTACCGACTTTTTTTCCGAAACCACATGCGAACTCCTTTGAAACCTCCATGCATACACTAGATGTACGCAGAGCCTTGTCATTCTATTTGGATAGAACCAAACCTTTTAGAGCTTCCTCCAGACTTTTTGTCTCTATCGCTGACCGCTCTAAAGGCACGCCTATTTCCACCCAGAGACTCTCGAACTGGATCTCCCAGTGTATCCGACTGTGCTATCACTTGAAAGAGATTACACCTCCAGACGGCATTAGAACACACACCACTAGATCTCTGGCTGCCTCAGTCGCGTTCTTACGCAAAGTTCCCTTGGCTGACATTTGTAAAGCAGCCACCTGGTCCTCGGACCACACTTTTGTTAAACATTATGCCCTTACTCAAGGCCCTCTCTCTGACATACGCTTGGGCAGAGCGGTACTTTCAACGGCGTTCCTGCCAGATCCGAAGTCCCTACCTCCTTAAGATACACGGCTTTTAAGTCACCTACAGTGGAGCACCCACAGGGACATCTCTCGAAGAAGAAGAGGAGGTTACTCACCCTGTGCAGTAACTGATGTTCTTCGAGATGAGTGTCCCTGTGGGTGCTCCACTACCCACCCTCCTCCCCTCTACTTCGGAGTTGGGGGCCTCCGTGGTAGAGAAGGAACTGAGGAGACCGGCCACGCATGCGTACTATTAACCTAGAGTCACAGCGGGGGGCACCTTCTGAGCATGCGTGGCCGCTATGAGTACTGCTGCAAAAATCTCCGGGCAAAGGCGCAGGGACGCACCAACACCTACAGTGGAGCACCCACAGGGACACTCATCTCGAAGAACGTCAGTTACTGCACAGGGTGAGTAACCTCCTCTTCCTTGATTCAACAAGTGGTGGATGCTGAACACTTTTCCTCCCAGGCTCCAATGACTGTCGGAGTGGCCAATCTTTCTTGATGTAGTGGGAATCTCTTGCACGACTATCCCATTTGCAGAGAAAACAGCAGTACTTTGTGTATCCAGTCTGCAGACCAAGCAAGAGAGCAACAACCTTCAAATCGCCACAAAGCTGCCACTGATGTTGGTCATAGTTTATGCACCTCAAAAGTTGTTTCATAGGTTTCCTTCATATGGACTGCATGACCAACTGGAATTGATGACAAAACATTGCCATTATGCAGTAAAACAGCTTTAAGACTCGTCTTCGATGAATCAATGAACAGTCTCCACTCATGATGTTGAGGGCTGCCATCATACCATCGATGTTGTTGCAGGCTACAAGATCACCTTCCATGAAGAAGAATGGGACAAGATCCTTTTGACGGTCACAGAACATGGAAACCCTAACATCACCTGCCAGGAGATTCCACTGCTGTAGTCTGGAGCCCAACAGCTCTGCCTTACTCTTGGGTAGTTCCAAATCCCTGACAAGGTCATTCAGTTCACCTTGTGTTATGAGGTGTGGTTCAGAGGAGGAGGATGGGAGAAAATGTGGGTCCTGTGACATTGATGGTTCAGGACCAGAAGTTTCATCCTCTTTCTCTTCCTCGTCTGACTCAAGTGAGAATGATTCTGGTGCATCAGCAACTGGCAGTCCTTCTCTGTGGGGTACTGGGCGTATCGCTGATGGAATGTTTGGCTAATGCACAGTCCACTTTTTCTTCTTTGACACACCTTTCCCAACTGGAGGCACCATGCAGAAGTAACAATTGCTGGAATGATCTGTTGGCTCTCTCCAAATCATTGGCACTGCAAAAGGCATAGATTTCCTTTTCCTGTTCAACCACTGGCGAAGATTTGTTGCACAAGTGTTGCAGCATATGTGTGGGGCCCACCTCTTGTCCTGATCTCCAATTTTGCAGCCAAAATAAAGGTGATAGGTTTTCTTAACCATAGTGGTTATACTGCGCTTTTGTGATGCAAAAGTCACTTCACCACAAACCTAGCAGAAGTTATCTGCACTGTTCACACAAGTACGAGGCATCTCTGCTCACTTTGGCTAAACAGAAATGTGTCCCTTTGCAAAATCAAACACTGACAATAAGAGAGCACAACACTGTATGATTTCTAGAGCTGATATAGGGCAATTTGTTCAGCAGAGTGATGTAAGCTTCGTTATGATTGCATCATCCATGACTTCTAGGAATAACATGATGCAATTCATATCATGTATGACGCAATACCAGCTTCAGATTACATCATTCATTGTTTTGCCTAAAAAGCAAGTACTGTCCAAACCCAGTCATAGATTTATTCATAGATCCAGTCAAAGATGTATTTTAGTCATTTCTGGTTTAAATTGAGATCCCTTCCCTTTATAACTCACTTATCCTCCGCCATTCCCAAATCAAGGGTTGTATATACTGACCCAATAACATATCTTGAAAACTAGAGCCAATCAACAATTTTAAGCATCATTTTCGTTCTCAGTGACCCAGAATTAGTAAAGTTTGACTACATTTATTTCAGAAGCATTTTGGCTGTAGAGTAATAGCCTAGTAATAGGCTTATACTAGAAGTGACAGACTGAAGTAGCATTTGTTATGGTGTTAACTTGTGATCAAACTGCATGCTGTATGTAAATTATTGTAGTGTCTTAAAAATTATGGGCCAAATCTTCAGCTGGTGTAAATAAGCATAGCTCCATCTGCAAACCTAGCTTAACAAAAAAGCAGGTGAATGTTGTGATGAATAACACGTAGAAAAATATCAGTTCAACTTTTACTTCACAAAACAGGTCACTGGTTAAATAAGCTGTGCTGTTCACTCCTTGTTCATTAAAAAACGGCTAAGACAAGTCCAGAGCAAAAAGCCAGCACACCAAAGTGCAGAACATAAGTGAGGCAGAATATTGTGTAAATCTGCTACCAAAGAACTTCACATTGATATAGTACCCTGCATTTAGCTGACTTAGCGATAGAACGACTGAAGGTTTATTTGGTTTGGGTTTTTTTTTAATGGAATATTGGATTTCACTTTGCACTTTTGTCCTTGCAGTTTGTTGGCTAAACAAGGCACACAGATGCCTATCCTTGGAAGACCAAGGATAGGGTTGGCCTGTTACTCAATGAGGGGGAAAAAACAATAACAGAAAATGTGGAAATGGCAAAAGTCCTAAATGATTTTTTTGTTTCAGTTTGTACCAAAAAAGTTTAGTAGCATTTGGACAGCTAACTTAACGAATGCAAGTGAAAATGAGGTAGGATCAGAGGTTAAAATAGGGAAAGAACAAGTTAAAAATTCTTAGACAAATTAGATATTTTCAAGTCACTAGAGCCTGATGAAATACATCTTAGAATATTCAAGGAGCTGACTGAGGAGATATCTGAGCCATTAGCGATTATGTTTGAAAAGTCATGGAAGACGGATGAGATTTCAGAGGCGTGGAAAAGGGCAAATATAGTGCCCATCTGTAAAAGGGGAGATTACAGACCAGTCAGTTTAACTTCAGTACCTGGAAAGATAATAGAGCAAATAATTAAGCAATCAATGTGCAGATACCTAGAAGATAAGGTGATTAGTCACAGTCAGCATGATTTGTCAATAACAAATCATGTCAAATCAACCTAATAGCTTTCTTTGCCAGTTTAACAAGGTTTGTGGATGGGGGAAAGTGGTAGCTATGGTATATCTTGACTTTAGTAAGGCTTTTGATACTGTCTCACATGACCTTCTCATAAACAAACTAGGGAAATACAACCTAGATGGAGCCACTATAAGGTGGGTGCATAACTGGTTAGAAAATCATTCCCAGAGAGTTCATAGTCAGCTGGAGAGCATATCAAGTGGGGTCCTGCCGGGATAGGTTCTGGGTACGGTTCTGATCAATATCTTCATCAATGATTTAGATAATGGAATAGAAAGTATACTTATAACGTTTGCAGATGATACCAAGATGGGAGGGATTTCAAGTGCTTTGGAGAATAGGATTATAATTCAGAATGATCTGAACAAACTGGAGATATGGTCTGAAGTAAATAGGATGAAATTCAGTAAGGACAAATGCAAAGTACTCCACTTAGGAAGGAACAATCAATTGCACACATGGGAAATGACTGCCTAGGAAAGAGTACTGAGGAAAGGGATCTGGGGATCATAGTGGATCACAAACTAAATATGAGTCAACAGTATAACACTGTTGCAAAAAAAAGCAAACATCATTCTGGGATGTATTAAAAAGAGTGTTGTAAGCACAACACAAGAAGTAATTCTTCTGCTCTACTCCTCATTGATTAGGCCTCAATTGGAGTATTGTGTCCAGTTCTGGGTGCCACATTTCAGGATAGATGTGGACAAATTGGAAAAAGTCCAGAGAAGAGCAACAAAAATGATTAAAGCTCTAGAAAACAAGCTCTATGAAGGAAGATTGAAAAAATTTGGTTTGTTTAGTCTGGAGAGGAGAAGACTGAGCGGGGACATGATAACGTTTTTCAAGTACATAGAAGGTTGTTGCAAGGAGGAGGGAGAAAACATCTCAGGATAGGACAAGAAGCAATGGACTTAAACTTCAGCAAGGGCAGTTTAGGTTGGACGTTAGGAAAAACTCCCTAACTGTCAGAGTGGTTAAGCACTGGAATAAATTGCCTAGGGAGGTTGTGGCATCTCCATCATTGGAGCTCTTTAAGAGCAGTATAGACAAATACCTGTCAGGAATTGTCTAAATAATACTTAGTCCTGCCTTGAGTACAGAGGACTGGACAAGAAGACCTCGATGCAATCGATGCAGCAGGTGTCTAGTGAAGACCCGCTAAATCAACCACAAAGCGCTCTCCAGTCGACTCCGGTATTCCAGAGCCCCGAAAAGAGTAAGGGAAGTCGATGGGAGAGCGTCTCCTGTTGACAGAGTACAGTGAAGACACTCGGATAAGTTGACCTAATATGTGAATAACATAGCTGGAGTAGCATAATTTAGGTTGATTTACCCCGCTAGTGAAGACAAGCCCTAAGGAAGACAGTCCATTGAATAATGAAACCATTGCATCATATTATTTGTATGGTTAGGTTTCTTAAAGGCAAGATTTGACCTTGTATTTTTTCCTTCTCCATCTTGCAGTCTGCAATAAGTTCTGACCTAATATGTATGGGGTCACTGGTTGATTTGTAGCTGTCATTTCAGTAATACTGACTGTTTCAAGCCTAATATCATTCTGAGTCTAATAATTCCTCTGAAATGGTCTCTGTTTGGATTGTAGTCCTCCAAAAACTTTCATAACTTTTAATATAACTGAGTTATTTCCACTCTGATGAAATTGAACTCAGTTGCTCAGCAGTACAGTTTGCTTTTACTAATAAATGGATCAGCTCCATCATGAAATGTCTTTGTTCTAATCCAGTGTTTGCCAAGTGTCTTCTTATAAGGGATTGGTGAACTGGTTCAAACAAAATATTAATCAGCTCAATCACCCCAAATTTAGACCTAGCTGAATTAGATTTTGAAACAATTGATTTAACTTTTTTGGTTTTGTTTGTAATTTTTTGCTTTCTTTTTTCATTTCCAGTTGTTAGTAGGATCTTATGCAGAAATACCACAAAAACCTATTCTTGTGGTATTAGTCTCCTCTCCAAAATTAGAAAGTACTGAAATCTCATGAGAGATCTTCATTTTGTTGGATTTCCATTCCAAGTTTTCAGGCAAGGAAGCTCAGAAAAGACTGTAATGTACTAATTGCTATATGTGGATAATCCTGTAGCACTACCGTCTTCTGGTTGAAACCATTATTTGTGATTATAACCTCATGTAATAGCTGGCCTACAAAGTAACTTTAAGCCCTAATGCCATAGCAAGCAAATGGAGATTCTCCTAAACTTCCGTGGTAGAGGCCTGTGTTTTTAGAGCAAAAGATCATGAGTTGATGCATGTGTGCTGTTACTTGAACTGCAAGAATTGTATATGATCATGGAATATTATGGTATTAAACCTTGGGATGCGTTGTCTGGCCCTCCAAATCCTCACTAGTTCATAATAATGATGGTTGTTTTCACTTATTAAAAATGGGATACGCAGTGGGGGAAATGTGCAAAGCCAATTATTTTAACCAATATATGATTAGAGTAGGTTTCCAACTGCATTTCTCAAGATAACAAGTAGATGAATATATAATGTTAGGACTTGAATGAAACTTTAGGCTCAGCCTGTGTATGAGTCAGACCTGAGTAAGACCTGAGTCACAATTCTTTTCCAGACCCCTCTTTGCTCCCGTTAGGAAGTAATTCACTGTCCTGTAATTCAGCTATTTAATCCCCTCATCAAGTCAGGCTGAGAAAAGTGCAGTTTATTCCCCTACCTCATTCTAGCTCCGCTCGGCTCAGCTGGTTCTGAATGGTAGAGAGGCTAGGTAGGAAGAGGTGGATTCTTCTCCTGAGGACAGGTAGATATGTGGTGTGTTTCTGACCTGCTGAGGGGTCTGAGGAAGCTAAGAAGGTTTAGGAGGGAGTTGGGAGAGTCAATTAAAGGGTGTAGGAAAAGTGGTGTGTTAAAGGTAAGATAGAGATTGAAGGGCGAGAATGTAAGATCAAGAGAGAACAATAAAGGGGTGACTGAGAAAGAAACTGTTTTCTCCCACCCTGCCTTTTACTGCAAAGTGTCCCAGTTCTTTAATCTGAAAGGTGTGAGAGGGAAGCAAGCATTCCTTTTAATTCCCTCATCTATTGTCAAGCTCCCTCATCCATTGCCAACATAGTTCTCTGTGATCCCCTTGACCTCCGCTTTTTCACTTTGAAAATATGATCAGCTTGCAGGATAGAGGGGCAGGTTGCAGATATTCACCTCCAGTCCCACTACTTATTTGGGACCAGCTGCCAATGCCATAGAGTACACAAGCAGCTGTTTTTTTTATTTGTCGTTTACAGACGGGCCTGTGGATTAGCATTTCCTCTGGAGCATGTGAGAATATACTGCTCTGGCACAGGGCAGCTCTGTGAGATTTACAATAAATAGCTATGGTGAACCATTCCATAGTCTACCCTGGCACATAACTTTCGGTTCTGCGGTTAACCACCGCTGCCAATCCAAGATATTAGTACAATATAAAGTTGCTTTAGTCTCTTTAGGAGAATAGTTGAAACTTGAAGTACGGTACTTAATAGCACTAAAGTTTATCCTCATTAGAATAAGGTTTAAAAAACAAAAGCACCTAGTTTTTAAGAGTTATGAGAAACTACAAATAAATAAACAACATCATGTGGTGACACGTTAACAGTGCACAGAGATCACTGCACAACAACTTCAAGAAGTACTTTAATGAAAAACTGCTTGCTATTCAAAATCCACTTCTCTTTTTAAAGCTACCGGCTAGGCTTAACCTCTTTCCCTTCCTACCCAACTCCCCTAGGCCTCAATAGTCCAGCCCCTCAAGGACAGTCACATGAGGGAGCAGAGTCAGACCTCCTGACCCCCAAGAAATAAGAGAATTCTTTTGGCTGCAGCCAGAGCAGCAGTGGGAGTAGGAGGGAAGTAGTCAGAGAGGGCTTTCCCATTTCTGGCCCACTTCTCAGAGCCTGAATTTAAGCCCCAGGGACCACTGAGGAGAGACCCGTGGGGTAGGAGCCTCAACCATCTCCTGAGACATGAAGCCAGACCTCCAGAAGGCCAGAGACCTTGCACCTTCACAGCCCTGAGTCCCTCCCTCTGGAATCTGGAGTATCATTTCAGCTGACAAAATGAAATGGCTGCTGACAGAGAGACCCAAAAAACCTTTAAAGTGAGACTAGGTGTTACTCTCTCAATGAGCCTGAGATGGGGTTATGAGTCAGAGGAGAATTTGGCATAACAGGGAATTTAGGATTTTTAATCTTATTTTTTTTAGTGGTGTTAATCCACTGGCACATGTTTACTTGCAGGTAAATAGGGCCTTTCAAAACTTGAAAATAAGTTAGGGATAAGTTAAAAATGTAAAAGAGGAGGAACTAGCTATAATTAGTACTTAGAGATTGTTTATATCTATATCTTAAAAAGGAACTTTGGTATTACCAACTGCAAATGTGCAAACATCATAAATCAGGCCCTGAAAAATCATGACATTGACTTTTTGCATTCTTTTTATTTAAATTCTGACTTTTGAATCTTTAGGATGTACTGGGGTCATGTTTTAAGCTTTTTTCTGCAGTCATAAGGGCTAGAAACTTGAAATTTTTTAAATGAAAGCTGAGATTCTCACATATTCACGACTCGGAGTTAGGGCTTTAAAAACAAACCAAATGTCATGAGTGGTAGAATCGCAAGAATTGGCAACACAGGAACTAACATGGCATATGCCTATTATTATCCTTACCATTTGTTTATATAATGTTTCTCCCTCCTTTCTACCCAATATGTGTCTTGTTATACTCTGAATTCTGTGGGGGAAGGAACCATTCTTTCTTCTAGGTGTACGGACCCTACAGCAATGGGGCCCTAATCCTGATTGTGGCTTTTAGGTACTGCCACAATATAAGTAACAAAGCTGCAAAAGTTGGAGAGCTGATAGATAAAAAGTCTACCTTGAAACAGTGGGCTGTAAAATCTGTAGAAACCAGTGCATCTCGGAGGACGGAGGTAGCATTTCTGGACAGAAAAAAATGACAATGTTATAATTCAATACCTCAGTTATGCCTTAGAGAACAGGAAAAACTTGTGTTCCAGATTCACTAGAACTGGTAGGAAAAAGTCTGTCTAGGAAAAAAAAAAAGGAAATATCTTTTCAGGATGCAGTGTTTGTGTCAGAAGAGAAGCTGTCATACATTCCCATCAGTGCAGTCTCCTATATATGCCACTGAACTGACTAATTCAAATCATTTTTGTCACTGCTTTCCAGGATGCTTCTCAACTTTATATGCTAATAGGATCATTATGATTTTCTTTCCTTATCAAGAACGCAAAGTATTAGTTGCAGTATTTTTGTCTCAGCACCCTAATGCTGTGAGAAGCATTGTGAAATGGTGTATCATTTCTTTGGTTATAACTGTTGGTTGTGGGAGAGAAGGGTGAGGCAAAGTTCCTACTTTACAGTTCTCTTTGTGTGCATGTAGTTGTGGGCAACCATCCACCACAGCTCTGCAGTGATGACTTACGTTTTATATTTCAGAGAGATGAAAAACATCAGTGTCTTTGTATTTGAGAAAAAATAGGTGAATGAAAAGACCTGACTTGCGAAATTTACACAACTTAAAAAGAAATAGGTTCTGATCCTGGGCCTCACTCAATTGGTGCACAAAGGCCCGAAACACTGTGGATCAAGCCTCCAGGAATCCTTGGGTGATCTAAAACCTCTGTTGTGGCTCCGTCTACCCTCTCCCAACTGGTGGCTTAGGGCCATGGCCAGAGGAAGGGAACAAGTGCAGGGGTTCCATATGCCCTGGAGATCCTTGGATGCCATTTCTACCCCTAGGGCTCTTGCCAGGTGTTGCAGCTTAGAGTCACCTGAAGGCAGCTCCAATTTGCACCAGGGACTGGCCTATTGCAGAGTAATGCCAGGATCGGGGGAGAGCAATGGACACTTTTGGACTCCTGCTTCCTCACCTGCACCGAGTGTTCCTAGGCTGCAGCTGAGGATCTAGCTTATAGACGGGAGAAGTGTTGCAGCTATTTGATAGGGTGCCACTTTATACTCAGGAAGTGTTGGGCACTAAGGAGGACATGCAGGATTTAGTTATAGCAGAGTGCCATGAAGTAAACCATTCAACCCACCATTGAACTCTGGCAGACAATCAGCTTCCAGCCATGTGATTTGCTCAGTAAGTTTCAGGAATGTGGATGGAGGCTAATATTTCATTCTTTTCGTACTGCCAGCTAATGTGGTCATTCCCAATGCTGAAGTTGCAGGGTTTAAACCCTGGTGATGATGGAGGAGTTGTTACACTGTTCAGAATAAAATCTGGTTTTCCTTTTAAAAAACATAGGAAGTTGCCTACCAAAAACTATTTTAATGTTGTGACATTACAGTTGCAAGGTCAAGTACTCAGACATTAGGAAATGCCAGAGGTAACATTTCCAGTGTCGGAGGAAATAATAGCATGAGATTCTGTGATTAAAGATGTTCTCTTAATGCCTGTGCAAAAGAAGCCTCAATTATAGTTGCATAGGCATCCTTAAATCTGCTATTTCCTAATGATTGAGGGCTTGACTTTGCAACCTTAATGACATTCTTTTAATGTCAGGGATTTTTTTGTGTCATTATTTATATAGTGTCCAAATTGTCCTAGAGTCCAGTAAATATCTTACAATTTAAGCTATATTTCTGGAAATCGGAGCGAGAATTCCCCTAACTGCTATGGAATTCATTTGTGGATATCAAAAGAGGACAACTACAATCAATGTGGGGACGTCATCATATTATTGTTTTACATGTGGAGTATGCCAACCACAGGTGCTGACTTTTGTTTGTGCCAGTGGTGCTTCTCTCCACTCCCTCCCCTCTGTGCAAGTGGCAGGCGAGGCCTCAGGGAGAAGAGGCTGAGCAAGGGTGGGGTCTTGGGGTGGAGCATAGGCGGGGCCTTAGGGGGAAGTGGCCAAGTGGGAGCGGAGCCTCAGGGCAGAGTGGCAGGTGAGGCCTCAGGGGGAAGAAGTGGAGCAAGGCCTCAGGATGGAGCACAGGCAGAGCAGGGGGCAGGGCCCACAAAAGATTAATCTGGCCCTGGGGTGCTGAGCACCCCCTATTTTTTTTTGGTGGGTGCTTATGCCCCAGACCACTCACGGAGTTGGTGCCTATGATGCCAACAATTTATTGTACAGCCTTTACTGGGAAATGAATGCTTCAAATGCAATGTAAACCATTGTTTCCATATAATGGGAAAGTTTGACAATGCAGGGCTGCTGCTTTTCATTCCTGGAAGTGTACAACTGAAATATGAAAAAGAAAAGTTTTGAAAGAATACATTTCATAATTATTTATTCCCTCTGGTCCTACAGTTGTGCACCTGACTTGTAAAATGTCAAGAAGAGGCTGTGTTAGACATTATTGTGTAATGTTGTATCCAGTGGGAGTGGGAACAGATGAATTTATGATTGTCTGGGAATGACAAAAAATGATTTAGAATCTCCAGTCTGTACTGCAATCCACCTGGCAAGAGTCATGTCTTATGCTGGCAGGCTCAGGTTAAAGCAGGCCATTTCAACTGATAAGAAGACCAGACCAAGATTTAAAAAAAAAAAAGAGAAAATAATTTTATCACAGATTTTTTTTTAACAAAGATGTGTGGCATAACACATACAATGAAACATAGTCATTGCTCAAGCTTTTTAAATGACTGTTTAATTTTATCAGGGCTTTGCAGATTCATTCATTTGAAAGATATTCAGAAGGTAAACAGCAATTGAAAGCAGATATGCAGACCGGCTTTGACTGGGATAAATGTCCATTTCCTATCACTATAGAACTGATAATGCAGTAGTGTCTAAATAATGCAGTGCTGCAAACTCTCTCTGATTATTGCACAGTAATAGACCAGTGTTTATTGAGGAACCCAATTTATTCATTTCAACAAATCCAGTTTGTAAAATAAGATGCTTTCAACTCAGCTGCAGAACCAAAACAGCTTAAAAAAAGAGACTAAAGTCCAAAAAAGGTTATAGCATCCCAATGTGGGAATACTAAACCTACATGAAAATATAATCAAGAGACAAGTAACACTAGAATTACAGATAAGAAAAAACACAGAGTAAATCATAATGAAATTAACATGACAATAGATTTTTTTGTTTTAAATCAAGAAGGAATGCAACAAGAGACCTTGGAGGCATAAAGGGGAATATGAATAAATAGACATAAAAACAAATACAAGCGAAACAGCAAAAGGAAGGTGATCATGGTAAAATCTAGCCAGTGTAAATATATTCAGGTATTTTATTAGATTTTTTTTTATTGATCTCTAATCCCCATCTGTTCTAGCAACAAAATTATCATTAAGCAGAAGCTTTCTTCTCTGGAGCCACCAGGTTTGTCTTAAAGCTGCAGTGTTTGTACTTTCTGAAGTCAGGTACAGCTTTGCAACCCAGTATTTCCTCTACAAATTTTCTCGCTTATTTTAACTGTATGTGAATTTGATGGCACTTGTCAAAGAGAAGGACATTTTTACTGTGATGGACTATGTACATACAATGGTCAGACACTGGGCAGGCTCCTAGCCGTAATTTGATCAATGCAGAGATTCATTTGTCATCTATTAGTCCATTTTCAGATTCCACACTCAATACCCTTACAAAAATTATAACTAAGAAATGAGGAGAGAGAGAAGGGGGAACACAAAGAGAGGGAAAACCTTGCAAAAGAGGTGGGAGGAGTGCAAACTGAGAAAAGGGAGTCAAACACTTTTTACACTATTGTAGCACTGCGACCTATCTTATACTAGTACAATCTTTTAACTCTACTCCTATCTTCATTGCCAGAAGGACAGGAAACATTGGATGTAGTTTTAATTAGGTTGTCCTGAACCCCCTTTTTCTGTTCTTTTAAAGGATGCCCTCTTTAAATCCTTTACGAATCAATTGTATCGAATTGCTGTATCCATTCATATGGAGTTAACTGGAGTGGACATCTGCCACAAGTTTCCATAATGAGTTGTGACATGATAGCCTAACCCCGACTTTCCTACCCCACCAGGTCCCTAACTTGCTATGCGGCAGGTAACCCCCCCTCCCCCATACACCCTGCCTCAGCCATTCTGGCAGTGAGGGAAAATTCCTTCCCAGCCCCTCAAGAAAAGGAGTGACTAGTGTAATGGCCATCGCATATAATGAAGAAACCTAGTATTTTGACTACTTCCATGGCTGGGAGGAGGGTGTGCTGCTAGCCTGGTTCAGATTAAAGAGGGCTTTCCCTGAACTGCCCTGGGAATAAATATGCCCCTTTTCCCTTATCGTCAGTTGGCGGGGAAGGAGGCAGCATCTCCTGCATGCCAATCTGGTCTGGCTGTAATGCTTCCTGCCTCTTTAGCTGTAACAGGTAATTCTTTCAGGGAGGGGCACCTTAAAGAGACACCATACCCCCTCCTACCAGTCTGCTAGACAAGCTCCATCCCTGCAGTTAAAAGAAGCAATTCACCTTCTACATCCAGCTGGACAAAGGGCTCCACCGCTTAAGTCGCAGTGAGGACGTTCATATCTGCAACATTCCTGCTATTACACGCTAGAGTTTCTCTTAAGCAAAGGGTAACATATTGTCCTGCATTGAGAACATGACCTATGAAGGAAGGCTGAAAGAATTGGGTTTGTTTAGTTTGGAAAAGAGAAGACTGAGAGGGGACATGATAGCAATGTTCAGGTATCTAAAAGGGTGTCATAAGGAGGAGGGAGAAAACTTGTTCACCTTAGCCTCTAAGGATAGATCAAGAAGCAATGGGCTTAAACGGCAGCAAGGGAGGTCTAGGTTGGACATTAGGTAAAAGTTCCTAACTGTCAGGGTGGTTAAACACTGGAATAAATTGCCTAGGGAGGTTGTGGAATCTCCATCTCTGGAGATATTTAAGAGTAGGTGTCATAACTATAAAGGGAAGGGTAACAGCTGTCCTGTGTACAGTACTATAAAATCCCTCCTGGCCAGAGACTCCAAAATCCTTTTCCCTGTAAAGGGTTAAGAAGCTCAGGTAACCTGGGTGGCATCTGACCCAAAGGACCAATAAGGGGACAAGATACTTTCAAATCTTGGGGTGGGGGGAAGGTTTGTGTTTGTGCTCTTTGTTTTGGGAAGGTTTACTCTTGGGACTGAGAGGGACCAGACATCAACCCAGGTTCTCCACATCTTTCTAAACAAGTCTCTCATATTTCAAACTTGTAAGTAAACAGCCAGGCAAGGCATGTTAGTTTTACTTTGTTTTCTCAACTTGTAAATGTACCTTTTACTAGAGTGTTTATCTCTGTTTGCTGTACTTTGAACCTGAGGCTAGAGGGGGGGTCCTCTGAGCTCTTTAAGTTTGATTACCCCGTAAAGTTATTTTCCATACTGATTTTACAGAGATGATTTTTACCTTTTTTCTTTAATTAAAAGCCTTCTTTTTAAGAACCTGATTGATTTTTTCCTTGTTTTAAGATCCAAGGGGGTTGGAACTGTATTCACCAGGAGTTGGTGGAAGGAAGGAGGGGGGATGGTTCGTTTCTCCCTGCTTTAAGATCCAAGGGGTTTGGATCTGTATTCACCAGGAGTTGGTGGAAGGAAGGAGGGGGGATGGTTCGTTTCTCCCTGCTTTAAGATCCAAGGGGTTTGGATCTGTATTCACCAGGGAATTGGTGAAGAGTTTCTCAAGGCTTCCAAGGGAAGGGAATCCACTTGGGAATGATGGCAGCGGACCAGATCTAAGCTGGTAGTTAAGCTTAGAAGTTTTCATGCAGGCCCCCACATTTGTACCCTAAAGTTCAGAGTGGGGAAGCAGCCTTGACAGTAGGTTAGATAAATGTCTATCAGGGATGGTCTAGACAGTATTTGGTCCTGCAATGCAGGCAGGGGACTGGACTCGATGACCTCTCGAGGTCCCTTCCAGTCCTAGAATCTATGAATTGTGGCATGGTACTTTTGTAAAGAGCAAAAACGGTGGGCTAGGATGAACCATTGGATATTGGTATTCCCTTGTGACTTAAGCCACCCTTTGAACTCTGATCTCTAGTGGCGAATGGCCAGTGTGTTTAACCCACTACACCACTTTCAGCCTCTCAGTTTCTTTTCAGTGGTGTTGCATTTTAATGTCAACACCAGTTTAGATAAAACGACAAGGCTTATTTGGTGGTTTGACCTCTAAATATGATAGTGTTGAAATGTTCTTTTTGTCTAGAAATATTGCATCAAAAACAATCACTTTACAGAAAAAAATAAAACAAATATTTCTTCTGGAAAATAGATTTTGTAAGTTTTATTTTGTTTAATGGTTTAGCTGGCGAGGCAGTCATTTTCCTGTTTACTGAACCTAGCATAAACCTTTCTTTTCTTCAGTACCAGGAGTTATTTTCTGTAGTGTCTCATTATTGGCTTTTAGCCAGCAGTGTTATTTTATATGACAGTGAAAAATCTCTAAAACTAGACACAAAAGAACCACTATTTAAGAAGGTGAGAAAATATAGCATTAAAATAATTGTACATGTTTGAAATGATACATTTCAAGTCTGATAGTCTGCTATGGGAATGGTTCCATTTCATTTCTGTAGTCCTCACTGGGCCAAATTCTGCCATAATATTCAGTGTGTGCAACATATTTTAACTTGGAATCAAGGATTACTTAAACTAGAAGCTGTTTCTTTAACGAGCTAAGGAAATGTAACTTTCTCCTACATCCACATCACTCTGATTGTGTAATACTCCATGGAGAATGCTGTGCATACCAAAATGTACGAAGCCACCAAGGCAAATGATTAAACAAGCAATTTGCATATATGTCTATTCCTTTAGGAAGGGATAAGATATAAAGAAAAATATTCATTCTGGGGGCATCATACAGGTTTAAATCAGGAGTAATTCCAATAAAGTCAATAGAGTTACTCCAGTTTAAAAGCAGTGTAACTGATCAGATTCAGGTCCAGTGTGTTCTAGCTGAAGATAGGCAGCTGATATTTTGAATTTGGTTCTGATTTGGAATGAAACTTTGAAATCCTCCATGAAAGGGAACGAAGCCTTAGCTCGAGGCAGTTTTCCTTGGAGGCTGCCCTGGAGCCACAGAAACTAGTAGCCTGGGCTGCCGAGGAGCTGTAATCTCAGGAGCCAGGACAAACAGGGCTTCCAGGTTCCTGGCTTCCCATCAGCCTGCCAGGTGAGCTGGTAAGGATCTGGGAATCTGGAAGCCTGGACTGCCAAGTAGCCCATCAGGCTGGGTGGGTGAGCTGCCTGGGTTCCATCAGAACATAATCAAAATGGAACCATCTGCAAAATGTTTCAATTTTGATGAACTGGCAAATTCCGACAAAAAGTTTCATCTCTATTTTTCCAACCAGCTCTATTTAAAACAAGACAACTCTTTGCCTTCTCCCCAGCAGTAAATGGTTCCTCCAGACTTGATGAGCAGTTACATCCAATTGTGCGAGCTCGCTCACATGCTTTCAGTCCAGAGCTTGTTTCATGTAGATTTTTAACAGCTGACATTAGTTCTTTAAATTTGTTCAAGGCCTCCTCATTCCACAAAATAAAAGGAAATCTAATTAGATATAATTATTGCAGGCAGATATAAACCTATTTGCAATATCTACATGCTTGTTAAATTACAGCTGCAAGTTACAGGAGCACTGAATTACCACCCTGCAAATGCACCATTGGTCCATCTGGCTCCACCAGGACTAAAATTCATGCTGTTAGGGAGCTGGAGAGCACCAGAATTCCTGAGTGGGTGCAGAGACATAAGGGGTCTGCATAGATGGGTCTGGCCTCCTTTGGTATCTGTGGGATTTGAAAGCTGGGTCTGCAACTCTTTCCATGCAATGTTAGCGCTCCCACCCCCAACACAGAGTCTCCTCCTCCCATGGATTTTACCACAGGAGAGGGCAACCTGGCCTCTAGGTGTTGTTCTGATCAGCAGACAGCATGGGTATATTCACAGTACTCATGTCTTCTGCTGTTGCAAATCATATTACATTAGCTAATGGATAATGGGTACCAGCATTTTGGAAAGGTATCGGAGAACTTGTGTTTGTTTCTTTCTTGATTAAATTAATTATATCAATGGGAGTGGACATGGGAAATTATGGTAGTGAGGGAGTGGGCTGCCTTTGTCCCGTACTCCTCTAACCATTGGCTGCCATGAAGCAATGAAGAGTTGCTGTCTTCAGCATGCTCACAAGCTTATAGTGAAGATGGTAGTGTAGCATTTAATGGTAAGGCAGTTTAAACGCCACTCACTGTGACTCTGCAGAGAGAAAGCATATGTCAGCAATGCATTGGAAGGACTTTCACGTTTCACCCTATATTTTCCCCACTTTACAGGACAACAGGAATTTATGTTTAATATTGGTCCAGACTATGCCCAATTGTCTGATGGATGCCCAGGGGGAAAGAGGGCTGGGAGTGCAAGGAACCCTCTTATATCCCTACACAGCCACTGGACATAACTAAAGTCTCTGTATTTCACAGAGAACAAAACTGTTTCTTTCATTTACACCTTGGCTCCACCACTAGCCGGTGCCCAGGCGGGAGTATGTTGAATGGCATGAATGGATATAACACCCCTCCTGCACGCTGTTGGCACTACATTATAATCACCATATACCCATGTTACAAATGTAGCAATAGTGAATTTGTGATCACGAAGCAGTCACGAGATTAGTGCAGTGTGACAGTTTAGGAGGCGGGTGTATCTCAAGCGTATACAACAACCAAAGTAAAAAATCATTGTCAGTCCAAAAATGTCAATAAAAAAATTAAAAATTTAAATCTTAGTTTAAATATATATCCTCGGTATATATTTGTATAGATTAAAATAAACAAACAAATGGAATTATTCTGTCTGCATTTCTATTATCACAAAAAGTTCCTGGCAGTGATTAGTAATTTAATCTGCCTTTTAAATTACTTTATTGAAATTTTATCTGGCATTTGAGAGGTTAACTTTCACGTGAGGAGGGTAAGTTTAATACTTTTAGCTGAAGCATTTATTTGTGATTAAAAGTAGTTTTGCCATTTTTCAAATCCCACACTAAACAGGAGAGCCCTTGAATGAAGTATTGCCAATAAAATGGATTGACAAAGGATTGCCGGACTCTAAAATAGAACTGCAGAACACTGTTTGACATCCATGCAGCTTCCTCATTATGGAACATTAGTAACTATTGCTGTAGGGAAAACAGCAGCTTTCAGCATTCAGTTATTCAAATACATCAAGCCCTTCATTGAAAATACAGCTCACTGAGTGTTTTTCCTGCTCAGCTAATGAGGAGCTCTTCTCACCTCTACATTTGAAGGTCACGGGCCTGATTCTCCACTGCCTTGCACTGGTGGTTTACTCCTCTGCAAGGGTGGTGTATAATGCGATTACATCAGAGAGGTAGCATTTTACATCCACTTTGCACAAGTGCAAATGACTGCACAAGTAGAGAATCAGACCCAAGCTGGAGATATTCAAATCAAATTGAAGGCATTGGAAATAAGCATTTGCATTAGTTCTCATTGTTTTGAGTTTTACATGTACAGTCCTTAATGTAATATAAAGTTCTGTAGCCTGAGATGCAGCAGTGTCTCATCCAGACATGTTCCTGGTAAATTAGACCTGCCCTGTATGAACACACAAAAGGAAAAAATCTTGCCTGTTCCTTATTTCCTGAGTTAAATGAACCACGACCACAGGCCCAGGGTGCAGAAAAATAGGTAGTGCTATAGTTCATTCCACAGCATTACCAGTATAGGTATTAGGGAGTAATGAGTTGGAAATCCTAGGGGCAAAATTGGAAGAGTTAAAACCGTCCCACTCCAGGGTGACTCTCCCATCTGAACTTGCTCACAGCGGAAGACATTTTATCAGACAGGATAGATTAGGATTGTGTACTGGGATGGAAGGATTCTAAATGCTGGTTTATCTGTGTTTCTCTCTCTTCCTCTTCCTGTTTTCACTATGAGGATGCCCCTTGCCTGGATGGATAGGAATGGTTATCTCCCTAGTTCAGGTAGGAGCTGGATGGCTTTTAGAAATCTAGCACTTCTTTGAAATGTGCAACTGCTAATTAGTCAGCAAGAAATTAGTCCAAGCAAATTAATTCTACACTCTTAATGTGGAACTTCAGAGCTTTATGGCTCAAGGAATTTATTCAGTGACTTCTACAATTGCCTGTCTTCAAAATAAAATGAATAGCTCCAGGCTAAGAGAGGCTTTTTTAAGGAATTCCTTCAAAACTCCTGCAGCCCTGCTGGTGGAGACTTAACATATTGCCCAGAGAGCATATCTGACCTCCGTCCTGGAGGGTCTCTCCTTCACATCATAATTTGTGTATTCCCAATTGCCCAAATCTTAAGAGGAAACTAATAGTGTCTTTGATGGAAGCAACTCATCTGCCTTTCAACTGAAAGTAATGTGCTGTGAGTACAGTGTAATCACAGCAGTGGGAAGGGTAATTAGGAGTGTTCTCCTTCATTAACTTGACTTCAAGTGACCTGACTCTTGGGTTTATACCACAAGCTGCACAGACCTACCTGGAGCTGTTGGAGCAATTAAAGTTCAGTTCAAGACAGTAAGACACCAAGATTATATCTCTCTATATAATGAAGGCTAAGAAATCTGCCTTCATTTCCTTATATAGCTGCCTGATATTATGATTACTGTTATTTATTATTTGCATTATTCCAATAATGCCCAAAGGCCTCAGTCCGGATTGGGCCTTATTTTGTAATTTGCCCTACAAACACACATGGAAACATATTCCCTGCCCTGATAGAGTTTAGTCTAATTTAGAGTTTACAGTCTAATTTGCTATTGAATCAGGAGGTTACCTTGCACATCTTTTCTGGAGATTTTTTATTTTTTTTTACTTACAAAACAGGTCCAAGAGAGACTATGAGGTTGATTTTTCTGCTGCCTTCCACCTCTGCTAGTCATATATACCTGTGCAGAGGGCAAAGTGAGTGTAAATCACCACCAGATCAGAATGATGACATTTTACACCCATTTTGCAAAGATGTAAGTGATTATGCAAGGCACAAGGCAATGGAAAATCAAGGCCCTAGAGGTGTACACACAAATATCTCTCTCCTTTCAGTTGTATGGGTTTGGTTGGTTCTGTTTAGTTCGTTTTCCTGTTTTGTTTTGTTTTAGTACAGAGTTCCTGTGTGAAGGCCTGGTCAAAGAAATAGGGTTTTGTCTTTGGTTCTGCTGATGGT
Organism: Chrysemys picta bellii; assembly: GCF_011386835.1. Classification (NCBI taxonomy): domain Eukaryota; kingdom Metazoa; phylum Chordata; order Testudines; family Emydidae; genus Chrysemys; species Chrysemys picta. Next base: position 40,262,412 of record NC_088792.1, on the reverse strand, counting down.
CTCTTTCAGGAATGAGCTCCAGGTTTATGAATTAGTTTCAGAGAAAGTTCGGTCTCCTGCATGCATGAATTTTATTCTTAGGGTCAACAATTCTGTGTTCCACTGAACATTGCTGTTGTGCTAATCATGCAGCGTGAAGCTGAAAATTGGGGATGTCTGGGTGAATAGGACCAAGTCCTCGTGTTTGACCTGAAATTCCCTGGGGAGCCAGTGAAACACCTTGGAGTCATACTCTCTACAGCCTGTGTTGTTGAGTGGTCAGGCTGTCATATTCTTGATGAATTTTAACTTTTACAAGATCAGCAATTTCATACCTAGGAATGGAGAATCACAGTAACCAAACCAAGAGCCATGAATGCCTAGATCATTGTGCCTAAATCTGAATCTGTCAAAAAGGGGTGTGGTCTTCTTGCCACCAGTGATGGAAAAGGGTAATGGCAATGGCTATTTGGGTATTCAGAAACAGTGAGAAATCCAGTTGTACGCCAAGGTTGAAGTTTGCCTTAACAATCTGAGGGCAATGTTATAGAGCTGACAAGTTAGTCAAATACTTCCCTCTCCCCACCAGTGCCACCTCAACCAGATCTCAGGCAGCCATTGGATATTGAGAGATTTCTTTGCATCTGATATGAAAGTGATGTAATACAGGATTTCATCTGGTGTATTGCTGACAAATAGTAGTGTCATTTTTCTGAATCTCAGTTATCCAAACCTCCTTGTTATCCTGAATAAGGTCATGCTCATTTGATTTATTGATTTTGAAAATTCTCTCAATTATATCAGGATTCCCAATGTTCCCCACTCCATTGGGATAATTGAGATTTCACTGTATGGCTTGTACAGAAATATTGTTTGCAATTGTTTTTAATTCATGGACTGGCTATGTTTAACATCTTTCTTTAATCATTAAGGACCAGATCCTTCCATTCAAATTGGAGAGTACATTCTCCACAAATGGTCTTACTGAAGTCAGGAGTGCATATATGGTATAAGGTGCTATTCAACATGAGTAAGAGGATCAGAATCTGGCCCTACAAGAATGTAGGCAAACTTTTGTAAAGACATTTTGTACACCTTCCTCCAGAAAAGAGTTTGGCTTCAGTAAAAGCTGCATTCAGCATCCACATATGCTGGGTTGGGTTTTGATTGAAAAGAAAAGCCCACCCCATTTTATTTCCAGGTTTGGTGAAATCTGCAGGCATCTCAGCTGGATGGAGAAAATAACATTTGCAACTTTCTTGTTTGGGAAGATGCCAATTTGTAATTAATGAAGGGCCAAACAACAGAAGGATTTGGTTGAATCTCCAGATTACAAACATGGCTTGTCTGATGGATTTACATTCTATTCCAGTGGCTGATACTACACTAAATTTCCCCTACCAATGGAGAAAAAATAAATAAAATGGTTAAGCCAAGGCTGTAAGTCTTGATTAGTAGGTTAACTCCCTTTATACTCTTCTCTTGTTTCACAAAACTTCTTTCCATTATCAGCAGTGATTTTATATTTATTTCCAGATTACTGATGAAAATGTTCAATAGCTTCAGTCTAGTACTATACTACACTATGTGGAATCCCATGAGAAACACCCCCATTCAATGATGATTCACCATAGCAACTACTTTTGGAGATCTGTCACTTAGCCAGTTCTTAATCCACTTAATATATATAGCCAAATGCAAAGATATACCCCTAGGAACAAGGAAGGCAAGGCCATTCCTACAGAACAAGGTACTGTATACAAGAAAGCAATGACTCTGAAGAGGATTTAGGGGTTATAGTGGACAAGCATCTCAACATGCTGTGACAGAAAGGGCTAATGTGATCCTTGGATGTGTAAACAGGAGGCTAGGGAGGCAAATTTCCCTCTGTATACAGCATTGGTGAGACCAATACTGCCCTACTGTATCCAGTATTGCTGTCCACATTTTTTTAAAAATGTTGAAAAATATGAAAGGTGCACAAAAGAACAACAACAAAAAAAAGACACAAGGCTGGAGAAAATATGGTACGTTGAACGCTGTAAAGAGCTCAAACTGTTTAGCTTATCAAAAAGAAGACCGAGAGATGACTTGATTGCAGTGTATAAGTACTTTTATAGGGAGAAAACACTGAATGCCAAAAAGGCTCTTTAATCTAGTAAAACAGCATAACAAGAACCAGTGACTGGAAGCTGAAACCAGACAAATTCAAATTAGAAATAAGGTACAATTTTTAACAGCGAGGGTGATTGATGCTTGAAACAAACTACAAAGTAGTGAACTCTCCATCCCTTGATTTTTTCAGATCAAGACTGGATATCTTTCTGGAAGATATGCTCCAGTCAAACACAAGTTGGGCTCAATACAGGGGTAACTGGGTGAAATGTAATGGCCTGTGATATGTAGGAGGTCAGACTAAATGACTTAATGGTCCTTTCTGGCCTTAAACTACATGAATCTCTGAAATCTCTCTTTCTTCCCCCTAGCCCCTTTATATAGAAACAAAAAGAGATGTCATCATATAATTAAAGACTGTATCATAATGCACAAGCACAAAGGGGCCAATTTAAGGTTGTACAAGCAACCTTAATTCTGGGATTTCCTACCTTTGAATGCTTGACTTTCCAACCTTAATAATGTTCTTTTAATATTGTTTGTACATGTGTAATTCACCCAATATATAGATTTGCCTATCCTTATTTTAAAACTCGATGTAACAGTCTGTGCGTGGTTTATTGGCTCTAAATTAAAATATTAAAACAAAATGGTAATGGAGAGAAGGAGCTAAGCATCTGTAAAAGGCAAGAGGCCATCATAATTACCAGGATGCTAGACCATCCTAGATATTGGGATTATAGACATGCTTCTGGATTTATGTATTTATAGGTCAATGAAATCATTGCACTAAGCTGATTCTCTCTGCCACTCAATTGCATTCATATATGGTGAGATTGAGAGTGTGCTCTGTGGATTCCACATTTGAACCTCTAGCCACTTAAAATGAAGAGATCAGCAACTTTACAGTCATTTGAAAGGGTTATAGTGACTGGTTTATTTTGGTTAGTTTGTTTTTCAGTGGAAATTTGGTTAAGGATTGTATTTTGAAAAGAAGAATAAAATAACAAATGATTAGATAGCAATAAAGAAAAAGAAATACAGATTCTTTCTCTCCCTTCCCTGCTCCCATGCCTTCATCTCCACTGGGGGAACTGGATTCTCTACTCAGAAATATTTCTTATTCTCACTGGAGCCAAAGAAAACAGGAATAACAGGGGAATGAGTCACACTGGTCAAGTATTGGTATAGAACAAGGCTGTTTGGTGATGGACAGTGATGACAGAGCAGCAGCTAACTGTGGGGGCTGCTTATGATCCTTTCTGGTTTGTTTTTTGTATTTATAATTTGCCTTTTCAGTCCATAAATGTTGATCCTGCAGCTTATGCATTCTGGACACAGCTATAAATGCCCAAGAGCATTTGGATTACCTGAACTGTACTTTCCAGTGCTTTCTGTCATCCTTCAGTATGTTCCCTACATTCTCTGCTTGAAAGCATTCCCAGGTCCTCCTTTCTCACAAATTTCTTTTTTTTTATCTTATTCCCAGATGTGGAAAAGAATGGCAAGGAAATCGTTGCCACATCAAGGTTAATCCTCCCCCAACTTCAGTTTCCATTCTCCTTCAAAATGGTAGGTCAGGTGAAAAGACATTAACAGCATTCGAGCCATTCTTTTAGTGTTTCCCTGTGCTTATTTCTCTTTCATTGGTCTGACTTTGCAGATATTTGGACTGGCTTGGGTGTTGCATTAGCTTTCCTACTGATCAAAATCACAGTCGCTGTGTTGTATTTCCTTTGGAAGAAGAAAGTGCCAAGAACGTAAGTGAAGCCTTTTATTGTGTGCAAAAGCAGACAAAAATGTGCCACAAAGCAACGGCTAACTGCCCAGTTTCTGAGGTTTCAGCTTTTAAATCTCCTCTCAGTCTGTTTGCCTTAAATATGCAGCTATAAACATAAAACTTAGCTTTGCACCACAAGCCGACCTTAGTGGACCTCAGACTGGAAACAGTGAAATGCATCTTGATTGCTTAGAGTACCTTAAATGCAACATTGTGTGGTTATCACTGAATTACAGAGCCCCAGGAGCTGTAACGCCCATCTTTTTTTACTTGATGTTTAAATGGGAGGACATAGGAGACATCTGTGGTTTCTCAAAACTTCTAAGGCTAAATTCAATTCTCAGATGCACACCTCCAACTCCCCTGGAAACCAGCAGGCACTGTGTGTACTTCAGAGAGCAGAGTTTTGCCCTAAATGTTTTCTAAAATATTTGCAAAACATTGAAGAACTTTTGTTTCCAAAGCATCCCCCTCTATGTGAAAATTAGTCTGCATGGAATAGAAACATTTAACAATAAAACGATAAAAAGGATTAGTTCAGAAAGACTGAATAGACAAATAAGAATCCAAACAAAATTTGTGGAACTACTAAGCTGTGTGCTTTCTTCTCTTTCACCATTCACGCTTTTACCACTTCCCCGATTCTCTTCTTCCCCGTCCATGCCCACACTCATATAGATTGTGAGGTCGTCAGAGCTGGGGCCCTATCTATCATGTGCCTCATGTTCTGTTGGCTGTGCAAATAAAAGCAGTCTCTCTGTTGACATGCCAAAATATAAAATGACTCCACCATAATTATCAAAGGAGAAAGAAAAAACATTGCAAGAATGGCTGGAATAAAGAAGTGCTGTTTCTATAATGCTGCTACATAGGTTCTCTTTAACCAGTCATTCATTTTCTCATAATCTTTGAAAAATACCCCTCAGACTCACAGATCACTGACAGGTCTCTTGGGGTTACCTTAGCAACACTCTCTGCCTTTTCTGTTCCTCTTCTCTCAACCCTTCTTTCCATTCCTACAGTCCAGTCTCTCCTTCTCTCTCTCTTTTTGCATTTTCTGGATTTCTTGTTCTCTCTTTCTCTTTCTTTCTACTGCTAGTTGCCTCTCCTCTCTATGGTGTCGATTCTCCTCATCTTTCTTTCTCTCTGCCCATCTCCCCCCTGATTTTCATCCTCTTTAATGCCAGTTCCTTCCCCCCCCCCACACACACACACAAACAACTAGCTACCAGGGTCTCTCTTTATTGTCAACTCCTATTGCTCTTCTGCTTTGTCCACATCATTTTTGTATTGTTAGACTCCCCTCACCCTTAGTTTCTCTTCTCCAGGCTTCATCTTCCAAAGCCACCTCATCTCCTTCATGCTCCTACTTTACTGCAGACATTTTTCTCTTCACGGCTGCCCCTGTCTCCCAACATCACTGCTAAACAGTGCAAATCTATGGACTGAGGCTATTGCTGAGGAGACCCCACTAATCAACATTCCACCATCACTAGCAAACAGCATGGTCTTCTGGACACAGCAGTGAGCTATGAATTAAGAACATTTTTGTTCTAATCCTGGCTTTGCTACTAACTTGCTGTGTGGCCTCACCTAACTACTCTGTGTCTCTTTACTCCTCTAAAGTGTGAATAATCAAATTTTGTTATCTTACTTCATTGGGTAGAAGGCTTAATTCATTCCAGTTTGTACAGCCCTCTGAGGTTCTTAGATAGAAGGCACTATAGAAATGTGAGATGAATAGTGCTATCCTCAGTGTCACATAAAGCTGACTGAAATTTTTAAAATTTCTATGAAAATTTGTGCAAAAATGTTTTGGTATTTTTCCCAAAACATTTTTACTGTTAATTTGACTGGCTGTAGTGTAAAGTATTATTTATTGCTATGCTACTTCTCTTCCTTCCTAAACTTTTCCTTCTACCTGCTTAAGGTTACTGAACTGTCACCCACTTGTCTTCCAGCTTCCCAGCCAGGATTTAAGGAACAGGATTCCCTTCCCCCCCCCCCCCCCCCCGCCACACACACCATTTTAATTAAATAAGCTGACAAAAGATGCCAGAATGACAGCTCTAGAATCTTCCTTTTTCTACACAGTCGAGGTACCATCGTGAAACGACAACAGCAGACAAGCAGGCAGTCTTTTTGTTCTGTGTTTGTATAGAACCAAGCACAATGCAATTCTGGGGTTCCTAAGCTCTATGGTAATAACAAATAATAATAATAGTAATAAGTGCAGGATTCCCCACACTACCCTCTGCATGTGTCTCAACTGTGACCTGGAGGGAATCACATTTGGGGATGAAAAGTCAGATAGTTCAATATCCATGGCCTAATTAGTCCTTGATCTGTCTGCTGTGATTTCCAAAAAGGTAGCTTGTGATGGTGGAGGCTTTTCTGATTCAGAGTGCTATCTATTAGGAATTAGACCGAGATTACCAACTCACTTCACATACAGCACCAAACCACCATTAGACAGCAATTGTTTTAGGTCACTATTAACGTTCAGCTGATTTGGACCAAAAGTCCAGATGCACAGGTCACTGTAGCCATGAGATCATGAGGACGTTGTTTCAAACTTCATCCAGGCAGCAACTCAGTATTCTTAAATGCATGTTCAGCACCTAGCACATTTTGGTAAATAATAATTGTCATTAACTTACTACTATGTTTATGCAGATCATTCCTAATTGCTTTCTTAAAAATCAAAAGCAACTCTAGGAAAAAGTGGTTAGTATTGTAACACTGAAGTCTGAGAATAAGTCTTTGAATGATAAGTGACTTGTGCATGTATAAGCGTGTAAAATGCACAATGTGACAGCACCACACAGATACCTGAGATGTTACTCCTGCTTTTAAAGAAGAGGATTTGATGCAGCAGAGGCATTTGAGTGACTGAAGGATTAACTACACCTGATACTTTACCACAGCTTGGTTTCACTACAAAGAGCAGTGTCCACTTTGCACCTTTCATGGAGTGATGTGATTTTGCACTGGGTGTTAGGCATGGGGGAAGTGTAGTGCTCTAACAGAAGAATCCTTCATTCTTTATTCAGAATGAGTTTGGCCTAAGTGAGTAGTGCACAGTTGGGTCCCTGTCTGTATAATAGCTATTAGATTAAAGGTGTTCAGGCTCTCCTACCATTATGGGGCTGCATATTCAGACATTTGCAGCTGCTCCTCCTCAGACACCCCCATAAGCTTTTGTGTTTGTTCCCATAGCACTTTAAAGGAAACAGTGGAGCTATCAGTACCTCAAAGGAGCTAGCACAGGACTGTGCACAGTGGTGTGTGGCACAGTTTTAGCATCTGATGGAGACTCGCTGCAAGTAATGCAGCATATCTTTTTCATCAAAAAGCAGCTACAGGGAACAGGAGCAGGCCTATTACCCTTAGACAGCTGCTGGATTAAGGGTTATGACTCACATGATGAGATCTGTTGGATTAAATTGTGTCTTTCTTCTCCTAATGGACAAAAGCAGCCAGCCCCGTGGCTTGACAGCTGTGTATATCACTACCACAATGACATTCCAATATGGCAGTGACTACAAGGCTCTCAATTAGGGTTGTGGGCAGCTTTTGTAGAAAGAGAAACCCCAAACCTGGAGGAAACCTGACAGATTCCCACATTCCTGCTTGTGATCCACAAGTGAGGTGCTCAGGCTCAGTGCAATACTGCCAGCCATGATCCTTTCTCCGTGGCAGATGCCCTTCCTGACTGAATGGAAGCAAGGTGCTAAGATGGCTTCCAGTTCATTGCAGTTGTCAACCCAACCTTGATTTTTTCCCTTCCAGGATAAATGTTAAACAATTACAAGAAAATCCTTTTCAAGCTGCTCAGCTGTGTTTATTTGCCGCTGCCTACTGCACTGCCAATGTCCCTAGGTCTTCTGATTCTTTTTATTATCCACCCTTTGCCTGGTCCACCAGAGACAGTGTTAGTGTACCTTGGGAGATGTTCCTGTCAGTCCCAGTGAGCACAGAACTCCAGACCTCCTGGGATTTGTCAGCAGCATCACTAGTAGGCAGGGATCAGAGAGTAAACAGACTCAGAAACTCTGGGGAAATGGGTTAGAGGAGATAGTGGCAGGAGATGGAGGCTGTTCTTTTGGACAGGAGAAGAGAGGAGGTATGGTCTTCTGGTCAAAGCACAAGACTGAGAATCAACAGGCATGTAGCTCTTCTCCATAAGCTCTTTTATCAGCCTATGAAAGCACTCCAAATGCCACCTTTGTTTATATAGGAGCTATTTCCACCACCACTGTATTTTCCTGGAGAGGACATTCTATGCCATAGTAAGAAGATCTTGGTTTATTCTTGCCTTTTTTCAGAAATTATATTTCTGATGGCTATTACACGTAGGACAGAGAATACAAGGTAACTGGAGGAGAGAAAACCAGGAGATCACTCAGTCTTTGAGTTGAGCATGACCAAGATGAGAGATGCAAAGGCCTTTTAAAAAAAAATACAAAGTAGCAAAAAATAACTGAGAAGAAAATGAAGTACAGAACTAGGCAGCCAAGACAGTATATTAGCAGCCTAATCAAGCAAGAAACCCAGAGATACAGTAATTCTAAACCAATCACCATAACTGTCTTTTGAGTCTACCCAGATTGCACCCGGACATACATTTCCTCTGCAGAATGGAATGACTACACTATATTGTTCAAGCCTAAATTGTGTGTAAAAAGCTTTGTAAATATTTTAGGAACTAAGACCTTTTGTTAGATTTACAGTCTGAAACATCTATAAAGTATGTGTTCAAGAGATTAGTGTAATTAGAATTGACTCATCTGTCCTTTAGCTGTTTGTTTTTTTGTTTTTCTTTTTTGTTATGAGTGTGGTAAAATTCAATTGAGGGCACACTCTTCTTATAACATAGACTGCATAGCATTGTATGTTGTGTTCTGGCTAAAAATGACAGTGTTTGGTTTTACAGTCAAGATTGAGTTACAGAATTCTGAATTGTCACATCAAAACCAATTAAATACATTGATTTTTCCATTAAAAGAGCATGATGCAACTCAACGATCTCTTTAAACACTGACAAGTGTTTTTGTGATCAATTTAACTTTCTCCCATCTCTGATAAGTGTGTGATGCTATTTGTGGTGAGTGGAATCTGTACAGAAGCAACAGCTGCTGCTCCGTCATGGAAATGAGTTTAGCAAAAGTATCACCCATGTGATCTGGTCTGCAACCCAAGATGATTAATTCTTTCCTTTCCTTTTTGTGGTAGTTCTGGTTATGTTAGAAAACGCAATTCTATCTGAGCTGTTTCAACCATACATTTGGTTTCGTTTGTTTATCCTAAAAATCCAACCACTTTGCATTTTTTTTCCCCTAATTGATCCCTTCTTTTTCCAGTTTTGTTAATCTGAGATGTATTGGCTTTTCACATGCAAAGTATTCTACGTGGCTGCATTTTATAAGCTTGACCTATGGACTGATTATTTTGGACTATGATATTTGTGAGTGATAAGTTGTTTTCACCTTTACTGTTGCGGGCTGACACAAGATATGTAACTTAATTCCCATTGTGAGACCTTGTGACGGACATCTAGCTCATGGCTGCAGCAATGAGCTATCGTTTCCAACGAGAGTAATGTCAAGGAACAGCAAGCATTGCAGGAATTAGATTAACTCAAGTCACTGCTATATATGTAGTAAAATTGACTGCTCAAGAAGTTTAAAATTAGGGTGTAAATTGGTGACCAGCTGGCATCAGGAAGAATTTTCATCTTCTGTGTAATACTGAAGTTCTATGCCTCTCTCTGCAGCATCCACATTAATAACAGGATGCGGGAGTGAATGAACGGCTCTCTGTTCTAGCATGACAATCTTTATATTCCTAATTACCCAAAGGTATAATACACCATGTTCACATTCAGGGATATGGGTCCAAATTTGGAAAGTAACATCAGTTTGGCATCCATTTTTGCCAGCGCAACTTTGTGCAAGCAAGCATCTTGTAATACATTGATGGATTCAAGCACCTGCACACACAGGTGACAGGTTTTACAAATGAAAATCCACTCTGTCCACTTTTAAATAATCTCAAAATAAACTGATGGGTTTTTTTAAGTATAACTACAGGTTGTTTACTGGGAAGGTGATTTTAAAAATCCATTCATTTCAATATTACAAGTTGTCAGCTAAGACTATGGGCAAGATTTGTTTTTTAATCAATGGGAGTTAGGCACCTAAATCCCTTTAAAAATTACTCATGAGCAATTTGTTACACTAAGGAATACTGACTGGATCACTAGAGTTTTAGCAGCAAAACAATGACACAAAGAAAGTGATTTCATCTCACATACTGCTCCCAATATAGCACTGTTATAACTTTTAATAAGGCACATGCAATGTTATGTTCTCGTGATATTTACTTACCCTGGCTACTAGCTTTGTTGTTTGAATGTCTGGCAACAGTACTCCAGTCCGATTTCACCATACCTCAAAAAAATCATAAGCGGTTTGATTAGAAAGCTGAAAATCTGCTTGTTTATGGATAAAAGACTGATTAATAATTGGGACTTACCAAGGGTGAGCGAGCTGTAGGGGCCTGTTTGGCTATCATGTCCTGCTGAAAAGCAAGACATATAATTCCAACTAGAAGTCAGAGAGTAAAAGGAGTGAGGGCAACTTGCAAAAGCAGGTTCTTTCAGAGCAAACCAGAACTTTGCTCCTGCCCATATCTCCTTTATGCCCCTTCCTGTCTTCCTCTGCCCATAACTCTGTTATGCTCTCCACTCCCAAAAATTCTCTCTGTCTCTTTCAACCATTCCTGACTTTGTGTCTTCTTGCAAGTTACCCCCTTATTCTTGGAACAGCATCCTAATTAAAGTACATCAGGCTCTCCATTAAAATAATCTAAGACCACATGCCACTCTCTTCCTTACTGCACTGTACTGTGATGTCTTTGGGGTGGGCCTGCTTGTGCCATTAAAGTGTAAGCTTTTGAAGGCCAAAGCTACACTTACCGGGGATTGACGCTGCTGCAATCGATGCAGGAGGGGTCGATTTAATGGGTCTAGTGAAGACCAGCTAAATCAACCGCAGAGCGCTCTCCAGTCAACTCTGGTACTCCACTGGAACAAGAGGAGTAAAGTAAGTCAGTAGGAGAGCGTCTCCCATTGACACAGCACAGTGTAGACACCACAGTAAGTCAACCTAAGCTACGTCAACTCCAGCTACATTATTCACTTAGCTGGAGTAGCGTAACTTAGGTCAACTTACCCAGATAGTGTAGACAAGGCCTGAGTCCGTAATTTACCTGTTTGGCCCAGTTTTACCTATTGTATAGCTCCAAATATCCTTACACAACACTTTGTAAATCATGCTGTATAAAGTCCTTGGATGTGCAATAGTATATTCATTTTTAGCAGAAGCAAGTTAAACAATTCTATTTTTACTGTCTTTTCAAAAACTGCTAGTTCAGAGACACAGAACAAAACGCATCAGACCAAATTCATCTCCTGTATAATTCCATTGACTTCAGTGGAGTTATATCAGGAAAGAATTTTGCCCTTTATTTTTTTGGTTCAGCCTTAACCAGTTTTATTATTTGAGAGTCTATGTCTTTTTAAGGAACCTGGAGGAAATCCATAGTACTGCATTTGCTAACCCATTGTACGAGGATCATAGCTCACCTGGAGAAGTAAAGGTAAGTAGTTTACAGAAGTACTACTTACAGAAGTAGAAAGTACAAAGCCACAGTGTTGTTCAAACATGCTGCCCCAGGAAAACAAATGAATGTTTTTAAATAAAGAAAATAAGTCTTACAAAACTACTATATTGCCACTGGCAGTCAAGGTAAGATTTCTGTTGCACTGTATTTTCAGCATACTAATAGCCCCATTTGAAGGCAATATAGTGTTAGGAATGTCTTTGTGGTTGCAGCTAATATTCTCTGGCTGGCGAATCTGAATAACACCTATTTTGGTTAGAATATTTAGTCAGATTTTTAAAGCAAATGCCCATTCACTGGGTCTCCCTCTCTTCTCATGCTTCTGAAAATAAAGAGCATTTTAAAGACATAGAGGGCTAGCTAAACTACAGCACTTAGCTACATGTATGCAACACCACTGGATTTAGTGAAAACTATGATATACACTCTAATCTTTTAAACACATTACAATGTGCATTGCTATAAAATATTATAAACAAAAAGACTGCAGAATATATCATTATTGGGACTGCTTTACCTAATCCCATTTGCTGAACATAACTGAGTTTACTCTACTAATAAAACATTGCTAATTAAATTATACATCTAACAGCTTCATACAGTTGTGAAGATTCAGGAAGAAAAGATTCAAGCATCAAATTAAATAGTGGGCCAAAAATTCTGCTGTAAGTTAGACAGTTCAACCCCATTAACTGAATGCATCTCAGTTACATAACTGTGGCATTATGATTTATTTTTTAATTTAAAAATAATTCATATGAAGAACATTATCCATATGCCTTGGAAATAAAAGGTGCAAATTAAATCTTAAAGCATCTTCCCTACCTCATTTTGAGACTACTCTTATCAGAGCTATAAGAATTAGGCTAGGTTTGCCATGGCAAATAAAATTTCTCTTATCCTTTCCTTAGTAAGTAATATCAGATTCCACCAGAGTATTAAACAGGATTAACGATGACATGCCATTTACTTTCTATAAAAAGTTCCTCACATCTGATTTTGGAAACATTAGATCAGATTCATTCACTTGCAGGTTTGGGTTTGTAAGAGCATGTTGGAAACATTCCCATTACGATCATGTCCATTTTACTAGGACACTTCCATTTTAGTTAAAATAGATTCTTGACAGGCTTCATTTAATAGCAAGTTGAAAAACAGAAGTGTGGTGTCAGAAGAGATATTTTCATACTGGATGAAAGATCTCTGGGCACTGTGATTGAAATCCGGTGCTCCACTGGATTTTCTCTTTTGTTTTCTTTAAGAATGGAATGATATGTGTTTTCTATAATTTTTTCTGCAAGAGCCAAAACAAAGGTTACGCTATTTTCCCAGCGCTTAAAGAACATTACGTTTGAGTGACTCATATCTCCAATCAGAAAATATAGTCAAACAGTAAAAGTATCACTAATCTTCAGATGAAAACAATTAAGTACTTAACAAACTCAGTTTAACTGACCTTGCTGATAGTCTCAATCTAGATCTATCATTGCCATATTTTTGCCCATATAATTGTATAATTTGTTGTTTATCTTTAATTTTTTCTCTCAGTTGTATCCTTTGATGGCAATATTTCTGGTGTGTGTCTCTTTAATGTCACTTACTGTTGAATACAGTTGCTCTGAAGCTAATATATCTCTTTTGTAGTCTCCTGAGTGTATTGCCTCACCCGTTGTTCAAATTAGTGTTTCCCCATGTCAAACACAGCAGGAGGTATGTATCAATAATTTTCTTTTCAAAATACCATATTCATTCCTATGATGGGTATTTCAAACCTCTCTCAAATTATTGCATAATTGACAAACTACTTCTCTACTTTGCCTTGTTTCTGCTTGCATTTGCTAAATATTATAGAAAAGATTCCATAGATAAGCATATTTAGGCACAGTACTAAGTATGACGCTGCCTTTACTACAAAGTAATAGAGTCCTGTGGCACCTTAAAGACTAACATGTATTGAAACATAAGCTTTCGTGGCTGAATGCCCACTTCGTCAGATGCAACATCTGTTAGTCTTTAAGGTGCCACAGGACTCTTTGTTGCTTTTTACAGATCCAGACTAACACAGCTACCCCTCTGATACTTTACTACAAAGTATCAGAGGGGTAGCTGTGTTAGTCTGAATCTGTAAAAAGCAACAGAGGGTCCTGTGGCACCTTTAAGACTAACAGAAGTATTGGGAGCATAAGCTTTCGTGGGTAAGAACCTCACTTCTTCAGATGCAAGTGTTTGTTTTTAACTAAATTATTGATTGAAACAACCTTGTATGGAGTTTAATTTGAAATTCTGAATTAAGTTGCAAATCCTAAATTAAATGTTTTTTCAAATCTCCTTATTAGGGTTTTCTCTCTAAAAGGACTAAGACATCTACTCAATTTGAAACATTTCATTATACCAAATACAGTAAATGCAAACAGACTGCTCTTCTGGGTATACTGTGTTCAGCTCATAATTAAGAAAATTTCAAGACAAATGATTATGCTACTGAATTGTATTGAGAGGTGCCAACCTTAAATTGAGTCTTTAGCTTCTCTGAGAGTTTTACAAAATGGAAATTCACTGTCATAGTTCTAAGTGCTCCTAGCCATTCCGTTGCTTGCTTATAATAATCTCTCAAAAGAGTCTTAGATAATCTGTTAAATAGGATTTCGTCTTTCCTTATTACATATAGCAGTATTAGGAGGTGCCATCAATGTAATATTAAAGGAAGGGCTGGGAACTTACTGAAATTTATAGATATTCCACCATCCACAACTTTTAGCAGCAATGCAACCCAGGTACAGCTGAAGCTACTGCCATGAACTTCATTCAATTGCTTAATGTAGCATAGCATTTCACAGTCATTCAACAGTTTAACCCTTATCAGTAAGGCAGTTGCTCTAGAAATAGTATGGGATGACAAAAGGCCTTCCCTGGAGAGTAACTTTATATCCTTGTCCATAAGTCAATGTATATAGTGCTTTAAACACCACTCCAGGGATGAGCAATCAGTTACTTAACCAAAGCATCCCTATAATAATGATGCAGCAAAAATGTACTCAATGGGCTAGATCACCATCATTATACATTCGTATTACAGTAGCACCTAGAGACCCAAATCAGAATTGGGGCCCCATTGTGCTAGGGACTGTACAATCGCATAGTAAGATAATCCCTGCCCAAAAATGCTTATCGTCTATACAGACAAGACAGACACAGGTGGGAAACAGAGGTATAGAGAGATGAACTGACTAGCCCAAGGCCACCCAGCAAGCAGTTACTTCAGGAGAAGTATGCTTGTTTACCAGCTGAGAATCTGGGCCAAAATGTTTGGGATTCTTGGCTTAGTTTGAACATAAGGATGGTCACTGGGGCAGGTGTCATTGCATGTTATTTGGATATCCTAATATCTACTGCCATTCTTGTACCTATTTCCATATAGCACTTACTGCTGAAATAACATTTTTATGTCTTTCTTCTAGCATGCTTCCAGTAAAGATACAAGTGCCCCTTCCTTTGCCAATCCTCTTTATGGCAAAGCAACAGAAAACATGGAGAACTTGTGCAGTTTCTTCAAAGCAGACATACAATAGAATTGATACTGTGTGTAATTTTTTTCTTTGTCTGACTATTTTGTTTCTAAAATCTAGTGGAAAGTATGTGATTAGGATACTGCATTAGTAATTTGAATGAATGTGAAATAATTCCTCAATTAAAATAATTATGTTCTAAATATAGCACTACTGTGAAAATAGCATCTATGCATATGTGAAAGTTTAAACCTATGTGATATTTCTCTTGGTACAAAAATAGACTGGTAACTGTAACTATGAATTCACTGCACAATTGAACAGTTGAAATTCCAGTATATTAATAAAAAGAAGTTTCACTAAATCCAAACCATTTTCTTGGTTTTTTTTGCGTTCTAATTTTACTGCTATTATTGAGAAAATTTTACTCATTTCTGTAATTTTGAACCATAAGAGCACTTAAATAGTTATTTTAGTGTTCCAAAGAGAAAAAGTAGGAGAGCTAATGTACCATCCAAACAAGCAGACCAGGCTATAGCAAAGTGATTATAATAAATGTCTTAGTCTTGGGTCTGAATACCAGCTTTGCAAGTCAGAAGTCTGACACGCTGTGTTGTATACTTGACTTCACAAAGACATAAAAATTAACATTGAAAACCATTATGTGATGGGGCAAGGCCAGATGGCTATAGTAACATAGTGGGAGACAGATATATTAGCCACAGGCTAAACAAAACCCTGGTACCAGGATAAGCAAATTGCAGCTGCTCCAGGTCAATTAAGACACCTGGGGCCAATTAAGATCTTTCCAAAAGGCAGAGAAGACAGCTAGGTTGATTGGGACACCTGAAGCCAATCAGGGGCTAGCTGAAACTAGTTCAAAGCCTCCCAGTTGACCAGGTGTGTGTCAGAAGCTGTGCTGTTGGTCAAACTGAGCAGTATGAGCTATACCAGGCCCAAGGAAGGCAGCCCTGAGGTAAGGGTGAAGTAGATATAGAGGTGGTAGGGGTTGCTGTGGGGGAAGTGGTCCAGGGAATTGTATGTGTCCTGTTTCCAAAAGGTCCACTACCATAGCTGATACTATTAGGGTCCTTGGGCTGGATCCTGGAGTAGAGGGTAGGGCTGGGTTCCCCCTCCCCCTGCCCATATTAATGACTGAGAGACAACAGAGCTTGTGCAAGGCAAAGTAGCTTCTCCTCATGTCCCTTGCTGGCTTATGATGAAAATGGCCCAGTAAGCTGTGACCCTTCTCTCTAAAGAGAGAAGGGCTATATGGAGTGTCACAGTGAGCTTCTAAGGCTA
Organism: Chrysemys picta bellii; assembly: GCF_011386835.1. Classification (NCBI taxonomy): domain Eukaryota; kingdom Metazoa; phylum Chordata; order Testudines; family Emydidae; genus Chrysemys; species Chrysemys picta. Next base: position 40,246,044 of record NC_088792.1, on the reverse strand, counting down.
GCAAAATCTGCCAGAAAGTGTGGGACAAGGACTGAGCTTTGTCACAATACCTACTCAAACATCCTTCTGCTCTGCTTTTCACCACAAGTTACTTATGTTTTTAGGTTGGTGGTTGATAGAAGGTGGATATTAGCTTCTACAACAAACAGCTTCCCTGCTGAATAGGTTGTTTCCCACCAGAGCCAAGAATTCTGGCCTCCTAACCTTAGTGGAATTCTGAATGATGAGTGGGATTTTAGGAGGTGATTGCCTCCTAATTTTGAATATAATCTGTGATGCAAGGACAAGATTTGAGATGTCTATAGTTTAAGTAACTTTGCAATACATCTTCTTTCACAGAGTCTAATAGGCTTATATAGCTGACATAATTCTTTTTTATTTTGCCCTTACAGAAATATTCTGCAGGAAAGGGACAAAGCACTTTCTGGGACCATTACCATAGAATACTGTAACTTTCTGGTAACGGCTTACTCCTCTTGATTCAAGGTTGAAGTATTGAAAGAATAAATATGGAAGTAATTTGCTGTACTACCCTTGCAAGCCTGGTGCATTGAGAAATGGGGCTTGACCCGGCAAGGTGCTGAGTAACATCAACTCCTGAGATTTCAATTAAGTCCAGAAGAGTTGTTTGCCTTCAGCATTATCAAGAGGTTCAAAACTTACAAGAGTGAGTCCTTGTAGTAGAATTCTCATTTATTCTGCCATAGCCTGACTTTAATTCCAAAATTGTGCTAACACTGTGAAACCCTGAAGTGTTGTATGTTGTAGCCCTTCATTATCTAAACATGCTGTCGCATTTTGCATTGCTATAAAAAGTTAGTGATGGCAAATGTTACAATTAACAAATACATACAGTTTTACCCAGTCCCTCTTACTGAACAAACTCAACCATTTTATTACATAACAAAACTAATCAGTTATTATCCTTAACAGAGGCACATAGATGTAAACAACTATATTGGCGATACTGAATGAATTCTTGAATATCTTTTATTTTCAATAGCTGTTTCCTGACACTTAACCTGGAGAAGCAACAACTCATCTAATCTGTATACCACAGTGGGACTTTTACCTAAATCCTCTTCAGATTTTACATTTAGATCAGATGGCTTTTACACTTCCTTTTAAAATACTTTTTCCCTTTCATCTTTCCCAACCTTCAATTATTTTTCACTACCCATATTGCACCAGGAACAAAAGATTCATTTATATCTGCTAAATAGTAACTGTCTTGTGCTTGACAGCTGAGGAGCAGCAGGCAGACTACTGTATTCAAGACAGCGTTATTTCCATCAATTTGGTTGGGACTTTGCAGCAAGCTGCCTGTAAACAGTCTCTTCTTAGAGCAAAAGAGAGAAAATTCACATTTTCATTTTCACTTGCCACAAGTTTGATACTAAAAAAAATCTAAAATCAATGCCCGAAAGAAAATAAATATTGTTAAATCTTTGCAGTTGGGTTTTTCTCCACTGAATACGAGCCCTTGATTAAATACTCTATGCTCATATTCATACTCTCAGTGCTGCTGAGCATTATAAATGAGGGTTGTTTGCTGGGAAGATGTTAGTTGACAATATCCTGGGCTTGGTCTACACTACCCCCCCTAATTCGAACTAAGGTACGCAACTTCAGCTACGTGAATAACGTAGCTGAAGTTCGAAGTACCTTATTTCGAATTAGTTCAAACTTACCTTGGTCCACACTCGGCAGGCAGGCTCCCCCGTCGACTCCGCGGTACTCCTCTCGGCGAGCTGGAGTACCGCAGTCGACGGCGAGCACTTCCGGGTTCGACTTATCGCGTCCAGACTAGACGCGATAAGTCGAACCCAGAAGTTCGATTTCCAGCCGTCGAACTTGCCGGTAAGTGTAGCCAAGGCCCTGGAGACTTTGTCTTAGTCTAATGTATGTACACACCTGAACAGGAATATCAGACTGCAAAAGCAACATGCAGCACAAATCTTTAGGCAAAGCTCTGGCCTAGTTTGCAGCCAGAGTTTCTGTGCTTATCTATCTCATAGTTATCCAGATATCCACAACCCTGCCTCAACACAAAGAGTCAGATTCTGGTCTCAGTTATGCTAGTATAATTCTAGAGTATCTCCAATGTAATCATTTGAACACTTCACTAGAATTATTCTGGATTTACACTAGTGTAAAAGATCAGAATCTCTCTCAAACGTTCTTTGGACCATGTTTACCTGACTTGTGCAAACAAGTTCAGTCGAAGGTGTCTATGTAACGTGGGGTTGCACATATCAACATGCGAAACTGAATCTTTTAAACTCTGGCTTATTTTGTCAGCTAGGAGAACCTTATTTTGTGTCTTATCAAGAGGGAAGAAGAACACTAATAAATTAACAAAGATAATTCATGAGTTACTCCTCAGGGCATTCTGCACCACAAAATTAAACATTCTGCACACAATATTTTAAAATATCTGACAAAAAATTTTTGCAAAAAAGGCTCAAGCCTGGCATTGGGGAGCACAGACCACTGACTGTACAGAGGTGGGAGATCACTGTGCAGCTCCCCCTGGGACATGGACTCAGCAGTGAGGCTGCACCCAACCCTGACACAATGCAAGACTGGGCCTGCCCCAGAAACACCCCAGGGCCCTACCCCTCCATGCCAGATGCACCAGGTATGGGCAGGCAGGCTCAGCAAGGCAAGATCCAAGTGTGGGGGGGATCCAGGTGTGGGTTGAGAGGGTTCTGTGTGGGGCAATCTGGGTGTGGGTGGCTCAGTGGGGGATCCAGGTGTGGTGGGGGGGATCTGGATGCACAGGGGCTGTTGAGGGGTACTGGGTGCAACAGTAGTGGGACTCTTTGTGGGGGCTCCAGGTGAAGTTGATTGGGGCTTAGTGGGGGGTGGTTCTGGGTGTGAGGAGGATAGAGCTCGGTGGGTGTGTGTGTGTGGGGGGGGGGGTCCAGTGGGGGTGTCCAGATGCTGAGCAAGTGGGGATCCAGGTGCAGCTGGTTGGGGCTCAGTAGGTTGAGGAGAGGGTAGGGGTGGCTTGTCAGGGTGATCCAGGTGCAGGCAGAGTGGGGCTTGTTTGGGTGGGGGGGGGGGGTTCCTGGGTGTGATGGGGGGTGAGGCTAGGCAGGAGGGTCTGGGTATGAGGGGTCTGGATGCATGGGGGTTGGGAAGATGGGGGAACAGCTCCCTGCACAATGACCCCCTCCCCCTGCAGCTGAGGAGCAATGGGTGCAGGAAGCATGGGGGGAGAGTTTGCAGAGTTTCCTACAGCCAGGGGAGAAATCTAGCGGTGGGTCTGACACAACCTTGGATGCCAGGCAGGGGAAGAGGAAGTCCCATCCTCTCCATCCCAGCCAGGACTAGCAGGTGAGCCCAGTACAGGGTAGAAGCCACCAGCCTGGGTCTTCCCCTGCCCCACACTGATTTATTTTTCTGCCGTCTGTGTTGTGCACCCAAAAACATACTTCTGGGGAGGGTTTCATGACTGGTTTTGTGGCTTCCTGTTGCTTCTCTGTCAGTCATTTTTCTGTGAGGAAGCAAAGAAATCTGCAGGGGGACATAAATTCTGCACATGCGCAGTGGTGCAAATTTCCCCAAGGAGTATAAATTAGTGTACTAAGGGCATATTGCTACCTGCCATGAAATAACCTGTGAAAATAGAGGGGGGGGTTAAAATATGTACAGAGGGGAACTTTTATGCTCTAATCCTTGAAAGTAAAACTGAACCACTTATTTTCCTATTAGTGTGTTTAAATCATGTGACTAAGAAACTCTCCTACACTGGCGCATATAGGGGGTAATGAAGTATAAAATGCAGCAAACTACAGGCAGGGAAGGCACAAGGAGGAGCGTGGTAGCCCATGGTATGCTATTCCCCCCCACACACCACCCACACCACCTTGCCACTGGCAGCTCCTCTACAGCAGCCCCACCTTTTTGAAATCACATGCAACTGGCTGGAAAGGTGGTTGAGCTTGGCCACTTTGTGCTGTTTTCCCATTGCAGCCCACTACTGCTCAGATGGCAAATTGCCAACTAAGCTAATGGCACTTGTTTCAGCTTTAATTTCTCCATTGTAGCTTTAACCACCCTCAAAGGCCATGGGCTACATGGAAAGGATTTAGGCACCTGTAAATTTAAACACTTAAATCCCAGATTCAGGCCCCAATGGGATTCACAAAACTTCAACTTCCCCCCAAGTCCTGTAAGTGCCTAGACTTGCTCAGTGCCCCAATTTTTGCAGTAAAAGTACTCTAGGCGCATTTGTTTCTTCCTCTGGGTGTGTGCACTGCAGCCCAAGCCCAGAGCAATGCACGCACTGGGGAAATACAGACATTCCTCCACCTAAACTGTGGGGTCCAATCCAGCAGGCATGCTCAGATCTCACCTACTGGATCAGCCCCTCTAAGCATGCATTCACAAAATGGCCTAGAGAGGGAGGAGGAAGAGGACCCCCTTTGTAACTTTTAGCCCCCCCTGGTTAGGGTACTCAGGATGCAGGAAGCCCCCAGTTCAGGTCCTCCCTCCATCTCAGGGGGAGAAGGGATATGAAGTGGGATCTTCTACGGTTCAGGTGGGAGTCTCCTGTATACCAGTTTATTCTTCTCCCCTCCTCCCTGGCTTCTTGCTAAAATGGCATAAGTGCTGAATGCCTAGAAAGGGTTGCAGCTGAGAATCCCAGGCAGAGGGAGTTGTGGGGATTAATATACACCCCTTGTCTTTGCATTGCCTATTGACTAGCTTAGTCAAGGAGCCACCTAGCCTGCTGGCTTTTGAAAAGCTCATTCTAAGGTGCCTCTCTCTCCCTAATCATTGTCTAGAGAGCCTCGAGGCTGAACTTGGGCATTTGTGAATCCCAGTGATTTTTCTAGGCACCTAAAAGTGAGATGTGGCAACAGGAAAGTAGTCTACAGCCTTAGTGGGGGAGCCAGCAACAATATGGCACTTGAGCCAGCTATGCTAGTTGATGGGTTGGGCACCTGGAAACATGCCAAAAGGGCAATGGCTAAGCATGGCTGGCCATGATCTGTTGGGATTGCTTGCAGATATGTAGGCTCTCCATTAGTGGCAGGCCAACCCATGTAGGCCACCCACAACTAGACCCAGCCCAAGGAAAGGGGTGATCATTCCCTTAATCCAGTGACTGTTTAAATGTAATGTTGACCATTTTTGCACACAAGCAGATACTTGCAAATCAAGGGCCAGACTAAGTGTCATTTCACAGAGCTTCATAGATATGAGTAAAGGTCAGTCAAACTCAGGAAACCGTCTAGACTGCAAAACTAAGAATGCCAAAGAGGTCAATCAGCTCAGGAGAGAGGTTTTTCTACCTTCCTACTCAGTGTGATTGTGTGCGGGTAGTCAGTGGTGCATGCCATACTGAGATAAATGAGTTAAAAAGAAAAACCTGAAGACAGGTTATCCCTGGGAATTCTTTAATCTTATGAGTAATTATATCAGTTCCAGACTAAAGACTTTGGATCATAATTGCAGGAGAGAGTCAGTTTGCACTCATTCAGCCCAGTGTTTAGCATGCAGTTATGGAGACTGTACACAGATAAAACACACAAGAAATGAAAAGTCATAGTGGTTTGATATTTGTTGCATTTTCCAAGTGTTTGGGAAATTGGACTAAATCAGTTTAAAGAGTATTTTAAAAGCAGTTATACCAACTCTTCTTTTAAATGAGCTATTTTTTGGTTTGTTCTTCAGTTTGAGCTCTAAATTTGAATCTTGATCCTTAGAATCTCCAATTTTTCTTCTCTAGATCATGTGGGTCATTCCTGTGGCAAGCTTTTATGATGTATGTGCCAGGTGATGTTACAAAGTCTTAGCCAACATTATTATATTTTTGATACCAAAAGATAAAAATACAATGGACTGAGCAGTAAAGCATAATCACCTAGACACATCAAACATTAATAGTCTATTTGGCATTCATAGGAACAGCTTAACAAGAAGTGGACACTATTAAGTACTACATTACAACTGGTCTCCAATGAAATGAGTACTACACTGGCATTTCATATCTAAAGTACTCACCATGATGCACATAAGTCATGAAGTGTTGTCAGGGAATTAATGATTGCTACATACTGCAAAAAGGGGCAGCATTCATTGTAACAATTAATCATGGAATAAATAAACTCAAGGAGGTCAGTAGTACTCTTAGCATTACATACCACCCTCAGTCTATGGGGGGAACTTCTAGTGATACCAAGAAAATCAAGAGCATTAAGGAAAAGAGCCCTATCTGTTTCAGTACCTGAAACTGAAAATCCACGGTAAATAAGGCCCTACTTCACTTGCAATATTGCAGAAATTGCAGATTCCACAACATGAGGCTTCCATTGCAGTTTTGAAAGCGGATGCCCCCACTCCTATCCCTGGGCTGCCAACAGCAGGTGCCTTCCTTCAATTTTATTTGCAATTTAAAAAATAAATTACATATAAATCTTGACACTGAAGCAAAAGGTTTGGTTTCAGGTCAAAGGAAACGTTTTGTTTAATTGGGGAAAAAAATGTTTTAAGTCAATCAAATATTCAAAAAAAAGTTTATGGGGTCAACCTTACTTTTTTTTTTTTTCCAGAGCTTCCAGGAAACTGAAATGTCTATTGTAGATGGTAGATGTGCCAAAGTTCCTAGGCCTCTTTGTCTCATTTCACACCATGACACAAAAGACAATGATGCTGTGTGATACATTTAGTTGCTGCAGCATCTCCAGTAAGGAATGATGGTATGTTGGTGGAGGAAGAAATTTTTTGGGGGGAGGGGGAAGGTCTTATCAGACACACTGCATATAAAAAGTAATATGGTGGGGAAAGCAAGCATAAGGCAGTCAGGGATTTTGTTGTCATCAACTTCGTATTTACAATAACGAATGGTACAGCTGTTTTCTCTGTGAAAGCTGTGACATGGATTTTAAATCTGAAACAAAACAGCATTTGTGACTGCATCCTTGACACAGGATTATGCAGTGGTTTATTGGTATTAACATTTTGCTGGAGGTTACAATAAAGAGGAGAGACTCAATTTGACTCTAGAAAGTAAAATTGCCATGTTCCATCTTCAGCTCCTTTGAGCTGGTGTAGGTAGAATCTGTTGGGGGAGAGACAGCTAGTTCCTCCCTCCCAAGCTTCCACCTTACTGTTCTCCTTCCCCTCGCGCAGGGTGGGAGCTTGTCACAGTGCAGTATTTCAGATCCAGTCTAGGTTTTTGCTCACTAGATGGCCTTAGGGATCCACTTTCTATTCTATGCAAATAAGTTATGCAGCCTAAGTTGAAGATTTTATATATATGAAAGTTAAGAGACAAGATCCTCACAGAAACCCTAACTTTGGTCCCTGTTGCCAGTCCGTTACAAGGGCAGTATCACCCAAGGATCTGTGCAATATATGTTCTCACTTAGGGCTTGATCAACACCCATTGAAACTGATGGAAAGCTACTCACTGATTTGAATGGGCATTTTATCAAGCCCACAGTGTCCCACACATTCAGTTCACTTATGCATGTGCACACATAAAAGAGAGACTTGCAGGTACACACCTAATCCACCAACAATCCTTGCAGGTTGCAGCACTATTAGTGCTGCCTGCTAGATTGTGGAATAGAAAGGGGGGGGGGGGCAAAAGGATGGAGAAGCTATATTAGGCCTTTCAGATCTTATTTCACAGTCTCCGACGAAGTCTAGCACCAAGGTATGGCTCTAAGTTCTGTGCATAGAAAATCTCAGCCTTAATATTGCATGGATGATGCTTTCAGACCCCATTAAAGGCCATTGAAGCCTTGTCTGATTATAGGTAAAACTGCACTAATAAATGCGAGGCTGAGGGTGGAAAATTAGCTGCAGAATATTACAGAACCAGTGGCTTTGGGAATCCTGATTATAAAGGTCAGATAAGAAGCACAGACATTGGCAGAATTGAGCTTTCCCCCCCATGGTCATTTCATTACGTTGTAAGAAGAACAGGAGTACTTGTGGCACCATAGAGACTAACAAATTTATTTCAGCATAAGCTTTCATGGGCTACAGCCCACTTCTTCAGATGCATAGAATGGAACACACAGACAGAAGATATTTATACATATAGAGAACATGAAAAGGTGGAAGTACACATACCAATTGACAGAGGCAGCAGAAGGAAAAAACTTTGAAGTGATAATCAAGATGACCAGTAGAAGGTGTGAGGAGAACTTAAAATGGGGTGAGGGGGGGGAATTCAATTAGTGTAATGACCCAACCATTCCCAATCTCTGTTTAGGCCTAAGTTAATAGTGTCTAATTTGCATATTAATTCGAGTTCAGCAGTCTCTCTTTGGAGTCTGTTTTTGAAGTTTTTTGTTGCAAAACTGTCTCTGTCACTGAGTGATTAGAGAGGTTGAAGTGTTCTCCCACTGGTTTTTGAATGTCCTGATTCCTGATGTCAGATTTGTGTCCATTTATTCTTTTGCGTAGAGACTGTCCAGTTTGGCCAATGTACATGGCAGAGGGGCATTGCTGGCACATATCACGTTGGTAGATGTGCAGGTGAACGAGCCCCTGATGGTGTGGCTGACGTGGTTAGGTCCTATGATGGTGTCACTTGACTAGATATGTGGACAGAGCTGGCATTGGGATTTGTTGCAAGGATAGGTTCTTGGGTTAGTGTGTTTTGTTGTATGGTGTACGGTTGCTGGTGAGTATTTGCTTAAGGTTGGGAGGCTGTCTATAAGCGAGGACTGGTCTGTCTCCCAAGATCTGTGAGTGAGGGATCATCTTTCAGGATAGGTTGTAGATCTTTAATGATGCGCTGGAGAGGTTTCAGTTGGGGGCTGAAGGTGGTGGCTAGTGGTGTTCTGTTATTTTCTTTGTTGGGCCTGTCCTGTAGTAGGTGGCTTCTAGGTACTTTTCTGGCTCTGTCAATCTGTTTTTTCACTTCAGCGGGTGGGTATTGTAGTTTTAAGAATGCTTGATAGAAATCTTGTAGGTGTTTATCTCTGTCTGAGGGATTGGAGCAAATGCGGTTGTATCTTAGAGCTTGGCTGTAGACAATGGATTGTGTGGTGTGTCCTGGATGGAAGCTGGAGGCATGTAGGTAAGTATAGCGGCCAGTGGGTTTCTGGTATAGGGTGGTGTTTGTGACCATCGCTTATTAGCACAGTAGTGTCTAGGAAATGGACCGCTTGTGTGGATTGGTCTAGGCTGAGGTTGATGGTGGGATGGAAATTGTTAAAAATCATGGTGGAATTCATCAAGAGCTTCTTTTCCATGGGTCCAGATGATGAAGATATCATCAATGTAGCACAAGTAGAGTAGGGGCGTTAGAAAAATGCTTCCTTAACGCTCGTCCCCTAAGTCAGCCATAAAGATGTTGGCATACTGTGGGACCATGCGGGTACCCATAGCAGTGCCGTTGACTTGAAGGTATATATTGTCCCCAAATGTGAAATAGTTGTGGGTGAGGACAAAATCACAAAGTTCAGCCACCAGGTTTGCCGTGATGGTATCGGGGATGCTATTCCTGATAGCTTGTAGTCCATCTTTGTGTGGAATGTTGGTGTAGAGGAATTCTACATTCATAGTGGCCAGGATGGTGTTTTCTGGAACATAATCAATGGATTGTAGTTTCCTCAGGAAGTCAGTGGTGTCTTGAAGATAGCCGGGAGCGCTGGTAGCGTAGGGCCTGAGGAGAGAGAGTCCACATAGCCAGACAATCCTGCTGTTAAGGTGCCTTGAGATGATGGGGCATCCAGGATTTCCAGGTTTATGGATCTTGGGTAGCAAATAGAATATACCTGGTCGGGGTTCTAGGCATGTGTCTGTACAGATCTGTTCCTGTGCTTTTTCCAGGAGTTTCTTGAGCAGATGGTGTAGTTTCTTTTGGTACTCAGTGGGATCAGAGGATAATGGCTTGTAGAATGTGGAGTTAGAGAGCTGCCTAGCAGCCTCTTGTTCATATTCCAACTTATTCATGATGAAGACAGCACCTCCTTTGTCAGCCTTTGATTATGATGTCAGAGTTGTTCGGAGGCTGTTGATGGCGTTGTGTTCAGCACGGCTTAGGTTATGGGGCAAGTGATGCTACTTTTCCACAATTTCAGCCCGTGCATGTTGACAGAAGCAATCTACATAGAAGTCCAGTCTGTTGTTTTGACCTTCAGGAGGAGTCCATGCAGAATCCTTCTTTTTGTAGTGTTGGTAGGAAGGATTCTGTGGGTTAGTATGTTGTTCAGAGGTGTGTTGGAAATATTCTTTGAGTCAGAGACGGTGAAAGTAGGATTCTAGGTCACTGCAGAACTGTATCATGTTTGTGGGTCTGGAAGGACAAAAGGAAAGGCTCCGAGATAGCCCAGCAGAAGAATCTGTCCTAAGAACAACAATATTGTTGGGTGGGGTAAGGGAGCTACTGTTGTGGCTTCTTGTGACATGTAGTAGTTTAGACAGTTTAGTGTCCTTTTTCTTTTGTAGAGAAGCAAAGTTTGTATTGTAAATGGCTTGTCTAGTTTTTGTAAAGTCTATCCATGAGGAAGTTTGTGTGGAAGGTTGGTTTTTCATGAGTATCCAGTTTTGAACCCCCAACTGAAACCTCTCCAGCGCATCATTAAAGATCTACAACCTATCCTGAAAGATGATCCCTCACTCTCACAGATCTTGGGAGACAGACCAGTCCTCGCTTACAGACAGCCTCCCAACCTTAAGCAAATACTCATCTCACACCATACAACAAAAACACTAACCCAGGAACCTATCCTTGCAACAAAGCCCAATGCCAGTTCTGTCCACATATCTAGTCAAGTGACACCATCATAGGACCTAACCACGTCAGCCACACCATCAGGGGCTCGTTCACCTGCACATCTACCAACGTGATATGTGCCAGCAATGCCCCTCTGCCATGTACATTGGCTAAACTGGACAGTCTCTACACAAAAGAATAAATGGACCAAATCTGACATCAGGAATCATAACATTCAAAAACCAGTGGGAGAACACTTCAACCTCTCATCACTCAGTGACAGACTTGAAGGTGTCAGTTTTGCAACAAAAAACTTCAAAAACAGACTCCAAAGAGAGACTGCTGAACTCGAATTAATATGCAAATTAGACACCATTAACTTAGGCCTAAACAGAGATTGGGAATGGTTGGGTCATTACACTAACTGAATTCCCCCCCCCCCATGTTAAGTTCTCCTCACACCTTCTATGGGTCATCTTGATTATCACTTCAAAGTTTTTTCTTCTGCTGCTACTGATAGCTCATCTCAATTGATTGGCCTCTTACAATTGGTATGCGTACTTCCACCTTTTCATGTTCTCTGTATGTATAAATATCTTCTGTCTGTGTGTTCCACTCTATACATCTGAAGACGTGGGCTGTAGCCCACGAAAGCTTATGCTGAAATAAATGTGTTAGTCTCTAAGGTGCCACAAGTACTCCTGTTCTTTTTGCGGATACAGACTAACACGGCTGCTACTTTGTAACCTGTCATTACGTTGAGTGTTTGCTTGGTGTTCAGTCATATCATGGAAAAAACCCTAACCCTTTCATTTGCATATCCAGATGGTCAGTGAAATCTGGATACAGTTTTTAGGAGAGTTAGTCACCTAGCCAATGTTGCAGATGAAAATGGTGTCTCACGTTCAGCTGCAATGATTGTAGATCATTAATTTGAGGCTGGATCACGTGCACCCTGTACACATGGGTGAGAAGATATCATTTAAGAAGGAGAGAAGAGGGACAATTCTTCACCATGCACAGGAGGGGACATTAGTCACCTTGCTGGTGGTTAGAATCTTATTGGTGACCACAGAGATCCTCATTCCCATGGGTGGGCATGTCAGGTAGCCCATAAATGCCATGTGAGTGCACTCGCTCTGCCTTGTGGGGTGTAGAATGATTGGGAATGCAAAATTGTGGGTGCAACTGTAGAGAATGAATTGAGCCCATTTTAAATTTAGCACTTTAAATATAATTTAAAAAAAAAATCAAGAAAACATCTGTGAAAATATAATGCCTGCAGTGCTATCAAGGTTATAAAGACCTACATTGATATGCTACATGAAAGTCGGTCATATAAGTTAAATTTTCTAGTGGCACTTTTCACTAACAGCCAAATTTCTCACAAAACATTTGAAAGAAGAGCAGTAGAACCGGGGGCGGCTCTAGCTCTTTTTTTTTTTTTTTTGGTGCCCCAAGCATGGCAGGCAGGCCGCCTTAGGCGGCATGCCTACGGGAGGTCCACCGGTCCCACGGCTTAGGCGTTCCCACCACTGAATTTCCGCCGAATCCACAGGACCGGCGGAGCTCCCACGGGCATGCTGCCGAAGGCTGTCTGTCGCTCTCGCAGGGACCGGCAGGGCGCCCCCCGCAGCTTGCCGCCCCAGGCACGCACTTGAAGTGCTGCTGCTGGGTAGAACTTCTTCATATGGGAGAAATTCTCATGCTCCTAACCTTTCCCTTGAATGTGCTTCAGGTTTCCTAACATGCACACCAAATTCTGAGATTGAGTAAGATGTTAAGTGAATATTTATATTGTTGAATTTCTTTAAATATGAAATAACTAGAGCTGCACAGCAGTGGCTCCAGCGCTCCAAGCGCGTGCCTGGGGTGGCAAGCCGCGGGGGGCGCCCTGCCGGTCCCTGTGAGGGCGACAGTCAGGTAGCCTTTGGCAGCTTGCCTGCGGGAGGTCCGTGGCTTCGGCAGCGGGTACGCCAAAGCTGCGGCACCGGCAGACCTCCCGCAGGCATGCCGCCAAATCTGCAGGACCAGGGACCTCCCGCAGGTGTGCCGCAGAAGGCTGCCTCCCTGCCGTGCTTGGGGCAGCAAGAAAGCTAGAGCCACCCCTGGAGCTGCAGTGCATCACTGAGGTGCATTAGATCACTTTCCCCACTTACATGATGTTAAAATACCAGCTATTTTAATAGGATCTACCCAGAATCACAATAGATTTACAAAACAGCCCTTGCACCAGCAGAAGATATTTTTCTCTTCTATGAGACCTATGTGACATTTTCCTATACTGTGTATGGTTTGCAAGTCACTGAGTACAGCCTTACTTTATTAGTAGTCAAGCAGTTGTATTCTCTTGATGCAATTCTTTGTGAGACCACTTATTAGTTGGCTAAGCTGTGAAAAGGGACTCTGTGTATCATGTACAAATCACTGTAGGCGGGAGAGAAACTAATAATGTGCACGTTTTTAATTACAAAATGTAAGTTGTAACTAACCTCAGAGTACAGACACAACACTACTCCATTCACTAGCTAAGGAAGAAACAAAGTAATAGAGGTACCAATTGTCAGAGATCCTAGCGAGTGGCCCCTCCTGGCCAGCTACTAGGACTGCTGTGAGGATAATCCAAGCCTCTGTGGTCAGGGTCACCTGGACCGTTAAGCTTCTGAAACTTCAGGCCCCTGCAATACTAGTTCTTCCCTGGGCCTCTCTAGCACATTTCTTGGGCACTGACTGCCACCCCTTCTTGGAAACGGGGATACTCAGCCCACCTATCATAGGCCTCCAGGACCAGCACTGATCCCCAAGTACTTACCCACACCTCTATCCCATTAAGCCACGCTGAAAGGTTTGAAGCCCATGGTTCTCAGTTTGATGCTCTTGGGGCACACAGCAGCTGTAAAATAGTTTACACACAATTTACACAATCTAACAGTTTTACATTCTTTTATTCTTAATAATGTGTAAAGCATGAATATAGACCATACAAAACATACATGCATGTCCCTGCCTCAGTTTCCTTACCACTCCAGGGCATTCTGTGGACTGGGTTCCAAGTCCCTTAAGGTCATGTAGGTTCAGGAAAACAGACAGGACCACCCTTACACCCATGAGGCTGCTACATGTTGGGTCACCCCTTCCTCCCAGAGCCCCTTACACATGTTCTGTGACCTTACACTCCTGCTTCTTTCATACTTCCTTTTCCTGTGGCTCCCTGTTCCTATGTGTTTCTTTATTTATCTCACACACACACACACACACACACACACACACACACACACAGAGAAAGAGTCACCTGGCTCTTTCATTCTAATCCTGCTAACCTTCCACAGCTCCTACCTTTCCTCCCTCCCTGCAGAGGTATCTGCTAAACTGGTTGTCTAAGGAGGCAGTTAACTCACTGTCCTGGCTGTTTGCACCTGAAAAAGGTCTGTAAGGTGCTTAGGACTTCTATTGCATTTGGCTGGTGTATATCTTCCACAAAGCTTGTCAGCAATGGTGGATCCACATAAATACAGGCACTCATATAACACAGCAGATTTTCATAATACAACTTTCCCAGATCAATTAGAATTCACAAGTTGTACAGACATAGCCCCATTCATCATACCAATTAAATACTTTAACTTAGAATAAAAGACAAATTGCTTCCATAGGAAATGGCCAAATGTTTTTTGATTTGAACTCTGTATGTTGCAAGACAGTGAATTGTACAGCAGGAACCTGTCACATTCACCATTAACTTAATGTCACATTTTGCCTTTATTGCCTGTAGATTAGATAAGACTATTATATGGGTGATGTCCTATGATGAGGTATACAAACCTCACACTGAGAGGGAGGGATTAAAGAGCTACTTTGAGCTCAGGCACCTCATCCCACTTCACCTGCAAAGCATGGATGGGCTGCAGGTAGAGCTCAAAAGGAGACCAAACCATCTGAGTATTAGGTAGCATGTGGAGGTGAAAAGATCTCTGCTCTTAGCTCATTGAAGGGATGTACTGCAAGAGGTCTAGGTAGGGCCTCTGGCTATTGTGACTCTATCAGATCTGCTGAGGCTACGAGGATTCCTAACACTCAGAAGAACTGAGCTGTACCTTTGGTTTATTTTATTTAAGGTCTTCACTTTGCCCTTTGATAGAAGGGGCTAGGTAGGAAGCAATCCAGGGAAGCAGTGGTACAGCATCTTTGGGGTGCAGACCTTTGCTTCCTATCATGGGGCCCTGGAAAGGAACCTGATGGTGATGGTTCCCTGCCATCCTGTAGGCTGCCAAAGACTGTGAACCTGCACTGGCCTGAGAGAACCTGAATGGGAAAAGTGCCTCAAAAAACAGGCCTTCAGACATGTACCTGGGGGAGCTCTGGAGGATTCTCCTCCCCCCCCTCCCCCCTCGACAGACCTATGGCTGTCTGTTGTCTGACTCTCTGCGTAACATAAGAGGAGTAAGGCACTATCTGCATGCTCTGGAACTAGCATTCTGGGGTCTGAATGTGGTGGTGGGTTAATGACTGGGGCTGGTTCACCAAAACAGTGGGTCCGGATGCAAGGGGGTGCCTTGGTAGTAAGTGGGTTATTACATATGCCTTCTATTTAGAATAGACTGGAAAATACCACCAGTAGTAGTGCTTCCTTAGCTAAAATTAAAGGGAAATGTTTTAAGGGTGCCCACTGTACTTTAAAGGACAACTTCAGACTATAAATATTTAACAGAAACTTTCTGACCTCATTTGTGATTCCTTCTCAATGTTCTACAACAAGAGCAAAAAATCTGCAGTTGTAACTTGTGTGTATAGCTATGTATTGTGAGTATAAACATTACAGAAATAGTTGTGTTCCTATTTCATGCTTTGTGAGGTGGTTTTTTTATTATTATTATTTTAAATGGTAAAGGACAAATTACAAGAGGAAAATCTTACTTTGATTAATACTTGTTTTAAGTGTGTTTTTTCCCTTAAAATCTCTCTGCCATGATGTGCCTTCTTGTGTCACTGTTTGATGGAAAGCAGTTCTGCTCAGTGTTGCTGTTAACATTAATGGCAGCCCTTGGAAAATAATAGCAATTGATTCTGTGATCATCTGGAAGATGTAATTACACATTTAATGACCCAGTTTATGGTGTACATCTGCACCACACACTTGCAATTCATCAAGAATGAGTAGGTATGCTGGTTATGAACATCATGAAGATGAGAATCTTTCTACTCTGTTCTCCATCAGATCAGTCCAGCAGCTCCTGTAAACACATGCTTAACTTAAAGCAAATAAGTAATTCCAGAGTGGTCTCACAGAAGTTAATAGGACAAAGCACATGCTTACCTTTTAAGCATGTGAGTACATGCACTACTGGAGTGGGGCCTTAGTGAATTGTTACTTTGATTAGAACATACTTCCTATCCTATCTACTGCTTGATCAGTGTCTGTTTACTACCTAAAAACTCAAACTTCACAATGTTTAGTGGTTTGGTTTAAATAATCCTCTCAATGTTTGAATCCTAGTCTGTACTTTAATTTGTTTTTTAAAATGTTTGCGGTAAATACAAATTAAATGTAGTTGTACAGAAAGGTGCAAATAAAACTAAGATAAGAGGTGCAGATGAGTTCTGTTAAAGGCTTCCATTTAGCAAAATATTTAAGTATGTATATAACTTCTAAGCATAGGTTTAAATTAATTCACATTTAGCAAGCACTTCAATCCCACAGAAGTAATTCTCTTCCGCGTGACTTAAGCAGGTGCTTAAAGTTAAGATGATTAAATATGTTTTGCAACTGGGGCTTAAGAGGGCTAGATTCACAAAGGGACTTAGGCACCACTGACCTAGGGACCTAAGTGCTGAACTTAAGTACCTAAGACAGGTGCCTAAGTGGTTGTCAATCGGTATGAGCACAGCTGCCTCAATCCTGAAGCCACCCATGAAGCTGCTCAGAGCCCTTAATCACCCCTAAGCCCTGTTGGGATTCTCCAACAAGGTATTCCTCTGGGTGGGACCCACAGATGAGACAATCAGGTGTGCAGCATTCACAGGGCTTTCATCTGGCAGGTGGGAAACACGGGTTAAATCCCCACTCTTCCTGATTTCCAGTAGGGACTTGAACCCAAAGTTCCACACCCAAGGGGAGTGTCCTACCACCAACTAGAGTATTAGCTATGCTGATGTGTGAGGGGAGCAGGGCCGGCTCCAGGCACCAGCCCACCAAGCTTGTGCTTGGGGCGGCACGGTGCGGCGCTCCGGCCGCCGGGGAGAGTGGGGCCCCGGCCGGGGCTCGCCGCCCTCCCCCCCGGGGCTCCGGCCGCCCTCCCCTGCTGTGCAGGGGGAGGGCGGCGGCCGGAGGCTTTTTTTGCCTGGGGCGGCAAAAAAGCCAGAGCCGGCCCTGGAGGGGAGGAGCTCTCAATCTCTTCTGCTGAAGTTGTTCCACTTTGTATAAATAACTAAATATTCATTGGAGCAGGGATTAACTTTTCCACATCCCATCGAAAGGCCCTAACCACTGGACTATGGAGCCAATCTCTCTCACTTTTGTTCTCTCTGGCCCAGTGAATATTTATTGACAAGGTGGAACAACTTCACCAGGATTAATGTATTTCTGTAGGTACTGATCAGTGGTGACTTGTATCAGGGATTTGAACATAGCTATTGTAAACACATTTCCTCCCCCACCCCCATCTTTGTGGAAAAGGTCAATACGTTCTATGGCAAATGTTATACCTGAATAAAGCCCTAACCCTTCTATGCACAAGCTGCAGAGATTTCCCCCTGCCAAAGCATCCCTGTCTCATCTGAGTTTCATACTGTGTATGACTTGTATCAGTAGAGGAATGCCATTGAGATGGTCCATTGCTAAGAGGTACAAGAAGGTGCAGGATGTACATTATGGAGCAACTCTGGAGCAGTAAGTAAACATTTGTGCTGAATGTGTAATTCTCTGATAAAATGAGATTTGACCAAGAGAACAGAAAATATTTTTTCTCTTTGGGTTCTGCTGGGACTATACATGTCTCTAACATTTTGTAACTCATTCCTTTCTCCCAATAAGTGGATGTTTCCAAAGGAGTTTGTTGGAGGCTTCAAGGATCCAAAGATCCAAGTAACACAATGGGCCAGAGCCTGCTTGCTTTACACAACTAGTCCCATTGAAGTCAGTGAAACTGCTTATGTAAATAAGGTGAGCAGGAACTGTCCCAGCATGATCAATGCCATAGCAACTGGGGTTAGATACAGAGATCTAGCAGGGTTAATCAAAGACCTAGGGCTAGATTTTTATTTTTATTTTTTCCACCAAAGGTTTTTTTTAGGCACCGAGTAAGAGTGGTAAAAGTGCCTAAGCAGTATAGGCACCTAACTCCCTTTGAAAGTCAGGGAGTTAGGAGTCTAACTTGCTTACATGCTTTTGAAAATCCCTATAGGGGCCTATCTTTATCTTTAGGCCCCTGAATTCCTTTGTCTATCTCGCCCCAATGAACAACAAAAAATCAGCCTGTATACCATCAGGAAATGAGCATCTATATGTCATGGCATATATATTTCCCACCCCTTTCCTCTGAGTACACAGTAGAGATGTGAGCTTTCTTGCCTTGCAGGGTTAATGCAACTTCTATACAATTCTCCAAATTCAGATCTCTGCAGAGATTTGAGATCTGGCTGTCATGAAAGCAGACAAGACTATACTTGGCACCATAATATATATTTTGAAAATATAATTTGCAATACTGTGCTAGCCATATTTCTCATAGAAGATTTTATTATGACTGCTAAAACATCCCTCTTATTTTTCTTCATTCTTGAGCATCTAGACTTTTTTTTTCTAGCATCTTACATTTTTTTAAAGGGGGGGGATATTTTGGAAAGATCCAATTACATATCTTACTGCTTACAGAAAAACTTGGCAAAGATTTCTTTGTGCATGGGATAAATTCCATAGCCAAATGGAATCTATTATGTTGTCCAAAAATGGTACATTTTAGTTCCTGATTTAAAGTGAAATGTGGCACCATGTATCCTGCATAACAATGATTTGTCTCACTGCCAGGTACATCTTGTGTTCGGTTTCTAATCTTTCTAAAAACCAAAAGAAATATCACAGGCACAAATTTGTACTTTTTTCATTTTAAAAAATGCAAATTACTTCCCTGACAATTTTTTAAATATATGACCACTTCAGAGCGAAGATTTGGGGAAATTGTTCTGTTTTCCTAAGCACAGAAATCAATCAGAAGGCAGAATGGGATCTTTTATCACTGAATTTCTGAGCAATACTCCAAAAAAACCTGACAGCTGAGCTTTTTTTCCTCAAACAAAGCAGATCTTCTCTCTAAGACTCTTCATGAAACTCAATATTTCTGTGAGCTGCATCTGACATGGGAAGAGGTTTACATCTGACTTCAAGAAGCTGCAAGAGAAGACTGAGAATACCACCAACACGGGTCATTCATATGGTAAACCTTTAGAGGGCTGTTTACCTACTGCCTTAAAAAATTCAGTCATTGTACAGGCTATAACTAAGATGTTATCAATATTTTCAGACTCCTTTCTACCTGGAATCTAAAGCCTAGATGCCTTGTTCCCTGACTGTCACTAGCTGATACTCAGAGGGGAGACTACTCTTCTACCGGAAATCAACTTTAGAATTAGATTGAAACAGGGTTTTCCCTCTCCCTATTACAAGAAAGCCTTTTTTGGCACCATCTCCTTTCTTCAGTAAGGCCACTTCTGCCCCCAGTTACAGGGCTCCAACTTCAACTAATTCAGCACTTACCTCACATTCTCAAGGGTGTAACTAAGGTCACCTGAGCAATTAAGATCAGAATTTGGTCTTATGGTTCTATAATGAGATTTTTTTCCTCAAATAGGTTTTTTTTTTTTTTTTTTTTTTTTTTAATGGAGAGGTTTAATTTATTCCTGGTGACTAGTAAAACACTTCTAGTGTGACTGGTTTAACTTTAAGCTTTTTACACTCACTAGATTGGAGTTGAAAACCTTAATATACTATTATTTCAGAGTCACTGCTTAACTCTCTCTTCTTGCCTCTTGAATGTTCCCAATCATTGTTGGCACCCATATTCCTGGATCTTAAAAGCAAACTTGCATTTGCTCTTTAGTAAACACTACCAGTCTCCAAGAACATTGACTTTTATTTATTTATTTTAGAGAGAAAACAATTTACCACATGCGGGAACACATTATCTATCAGACACTCCTCATGAATATGCTCTGTTTGTACAGTGAGGGATGTTATGAAGGAGAGAGATGGGAAGGTTACAAATAAAGAGTGACATAAAGAAGTGCACAGTCCAATACACAACATGTGCATTCATGTGGGAGAGGGGGAGAGAAGGGGAATGAATATAACTAATTCTTATTTCCTGTTGATCATTTGCAGGGTGGGGAGGGGGTTAGCAAGTGTTAGCTACTGTTCATCACAGCTTGCTGAGTCAAAATGAAGAACAGAGAAAGCAAGCACCAAGATGGCCTTTAAGCCTTTAGCAGACACTTCAAGTGTGATGGATTATTAATGTGAAGTTTCATTTATACAGGAAGGCCCTTTAATATCTATGTAAAGTACTTGCAAGAGAATGAGAAAGTAGCATTAATAAAGATTGAGCAGGCTCCCTCTTAGCCAATGGAGCTCTAGTCTCAGAAGTAGGCTTCTATTAGAAAAAGAGTAGGTAATGCTATGCAGTACTTGAGGCCAACACTATATCAAAATGCCTCCTGTACTTGCTAAGGCTGGTACCCAGATGTTTTAGGCGGGAGTATATATTAACTCTTCAATACGTGACAAAGGACTCTTACTTCCTTACTGGTATCTGCGTTGGAATCCTCTGTGCCACATGCATCTGATCTCAAATACAAATGTGGTTCTCCTGATGAAGTCATTGAGTCCCACACATGTGAGGGTAGAACTTGGACTACTGTCTCCACATGCCCCTAGGCTGTTTAAATGAGTTGCTGCATGACATTTGCTGCAGTACTGGCTCTGCTATAGGCAATACAGAATAAGCAGTGTAATTTAAGTATCTTTGGTGATTAGTAGACTCTACCCTTAGTGGAAAAAGTCTGCAATAAATGTGACCGGTGTCCTCTAAAAAACTTAGTCAGAATCAGTAAACTGAAATCCAAATGAGGCCAGCATCAAGATTATCAGTCATTTCATTCTATTTTTATAGAAATTGCACATAGGAGGAAAAATCTGACTAGCAAAGAAGATTTTGAATATAATAGTTATCTTGTGAGTTTGTTGTCCTAAAAATTTCTTTGGAAGAGAGATTTTAAATTCTCCTCTTCCTTGCTGGAACCTGCTCTGTGTGCGTTGAGACAAAGTCAGGCCGATGGCTGCAAGAGAGTGTGGGAAGGCAGATATGTTAGCCCTAGAATGCTAAAGGCCCTCTTCCCTATACTCTGAGAAGGGGTTACCTCAGTTCCATTAGGAACACCTGGATCCAGTTAAGGGCTACCACTGAACTTCTCCAGGAGGGGAGGCTGTGCTCCTTCCCATAGGGAAGCAGACAAGCCTGAGTGCCTGCTAGGGGAAGGACTGACACCCCGGGGCTGACTACAGGGAGACACCCAGCCCCAGGGAGGAGGCAGGGTAAAGTATCACCCTTTGTTTTCGTGTTTATGGGACTATTCCCCTTTTGTTTGGTGGAGGATCACCCCATAGGCCTACCCAGAAAATACGACCAAAGGAGCACAGAAAGGGGGAGGACAAACGCTGCCCAAAGTGGGGTGAGGCTGACTTACCCCAGGCCCACCATCGCCAGAAGGGGAAGTGCTTGGTCTGGCGAGACAAAGGTGGTGCCTTGCCACATCATGTTTATACAAAAATGTGGTTGATACAAAAATCCTTTATATCCTAATCCACTATGTTAACTGACGTGATGTCAATAGCTCCATCAGTACTGTCCTCAAGCTTAGATGCTTTGTAACAGTATTTGAGGATGCTGGTATCACAGAAGCATGCATTTGGGGGGGTATTTCAACATGTGATGCTACATTAGCCACATTATCCGCTGCAGTACTGAGAGTAAGAACTGCATTTGGGCTCATCTCCACTGGAGCTGACAGTAGCTATTCCATTATTCTCTTTTTCTGGTTCCTCTGTCTTCTGAAGGAAGAATTTGATTAAACTGATTCCAAGAGGTAGCAGTTACTATGGGTATTTTGAAAGTGCTTTTCTAGTGATTGAATGGATTGAGTGATGCTCTTCGACGGGCTCCAGGGAAAGTGGGCAATGTGTGGAGAGTGAGATGAATGAGGATTAAGCTGCCTTTGCAGAGGAAAATAGCTTCTGGGTGTGACACCATTTAGGAAATGGAAAACAAGGGCTCAAAGACTCAGAAGAATAACAGGGAGTATTAGAGAAATGAGGACAAAGGTGTTTTATTAAACCTGTATTTGATCTAAACTCGTGCAATGGCTTAGGCAGGAAGTCTCTGGCAATTTCATAGTCTGTACTATATCTTAATAGAAGGTCCAATTCAGCAAGGTTCTTAAGCACCTACATAACTCTCAGCATGGGAGCAGTCCCTACTATTTTAGGTACACCTGGTCCTTATTACCTTAGTATCTGGGCATCTTACACTATTTTATGTTTGTATCCTCTCAACCCCCCATCAGATAAGACAGTGCCTCTAAACCTTGCTTCTCCACCTGTAAGTGACTCAGCCCAGATCTCCCAAGTGCCAAGCTAAGCCCCTATCCTACACTATCCTCCTCCTCGGCACATGCTTAGTTATGCATGTGCTTAAGAACCTTGACGAATTGGAGCCCCAGAATTTGCCTCATGGTCACTTCCTTCCACTTGATGACTATAGATGATTTCATTCATAATTGTGAGGGCCACGTACTTGCTCATTCTCAACTGCATAACATTCTTATGGACACTACAGCAATTGTTTGCATGGGCAAGAGCTGGTTTGGGGGCAGGGGAAGGAAGGAATTAAAATTAATAGGTCTCCTGTGTCTTCATCTAAATGTGAAAAATGTTGACCAGATCAATAGTAGATTTAAAAAAAAAAAAACCTGAAAAAATTAGTGAATATCACTGACACTTCTTCACCTATTTTGTTGTTTAAAAATCATTAACCAGCTTTAATTTTTAAATGTGCGATTTAGCGTTTGGAAATAGAGGTGACCCAGCACCATGGAGCAGCTAGGCTCTCTGTGGATCACTGCTGATCCACAAACCACAGCTGGGGAACCAATATCCTAATACGCCAAAATCTGCATAGCATACTGCTGTTTAAAACAACAAAAAACATTGCACGTTCCACTCCCAAAATCTCTTATTTGTTTTTTAAGTCGATGGTGATGTTGCCTTTTAATGCCTGATTCCTCAAGAAAATCAAAGATCTGAGTTGAAAGAAGAATCATTCCAGGCATACACATGAACTCCAAATGGGAGTTCCACCAATTAGAGAAGCAGATGAAGTGAACTTTGGGTCCTGATATAACAATTTCTATGTGGTGGGCATAGAATTCTTGACCTTTGGCTTTACCAGCTCAGACCTCTACTTACTGAGATGAAGCTAAATTCTAACTGAGGCAGAAGTGAACTAGCAAACATTTGAGCAAGTGTAACATTTGAAGCATGCAAGGGCAGTAATACACACAACCCTGCATTCTCCATGGGCTATGGTAGAGCCCATCTTTGAGCTCAGGACAAGAGAGAGAGAGTTCACAGGATTTCACTGCAGTTAAATAATACCAACTTGTAATGAACTCTAGTTGTAGGATAATACTACCTAACTTCACACACGTAGCAGGAGAAATAGACCAAAAAAGCACGCCTCTAACCAGAGCTAAAGAAACAACTTCAGTAACTTACTCAGCTTCCAGTCACCGAAGAAGTCTGATCTCCTATCTAGTAAAAGGCAGAGGTACACATACAAGCCAATTCATTACATGCCTCATGTTATTTTTAGTCACACTAGCTGATAGTTACATTTCATCAGATTCTGAAGCAACAGAATCAGCTGTAGTGTACTGTAACAAGTTAGGCTTCAGTACAGATTAAAAGTAAATGCCATGTGTTTAAAACTTGGATTGCAGTAGGAAACCAGCCATTTTCAAAACTTCATCGGGGTCATCAGCCAGTGCCAGATTGAGAGATTGCTGAATGCTCAGCAGCTTTCTTAGAATGGGCCTGAGCTCCAAAATCTTTATTCGGTGAAAACTACCATTGATTTTCGTGAGACTGGCCGACTCAGACCCTGTACCTCTGCATTACAGTCCAGATCCTCAACTGCTGTAAATTGGTATTGCTCCATGGACTTCAGAGCAACTACTCCAATGTATACATGTTGAGAATCTGGCCCTATATTTCCTTTACTATAAGGATCCTGTGGTTGTTACATGACTGGAGCTCTCAAGTGAAATTCCAGTATGGGCTTTCACACAGCAACAGGGGCTGGGGGAGGGGAGAAACTTTAAGTGATTGTAAATTCATAGCCGCAAAAGGCAGGAGGACTCACAGGAAGATGAAGTATCTGGAATTTTTTTTGTCAACCACCAAATTATTATTGGCTTTTTTAGACACAATGGACCAAACTCTTAGCCAGGGTAAATCACTATAGTTCCATGACTTCAGTGGAGCTTTGTGATTTTACTCCAGAGGAGAATCTGTCCCTATGATCCTAAACCTGTTATCTTTAATCAGACAAACTTATCTGACTCCAATAAGAGCATGTCTAAAGACTGCAAGACTTGGCCTGATACATGTTAGTGCCTTGAAAAAACAGTATTATAGATATGAATGGTTATGTATAATAGCTGGAAAGCAGAACAAAACACAGAATGTAAGGAACATGATTTCTTAAGTAAAAAACTTGCAGATGTATCTCTAAAGTGTGTAAGAAATGCTAATATACTTTGCTGGAAACAATTTTGGAAGACTTATTCTATTATCAAATTTGTTAAACCCATTTACAATTCACTTTAATGATTAAAAGATTGCAAATGTTTGAAATAGCTATAAACTATAGACTGAGCAAAGAATCCTTTCTGGCTTCAAAGCACTGTTCTCTCTCTCTCTCTCACACACACTCACTCACTCACTCAAAAAGATTGAGCAAATAAAAAAGAAAAGACATGGATGATGGGCCATAAAGGGTTGGAGTTTCTTCAGCACAATAAAGTTTTACTTTCTCCTTTGATTGGACAGTATATTTAAGGGAGACATCATGATATATGTTAAAACTCATGGTTGCCAAAACATATCATAAAATTAAATGTAGACAATATCCCCAGATTTTGAAATAGGATATTAGCTATTTAGGCTTTTATTTTATAGTAAAAGGAACTAATGAGAGGATTTTGTTTCCTTTTCATCATCTGATCTATGATGTGATGTAGCTAATTATTACCACCACATTAATTAACGTAGAGACTGAATCATAACTGTGGCAAAAAGTTTCCTTCAGTTGAAACTTCCCAGGTGCAGCAATGGTCTGAGAATAAATTAGGTTCACCAAATTTGACAAAATTTAGCATGGTTCTTTTTGAGTTACCAGTATTCAAATAATATTTTTTGTTTAAGATGCTTTTTTGAACTCTAATAACTCAACATAATGGCTTTGTCTTACAACCTCTACCTGGAACAATCATTCTCCTATATGTATCACTCACTTTGAGTCAAAAAAACAATGAACCTGATTTCTCCTTGACTTTAATGGAGGTACTCTTGATTTACACTGGTGGGCAACTGAGATCAAACTTTGTCCTAACATGTAAAACTGACCGATGTGATTTACTGAGTAATTTGAATATGATTTGTTGAGCCTCAATTTATCATTTTCATAGTGATATTAACATCCGGTGTCAGAAAATAAGATGTTAACTGATAACCTGACTACTGAACACTTCACACTGGTGGCTCATTGATTTTAATATTGTAAACTTGTCACATCAGTTTGTCAAATAATGTTGAAGGAACAAGCTTTGCACTGTAAAATTCCTGGACCAAAGCCTGATGCTTTTACTCAGGTTTACTCAGTCCTTACTTAACCAAAACTCATATTGATTTCATTAGACTTTTGCCTAAGTAAAGGCTTTATCATGTAAACATATTTTCTTGCTACACGTAACGTGAGAGATGTTTCTTTCAATTGTATGTTTAGGGAAAGACCAGTAGACTGAGAAGAAACTTGGAACATTTCTGAGTGTAATCCAGCATATATAGAAACCTGCTTCTGAGCCTGGAAATGTTAATTAAAATGAACAAATCTCAACATCCTATTTAGCAATAGTAACCCTTAACTCTTCATAAACTTTACTGCCTAGACAAGTAGAGGTAGCAGTGTAACAATCATAAATATTTATGCGTCCATTGTTTATTTATGTTGGACTGTTGCAGATGATCTTTTAAGAAGGATGGAACAGTTTCCCCTTTCAGTGGCTGGAAACTTGAAAGAGGTTGTCAGGACTAGGACTGCAGCTAACAGAGAATCTGCTATTGCTCCAGGATTGAGCTAATACCTTGGGATCCACAAGTTCCAAGATAAAGATTTAGCTGTGATGGGTTCTCACAAAGGGAAAAACATCAAGTAAGTAAACAAACAAAGTGAAATCCACTAAACAGGAAAGAGCTTTGGAGCTGTTCAGGGAATTCCTGTTTAATGAGATCCCTAACCCCATCTCAGTGCTGCTCCCAACACTGCCCTCCTTTGTACACTGTGGTTGAGCGGGGAGCAGTTTTAGGGCTGTAGTAGCCCTCTTGCTTGGACTGAGTTGGAGGCTAACATGGGAGACTAACCTCCATCCTACCTTTTTAAAAATAGCACCCCTATCTTTTTGGATGGGAGCCACTGCTACAACTCCCTCAATTTTGCAATATCCAAAGAGGGGACTCCTGTTCAGATTCAGCTGGTGCCTTATAGGAGCACCTCTCTACCCAATCCCCCATCTGGACATATCTTGGGAATTCTCCCTGTTTTGGAAACTTTCCAAGCAAAGCAGGGAGTCCCATCACCAACTGAAAGAAGAAAATCTTCATCCTGATATGCCAGCCGGCACTTCCCATTAAAGAAGGGACTTCTTCAGACTGCCAAGTGTTGCATGACACATGTATTTTGAAAATCTGTTATGCATTCCCACACATCTGGTAAATGTCACACATTTTGAGCTACCCTTCCCCCATGCAATGTAGGACGTATGAGCCAGGAGCCCATGGATTCAGTGACGCTGACAAACCAGGTCAGTCCAGGGCTACAGGCCAATACACTTGCATTACTTTTAGCATTTGGAATTACAAACTGTGATTCATCGGTTCATATATTTTTCCTGCTTTAACCTTTCAACAACTCTCATTTCCTTTTCTT
Source organism: Chrysemys picta bellii (assembly GCF_011386835.1). Classification (NCBI taxonomy): domain Eukaryota; kingdom Metazoa; phylum Chordata; order Testudines; family Emydidae; genus Chrysemys; species Chrysemys picta. The sequence goes on along the minus strand of NC_088792.1, from coordinate 40,219,041 downwards.
AGCTAATAAACCTGTACTTAGTTTACTATAGAATTGGCTACCAGCTTTGTCTTTGGTGTAAGGGCTGGAGTACCAACTGATCTGGGGTAACTGACTGGTCCTTTGGGACTGGGAGAAACTTAATGTGGTGCGATTTTTGGTTTACGACTTTTATACCTAAGATCAGTTTGCCTGGGTGGCAAGATAGGCTGGAGAGCCTATGGGGACTGTCTATGACTCCATGGTTAGACTGGTATAGTGATACAGGAGTTCACATTTGTTAGTCTTGATTAATCTAATTACAGAACACACCACCAACATGGCATGTCTGCCCTGTGTTTTTTTTTTTTTTTTTTTTTTGATAGTCTGCCCTGAGATAGGCACTCACAGGTGTGAACCACTTCAGATAGCGTAACATATTCTATTACTTGCTCCTCTAGTGACTGGTCTAATATTTCTGTGTATTTCACATCTCATTAACTAAACTGTTGGTCCTGGGGTGCATTTACACATCCCTGTACTGTTTCAAATCTCAGCCCTTTAAGACTAAAGGGGGAGGGATAGCTCAGTGGTTTGAGCATTGGCCTGCTAAACCCAGGGCTGTGAGTTCAATCCTTCAGGGGGGCACTTAGGGATCTGGGGCAAAAATCTGTCTGGGAATTGGTCCTCTTTGAGCAGGGTCTTGGACTAGATGATCTCCTGACCCATATGGCCATTCTTATGTTCACACTGCCTTTCAGAAGAAATGGGACACATTATTTGCAATCTAACCCTAACAACACTAACAATACCAGTTTATGAGTCTGCAACTGTTTTCATGTTAATTTGCATTGTCCTTTAGCTCAAGTGGTAGATAATCATGCTCAGAGACCCTAAATTCATTCCCTGCACACGATGCAAACAGAGGTTGTGTTACACTTGTCTAGTAGTTAGACACAGTGTAGCTAACACTCTGCCCCAGAGCAAGGAGTAGAGCCCAGGAATCCTTGTACCCAATAGTCCAGTGTTGGTTCACAAATCGTTATATAACCAATGACACAATATTTTGTCTGTCTCCCTTTAAGAGTGTTCCTTTTAGACCAGGTGTCGGCAACATTTGGCACGCGGCTCGCCAGGGTAAGCACCCTAGTGGGCCGGGCCAGTTTATTTACCTGCTGACGCGGCAGGTTCGGCCAATCGCGGCCCCCACTGGCCGCGGTTCACCGTCCCAGGCCAATGGGGGCAGCGGGAAGCCGCGGCCAGCACATCCCTCGCCCGCGCTGCTTCCCGCCGCCCCCATTGGTCCGGGACAGCAAACCGTGGCCAGTGGGGGCCGCGATCGGCCGAACCTGCCACGTCAGCAGGTAAATAAACTGGCCCGGCCCGCTAGGGTGCTTACCCTGGCGAGCTGCGTGCCAAACGTTGCCGACCCTTGTTATAGACCATGGCAATGTGCTTGCCCACTCCAGTTACAGCTCAGGGGTTCAAACTTTGCTGATGACCCATGTCACAGGGGAAAAATACATGTAAGTTAGGCTGAGGACTATGGAATACATTCTGAAATGACTTTATATTGTAAAGCATTGTTTTTAGAGGTGAATGTGTGTGTGTGTGTGTGTGTGTGTGTGTGTGCTGTTAATATTTGGTTTATTGTTGCAGGTTTAGTGTTTGTATTTTGATTAATGGGAGCTGTTTCTTTAAGAAAAGTATGGGCCTCGTGTGAAATGACTGAGAGCAGTAGATAGGAGAGACTGCTTGTGTGGCCAGAGAGAGGAAGACCTTGCTTGTGTAAGCTCCAAAAAAGGTCAGAACTTGATTTAGTAACTTCTCTTCCCTGAAAGCAAGCCTCATTCTCAAAGGTGTAACATTAGCACTTATTAGGGAACTGGTTGCCTCAAGGCACTGCTAATGAGGTACAGTGCCTTCTGCCTATTAGGTCACCTATTAGAAGCCAGCCCAGCTCTGCAGGGATTAAAAACTGTGCCCATCTAATGGATGTGTGGTGGCTCTGACATGAGATGAATTTGGGGCTCAGTTCCAGCTCTCACATCACAAACTCCCACCACACTTTGGACTAGTTAACAGACTTGGCTGAGAGACCAAGAACTCCAAGAGGCGGGGAGGCCGAACTCCCTCTTACCCAAGAAGAAGGTCTCCCTACCTTAGGGATGAGGCATGCTGACAATGCTGTGTGTGTGTGTGTGTGTGTGTGTGTATTTCTCTGTAGATATGCTTGACAAGACTGTACAAGCACTCTAATAATTTTAAAGCCAGAGTTCAGTGATGTTAATTGGTTGTGATTAAGCAAATTAGCTCATTTGCATAAAATGTCATGCAGGGAGCTGCACAGAACATGGCAGTAATGCCTGCTGGATGGGAATCAGCCAAGAAAGAGCCCTTCCTCTATAGAATGTTGAGGGAAGCTCAGGGCTTCTCCCAGTCAGGCAATCTGAGCTGTCACAGACTCTCAGCTTGGGAAGGGCAGAGAATATGAAGTCTTATAAAGGTGTAATGCAGCTTCTCCTGAAGGTTGCTGTATTTCCCTGCTTAATTAAGGTTGTGTCTTCATTAGAAACACTGCAATGGCACAACTGCTGCGCCACTGTATTTGTACACACTCACTACAACTATGGGAAGGTTTCTCCTATCATTGTAGTTAATCCACTTCCCTGAGAGGCGGTAGCTCCGTCAACAAAAGAATTCTTCCATTGACCTAGCGCTGTCTACACTGAGGGCTAGGTTGAGCAAAGGAGCTGGCCCAACCCAACTATTTTAGTGTAGACCTGGCCTAAGGAAGCTGCTTCCCTGCCAATAGAATGCAGAAAAGTTGTGGCCCTTTAGTGAACTAGCAACCTCAGAAGCAGCTGTGGACTGAAGAAAGCCCTACATTTGCAGCGGAGAAATTCAGGCTAAGTCTACACTTAAAAAGCTACAGCTGCAGTAGCTCTGTGAAGACACTCACTACAGCAATGGAAGGGTCTGACGTTCCCCTCTGGTGTAATCTGGACCGGTGATCTGCTAGGTCACTCCAATCCTTGACTCTGGGAGCCAGTCTTACCCTGCTCTGCTGTGAGAACCCCCACTCCTGGGCTGTTCATGCACAGCCTGTAGAATGTAACCTGCTCCTTGGATTGTGCAACCAAATGACACTAGCCAATATCTCCGGCCCAGACACAACTCTAGGAACCTCTGTCTTTCAGTGTCCAATTATGCCTGCTGGATGCTGCCAGCTTATGAGTTTGTCAATTTAACAAAGAAATTGATATGTACCAAGCTTGTTATCCCAAGGAGAGTCCCTGACCTGCTTCAAACCAAACGCACTGCTTCAGGTAGAATAAACAAACAGATTTATTAACTATAAAGATAGATTTTAAGTGATTATAAGTCAAAGCATAACAAGTGGGATTTGGTCAAATGAAATAAAAGCAAAAAGCATTCTAAGCTGATCTTAACACTTTCAATGTATTTACAAACTTAGATGCTTCTCACCACGGGCTGATTGGTTGCCCGTCGGCTAGACTCTCCCCTTTGATCAGCCCCTTCAGTCGCTTGGTGGTGATGTCTGTAGATGGAGATGGAAAAAAGAGGAAGAGCATGGCAAACATCTCTCCTTTTATCATGTTCTTTCCTCTTGGCTTCCCCCACCCCCTTCAGAGTCAGGTGAGCATTACCTCATCGCAGTTCCAAACTGACCAAAGGAAGAGAGGTGACTCACTGGAGAGTCCTTTTGTTGCTGCTTAGGCTAGCGTCCTTTGTTCCTGTGAGGCTAGGCTGGGCTGGGTTTGTCCCATACATGCCCTAATGAGGTGTGAACTGCCTCTCTGCTCTTGGAGAGTTTTTGCCTGGGCTTATTTTAAGCCATGAAGACACATTTTCAGCCTCACAACTATATACATGAAATTATAACCTATAACATTGCTGTAACAGCAATTCTCAGTGCATCATGAGCCTTCCAAAGACACCCGACATGACAAAGTTTGCATTGGATGCCACACAATCATTTTACAAGGATGAACATGGGGGTGCTGGATGTTCCCCTGAGGTACAGAGCATCACAAAGGGGTTCTCCCATCACTGAGTTGAATTAACTACAGTGAGATGTGGTAACTAAGTCAACAGAAGAATTCTTCCACCGGCTTAGTGCTGTCTACACAGAGGGAATTATTCACATCCCCTGAAAGATGTAGCTACGTCTCTGTAAGTTTCCAGTGAAGCCCAGCCCTTATCTTCAACATTGTTAAGTGTACTGTCCCAGCCAAATTCCCTGTAGAGGTAACATTTCACGCACTTAGGCCCCAGTTGGCCCATCAATGGAGCTCGACATTTTGGCTGGAGTCTGCCAAATCTGCCAGTGCCCAATTCATTGCAGGGCCTCAAATTCTCCATGCAGTTTCAGCTGGACATTAAGATTTTTTTATCCAGTGCGGCTTTTGGTGAAAGATGTCTCATTATAAGCTACAATGGAAATATAGCATGCAAAGGAAGAAAAGACCATTGGTATTACTGGATCAGCTTTGCAGCGTGGACTGATTTAAATCAGTGATTTTTAAATCACAAAGTGAAAAGCCTTGATTTTAAATCATCAATTTTAATCAACTCTTAGATTTGTCATTCAGTTCTCTTCTAAAAAAAAAAAGGTGCATTCTCACTGGTTGATATAACTGTGGCACTTTGTACCTCAAAGCAGCACCCTGGAACCCCCATATTCACCACTGTCCTATGATTATGTTTTGTACAAAGTATGCCTTGTGATGTATCATTTTAAAAGTCTCGATCTGTTGCATATTAATATCCTGTTGGATTGTATGTGCTATCATGGTATGTGAATTTATGAACTTTTGCTATGTGTGTGTTATTGAAATATGTTGTGAGATTGGGAACACCCACAACCAGCCTTTCAGGTACAATGATGGAGTAGCCAGATGTGTTGATTCCCTTTAATGGGCCATCCACTTGCCCAGAAGCCATCCCACGAGACTTCTCAGAGAGAGCATGTAGACCGGGGTGGCCAACCTGTGGCTCCGGAGCCACATGGGGTTCTTCAGGCACTGACTCCAGGGCTGGAGCTACAGGCACCAACTTTCCAATGTGCGGAGGGTGCTCACTGCTCAACCCCTGACTCTGCCACAGGCCCTGCTCCCATTCCATCCCTTCCTGCCCCCTCCTCTGAGCTTGCCATGCCCTGGCTCCTCCCCCATTGAGCCTCTTGCATGCCACGAAACAGTTGATCAGGAGGTGTGGACTGGGAGAGGAGGCGCTGATCGGCGGGGCTGGGAGCGGTGGGAGGCTCTGGGCGGTACTGATGCGGGCGCTGCTGTCGTATTACTGTGTCTCTTTGGAAATGTACATTGGTAAATTCTGGCTCCTTCTCAGGCCCAGGTTGGCCACCCCGATGTAGATCATGGAAACTGCTTGACTAATGGGATCGGACCCCACGTCACAAGCAAAAGATCTTTCCAGCAAGCTAGAAGAAACTATAAAAGAGTGGAAGTGACATCATGACTTGGCCTCATTCCCCCCACAACTCAGCACCTGGAAACCAGTCTGGAAGACAAAGACTTCGAACAAGGGAGGGTGGTCCCAGGCTGTGTATTGAAGATTTGTGACCTGTTTGTACCATCTATCAGGGTGACACACTGCTTGATTCAAATCCTGTATAGAACTCAGACTGCAAATTTACTTTTATTTCTTAGGTAATCAACTTTGATCTCTATGCTTACTTCTTATAATCACTTGAAATCTATCTTTCTGTAGTTAATAAATCTGTTTTATATTTTACTTAAAACAGTGCGTTTTGTTTGAAACACTTATGAAATCTCAGCTCAATTTATAAAGGCTAGTGTGTGTCCTCTACATATCGAGCTGGTGGGAGTGAGGGAACAGACTGAGTAATGGGCTGACACTGGTCAGGCTTCTGACCAGTGCAAGATGGTAGAGTTCTGGGGTGAAAAGCTGGGGGGAATTGTCTGTGGCCTATTGTTGGTTCATGAGTGGCTGGCAAAGCATTCATGTAACTCAGTTTGATGTGTCTCTGCCTGTGGATATCTGTGTAAATGCAACACCTGTCAGAGGTTTGTAGCTTCACAACAGCATCACAGAGTGAGAGGGATACTCCACGTTGGTGGCCCTGGAACCCGTCACAATAACCATTAAAACATTTTGATTTACAATTACATAGAGACTTTCCTCTAGATTTGGTACATCTTTTTGCTACCTTAAATGTTTTGGATATATAAACTACTCTTAACAAAATATGTTTCACATCTACATATTATTTATTAAAGGAACAGAGTGAATAATAGTCAGTGAATTACATTGCTTATTTCAGGTCAACCTGGGGAAATTTTCAACTATGTGTAGGTGAAAGTAACTGGAGCTTAAGTTCTTACTCCCCGAAGTCTCTTGAAAATGAGTCAAACAGCCTCCTAGGTTACTTCAGCTGTTCTTCAATCTTTTAAAACTAGAAGTTCTCATCCCCTCCCTCCACATTTTTATTCATAGACAAGTTTTACTGCTTTTTAACCTCCCAATCAATTCTCAACTTCGATGAATTTGTCCAAATGAAGAAAATATTCTCTCTGTGTCTGCTGAAGAGGCTAGTGCTGTCAAAAACTGGTTTAGCACTTCAATAAGTTCTGGTTCCAGGTGCTTACCAGGTGACTTCCACCAATACAGCAGGGTGACCTTCCTTAAAATATCATCAAACATGTACTGCTTGAATGGTTCAGCACCAGCCCTGAAATTTATTATTGGTGGCATGATTGATGGGTGATTATTAGATGCCCATGTCACAGCAGCATCATCTTCTTCAGCAATTAGGCATCTACTTTGGGTTGAAAATACTGGGAAGAAACTAAGTGTTTGATCTATCTTTTTTACTGCCTGCAATTTAACTTTGTTGTTGGGTATTTCTTTCTTCAATGTATCTTGAAGTTCTTTCTAAATTCAACAGCATCAGCAATACAGTAGCAATCTTTCTGCAGTTTGTCCAACACTACGGAAATAGGTTTCAGTATATTCAGCATATCTTCTACATTTCTCTTTAGTCCGATGCTGACTACTTCGGCTGTGATAGTTCCATTTATTTTGTCATCAGTTTTTTCACAAATTGTCATCAGAATAGGCCAGTTCTCAATAAATAGCTCAGAATAAGTCAACCACTGAATTACATTGTACAACTTGGGGGAGAATTAGTTTGGATTCTCCTGCTCTCTTCAGTGAAACTGAAGGTTATGGAAATATTTTACAATTTCAGCAACATTTTCCTTTATTCCTGGAGTTGTACTTAAGTCTTTCGCTAAAAGATACATCAAATAAGCACTGTACCCTTATGTTACAAGTTTCAGGTTCCCTTCATTATCTTCTTTCTTATATTTGCTACATTTGCAGCATTGCCTGGGATAAAGCTACACACTTGACACTTGAATTTTTGTTTATAGCTTTTACTGCTACTTCTTGTAAGTATTCTGCTGTGTGGGTATTTCCTGATGTATCAATTGTTTCTGTAAAATAGACAACCCCGTCTCCTGCTGTCACACAAGCACATATTACAGTATCATTGTGTACATTGCTCCATCCATCAAGACTCAGATTAACAAATTTCCTGTCAATGTTTTTTGCACACTGTTCAATTTCCTTCTCATATACTGTATCCAGCAATCTTCCAGCAACGTCTGCCAGGTGGAGTGTAGCCTGGTTGTAACAATTGAACCAGGTGAATGAAATGTTTGTTCTGAACTTGTGTAGCGGGGCGGTCATCCCGCTCCAGTTTGGAAGGGGTTAAAAACCAGCCCTGGGAAAGGGCTGCCTTGGGGAGCCAATCATGACTGGGCTTGAGGGCAGCCAATCAGGGCCTGGCTGGGCCAGTATAAGAAGGGCTCCTGGGAAGAAGGAAGTCAGTCTTGCTCCAGCAGTGGAGCAAGAAGGACCTAGCTACCTGGTAGAGACAGGGATATCTTAGAGCAGTACTGGGAAAGGGCAGGCTGAGCTGGGGACCTCTGGTTTGGCGACCTCCCAGGCTGAGGCCTTGCAGCATAGGTCTGAGGAGATACTAGGGCTGCAGGGAGGCAGCCAGGCCAGGAATAATGAAGACAGTCCCTTAGTTTGTTTTTGTTACAGGTAACTTAATGTGTCATTGAAGCACTTGCTGGTGGTACCAGCAGATGACTTTGAAGTTGTAGACATTGCAACTGATGGATGTTCATAACCCCTTATGTCTAAAATGGACCCTGAACAAAATGGTTTAAAAAAAAAAAAGTCACGTTCACTCACTGAGTGCACTGCATTTAAAAAAAAAAAAAGGTTGATTCCTCGTACTTCAGCTGTTTGTACCACTGTTTATATTATATCTTTTTCTAAATCAGTTTTACAGGGAAAATAATTAATAAATCATAGGGATTATCTAAATCAATTTAAACGGTTATCTCTAGCAACATATGAAACAGCTTGATTTTTTTTTAAATGTTAAAATTCATAAACGCCTAATAAAACTTTAAACAGGACATCTTCATCTGTTCAATTATATTTAGCGATAAAACAATCATTTCAGAAGTCCAGCAATAACAGTAAAAATGTTGTTGTTAAAAACTCCCACAACAAACATATCAATTATATTTTGTACAAAAACATTTTCAAATTCTAAAGTAAACAATCCAACCAATTCAGATTATTGCCATAAATTTGTGTTATCTACTAGCATAGTAAGACCTGGTAGGCAGTCCCTAAGAATGGTGCAAAAATAAGTCTACTATCCAGTTGCTCCACATTGGACATGTCTGAACAATCATCTGCAAAAACCTTGTCTTCTGATGAGCATTTTTCATAATGTTGATTCATTCTGACAACCAGGCCTTCAGGCCTTGCATCTTTTTATTGAACTCTTTACATTTGGCACGTGTTCCTTTTTTACCCAGAAGTGCAGGCATTTCTTGAAAATATTCCCAAATTGGGGGGGGGGGAAGGAGGGTTATTTGTAGCTATGGCAGATTTTTTTTCCCCCCTCCAGTTCCCAGGTGCTGAAATCAACACTAGAGGCTGCACTCTGAAGAACGTTGACCCTTCTTCCCCGGGTGTCCTGTTTTGACACTAGTGTTGCTCTTTTCTGGTAGCACACTCTACTCTGCTCCCTTGTTACATAATTCCCCCTCCCTATTCCCAGAAACACAAAAGAACTAAAAACAGTATGGGACTTCTGCTCGTATAACCCACATGCCATTTGCACTACAGTATTTTATTTGTTTAGAGACTGAGAGGCAGTTAAACTAATGGATTTCTGTTTGTTTGAATCCCTGTCTATGTACACATGCAAGGAGACAGAGGAACACCATTTACTTAAAACATCCAGAAGCAAGGTCTAGTAGTTACTGGGCAGATCAGTGTTTTTCCATGAGCTGAAGAGTAAGTTTTCATGATGTGTGGAGTCATAAATATTCATTATTTGAGAGGTGATCCAATCAGAGCTCAGGTAGGGAGAAGCCATAAAATAGGTATATGATTCCACACAGATACATTATGGTGTCTCCTGGAGTCAGAGGCCCAGTCCCAATGCCTGTAATGACTTTGCCAGTCTCTTGCGCCCAGTAGCACAGCCCCTGAGTCCCCCACAGGATCAAGCCCTTAGTACAGTACATGACCAACTGTGCAATATTCATAAAGCTTGCCCTTAAAAGATAGATGTTGTTCCCCTGATTCTTTATATAGAAAAGCAGCTTTAACTCAAAATTTCTTGATACAGGCTCATGGATTAAGCATATTTATTTTTTATTTAAATGTTTTAAGAGATTATAATTTTAGTCCTTAACATATTTGGTATTAAATTCAGATTTCATTTTAAACAGGTTTATGTTTAAAAAGAAGAACTTCTTATAGTTTAAATAACAAAACCTGATTGCCCTTCCTCCCCCCCCAAAAAAACCCACAATTTTTTCTCCACCTTGATGCATTGCTACTGCTTAGCTACAATATTTTGGTATGTTCATTTCACCCAAAAATGTAAAGGAACATGCCCAGAACAGAGAAACTTCCAAAAGTCAGTGTCTACTTTTCAAACCAATGCAACTTGAGTTCTTTTTGAAACACAATCAAATACTTTCACTCCTTGTTCTTTTTATTGACTTTTAATTTTGGTCATTTGTGTTTAATATTTTTATAACTAATCTGAAAAAACATGATCTACAAATAACTGTACCTAAAATACTTCATGGTCAAAAGATATATAAGATTAGGTCATGGAATATTTGCACAGTAAGGGCCACACACGTCAGTTCTCATGTGGAACAATCCTTGCAGATGCAGTCTAAGGGCCCTAAAAGTATGGTGTATTTGTTAATTATACTAAGACAGCACATCTACAATAGAAGGTATTGTTACTTGTGGTCCACTTACTAGTGAGCTAGCACAAGCAGCCAACGTTTCCCCACATAATGACAGTAGGTACAACTTCATTATACATAAATACCCACATCTGTTTCTTGCTGGAAGAGGGTACAGGGGTAACTCCCCTCTTGCTGCTGATGCTACAGGTACATATCATTTTCTCCTTTCCCAGATGTAGGAAGAAGAGACACCCCATCCCAACAACATCCTCTCAGAATGACTTCCAGAGACAACATGGGAGGAGCCAACTCCCTCTGGGGGCTATGTGTGTACACACCAAAGAACACAGTCACCTTGCCAGCACCCTCACTTTTTTGCTATGATTAAAAAAAGGTAGGATATGTGTCAGTTCTGGGCAGCTGCATCTGAATTTCCCCTCTACGGTCCAATAAGAGCACCCACTGTAAGCTCCAGGCTTCTCAGCCATCCCCTCTGCAATGAAGTGGGAATGTTCTTTATGTTTTCTCTGAATACTGTGTGGGTGCCTCAGTTTCCCCTATGCAATTCTTAAGTAGCTAGAATGGTTGATGCCTTGTCTCCTGGCAACTGATGGCCTGGGCCCCTCCTCTGCAAAGGTGCCAACTGAAGGTGTTGGAAAACAAAGAGATCAGGTGACCTTCTGGCTGGGAAGAGACAAATGCCAAAGCAGGGGCTGGAGAGTTTCAGTTCAGAGCTGGCTGGGGAAATGGAGGAGGCCCAGACGGGGCTCTGGCTTCCCTGGCCCCAAGATGGACCTGACTTAGGGGTCCTGTTTCCTGTACCTACAAGCTCCGTTTTGGACCGTGTTCCTGTCGTCTAATAAACCTTCTGTTTTACTGGCTGGCTGAGAGTCACATCTGACTGTGGAATTGGGGTGCAGGGCCCTCTGGCTTCCCTAGGAGCCCCACCTGTGCAGATTCGCTGTGAGAAGCGCACGGCGGGCAAGGGGATGCTGAATGCTCCAAGGTCAGACCCAGGAAGGTCGAAGCTGTGTAAGCTTCTTGCCCTGGAGACAGTCTGCTCAGAGAGAGGAGGCTCCCCCAGAGTCCTGACTGGCTTCGTATGGAGTTGTTCCAGAGCCTTGCCCGATGACGCCGTGACCCCCTCTCTCTGGTGGAGACAGGAATCTCTCTTCCCTCTGACCTGGGTATTTCCAGGCCATCCAGGCTCCTGACTATACAATGTCATTCCCCAAAAGACAGACTGATACAAGCCAACAGCTCTAAATTACCACACAACTCTTTTGAAGCAGATGCTTTTATTCTTAAAGTAAAAGCATTACAGAGAAAAAAATAGTGAAACAATACAAGAAAAAAAATACATGCTAATAAACTTACCAGAGAGCACCCCAATTCCCATGCAGGGCTTTTTCCTGTGGGCACAAGCTAATCACAGCTTCAGCTCAGAACCAGCTCCCCAGGTCTTATGGGGCCTCAGTAGGTAAAAGACCTGCCCATCCTTCTCTAGGGGTTGGGCCCCCCCTTAGACCAGAATTCCTATCCATTTGTTGGATCAGAAAGAAAGCTCTACATTGGGTTATTTATTTATTTTTTTGTTTTGTTTTGTTTTATAACTCAGGCTATATAACCAAAAATCCCATCTTTGTCTGCTGGTCTGCTGGAGAATCAAGTCTGAACCAGTATATGTGAGCCTTTGGCCAGGTGGCGGTAGTAGTTCTCTGGAGGTATTCCAACCTGAGTGAAACTGCCTAATCGCCCCCCACAGTTCCTGGAGGGCTGTGCTCCCTCTCCCTCATGGAAATACATAACATCTTGCATTTTTAATACAAAGAACTCCTAGAATACTTTCCCAAGATATTGCAGGATTTATCATATATGTCCTAATGTGAAGGGGAGAAATAAGAAGTGGTTAAAGCTCTGCTCTACCAAGATGATGCAAGAAGCTGAGAAGGTTGTGGGGTTGAAAGACTCTGATACAAGAAGAAGAAAAAGTGAAACCAGTGTGTTGTCGAGAGAGAGAATTTGAAAGTAGTGAGGCAGTTCCAGACAACAAATGGGTCTCTCCTATCCTCCTGGGGTGATTGATGATACAATCAGGAATGCTGGAGTTAAGTAGGAAGATAAGAATTTAGGACCATATCCTTGTCTGGTGTAAATCAGAGCAGCTTCATTGATTTTTAGTGCAACTACACTGATATAGGCCAGCTGAGGAATGGTTCCTTAGAGACATAGGACAATATGTAAAGGAGGGCGAGAGTAAAACAACATTATAGAGATGAAAAATTATCCTGTCCAAAACCAGTTGAATCCATTGAGTCAAAGAACCATCAAAGAAAGGTACCTTCTCACAATTTGTTATAGTTTATTAATATAAATGAATAAATATCTTCTACCTTTGCTATGAATGCCTCTTAGCAATGACATATTGCCATTGATCACAATAGTATTGTTAACTTTCATCTGATTTTTTTTTTCCTGGCACACTATTAGGTTTTACTTGTCTCTTTACACACAAATTATACCAGGATATGTATATTGGTTGTCTTTTATAGTGCAGAAGAGTAATGTATTTGTTTTTCATCTTTGGAGATCTATGTTCTAGTTCTAACTCATCAGAGCACAAGTGAAAGTGAATTTGATGCTCTTATCCTAATTCCTATGTGTCCAAATCATACCACCACCAAAGTGGATTGTTTCAGTTTATGATTGTAAATTGTCAGAGCTGTGTGGGGAACCTTGTATGACTCCTATGTACAGATTGCTTGGGCTCAAGCCAGTATAATACCTCACTTTCTTTGAGCACTAGAGTATTTGTGAGACAAGTATAAGGAATATAAATCTAAAACGATAAATCCAGGTAAATAATAATACTTAGCACCAAGCTGCAAATGAAGAAAGAAAATTTGGCTTGCACTCATTTTGGCTTCTCTAAAAATGCTTTCAGGCCTTCTTCATAAAATAATCATAATCTAGAAAAGTGCATATAAGACATTCAGATCTTTCCTTCACTGGAAGACTCTAGTGTGACTGAAGAATGAGTGAATGTATGACATCATAACAATGCTGAGCAAAACAGAGGACATTTTTACTCAAACTGCTAAAGGTTCCTTGGTTCTTATTTTGCTTTTGTTCTCACCTTTTTAATGTCAATGCCTGATTAACACTTGCAAGAAAGGATGTCTTTGTTAAAAATTCAATAGTTGCTCCTTCCATTAAAATGTGAGAGCTCACGATTCCCATCTCTAGCACCAGCAGAAGCTGGGAAGACTGAACTTGCATTCCTGATACATCTAAGGTTAACAAACGAAACCTAGCAGGTATTCTTTATGCATCATAAAGTTAAAAAAAAACAATTTTTAAAATTTCACCTTTTTAAAGATCATCTTCAGGTGACTTGGCCAAAGTCACACACACAGTTTGTGGCAGGACCCAGTTCTCCAGAGTGAATTCCTGACCCCACTGGAGTAAATGGCCATTGATTTAAATGGAGCCAAAATGTCACCCTAGTCTTCAATTTAGCACATTCTCTATCTTCAGTTTCTCTTTCTAGTACAATGACAGCATTTCTAAAATTATTTGTTAACAAATAATATCTGGTTTGACTGATAAATCTTTCTGCTAATCTCCTGCAAATAATAAAGACCCTTAAGCAGGACAAACATAATGGACCCAAGAGTATTTAGCTGGGTCAGATATTATTCCGCAAATGGCTCAGATATATAGTCTACTTCATAGCAAATGCCTGTGCAAAGTTCTGCTTATAGGGAAAATATGCATTAAAAGACATTCTGCTATGCTTTATGCATAAGTGTGTCAAGACATTAAAGGGTAAAACAATTATAACAGAGCCGATACATTTTTAATCTCACAAACAGTGATATAAATTACATGAAGATAAAATCTCATCGCTGCTTCTTTTAGTGGTTACATATTAATAGTTAAATTATTTTTGAAGTGCAGCAGCCCTGTTTAATTATCATGGGTTGAAAGGGTATATGGTACATTAAGGTTTCTCCATGAGAATTACTATAGCAATGGTCTACTTAACTGGGTGAGTTCTAACACAAAGTGGTCTCTCTTTCATTTCTGTGCCTGAGACAGACATACACGCTTTCCGCTAGTTTTACTCGCATGGACCCTTGATCCTGCAAAGATTTATGTACGGGATAGGATTATTCAGAGTGCATTAAATTAAGCACGTGGACAAATCTTTGCAACGTATTAACCATAGTTCCGATAGTTTAGTACTGTACATCTATCTGTCACAACCATTTACTTTGCATCAAAAGGGGCTGACTTGTCCAAAAAGGATTACTAGTGACATCTCCTCATTAAAAGTGTTTATTGGTATGAAATATTCCATATGCCTTTGCTTTGCAAAAAAAAAAAAAAAAAAAAAAAAAGATTTTGAACAGAGGAATTTATAAAAATCAGGATTCCTGTTCCATAGACTTCGTGCTCTGGTTGGCTACAGTGATACTTTCCAGAGACATAGCGTGACCTTCCCCACTTACACTGTCTGATTCTCTTTCACCCATCTCCACGCTCTCTCAAACAGCTCTCGGGAGCAGATTGCCACTGTTCCTTTCCCTTGAACACCGCTTATTCTCCAGCCCTCTTTCCCGATCTCCAGCTGATCTCAATGCCAGAAACTGACATAAGCAAAAGTCAGGACCAAGCCAGTTTCTCTAACTAATATTCTTCTTTGCACTTTAGATGGCAGCAGCAGGACCATGAAAAACTCACTGAGTTTGGGGATTTTCAGGGACATCCCTCCCATCAATAACCAAAATGCCTCTTTATCCTCCCGTCTAAGGACAAATCCTTTTTTAATTTGATTCCCTTTCTCCATCCTCCACCAACTCCCCCCTCCCTCCCCCGAACGAACGCTGCTACGGACACGCTGCTCCTCGCAGAGCCCCCCTTTGTGTTTGCTGGGGGCCGGGAGCAATCCGGGCGCCAGTGGGGAACTGGGGCCCCCTCTCGCCCGACGTGGGCTGGGGGGCGCTGGGCGCAGAGCTCCTGCCTCTCTCGGCTCGCGCTCCAGCCGCCTCTCCCGAGGGGGAGGAAGGGGGGCTCCTCTCTCTCGCTAGCTCAGCCCCAGGAAAGTGCAGCAATTGGGCAGGTCGTTTCCGGCAGCCTGGACCCGAGCAAGGGGAGCGGGGCCGCTCGGGGTACCCAGCCAGCGGCGCGCGCTCCCCACGTAGGACCAGGCAGCAGCGGCGAGGCGCCCGCTCCAGCCCCAAACTAGTTCCCCGCACGGCTGGCCCCGCCAGACACCGGCTTCGCCTGCGGGGCTCCTCGCTTGGTTCCCCATCCCGCGCCTCCGCTGCGAGGAGCGGCTCTGCCTTTCTGGCCTGAACCCACGGGGCTGGAGCAACAAGACGCGCGGGGAGGGGGGGGGGGGAGAAACTTATGTTGTTTCCTCCTCCCCTAGAGCCGCGCAGAGCCGTGTCGCTCCGGTGCCGGCGCTGACGGGCAGGGGGGAGGTTTTGCCTTGAACTGCGCGTGGAGAGGAGCCACCAGCCCCCCTCCCACTGGGCGGGCAGGGGGGGTCCGGCCAGCCGCCGCAAGGAGGGAGAGTTGGGCGCCTGGCGGCCGGAGCTGGGCTTGTCCTCGCCTGCTGCTGCGTTCTTGGGGCTGCTCCCGCCGGAGGGACCGAGCCAGGCGTCTCCCCGCGGCTGGAGGGGAGCCGATGCGAACCAGAGGCGCCCCGGCCGCGGCTAGCAGTGGGATCTGCGTGACTCTCCCGGGCCCCCCGCAGGCGAGCGGCGCAGCGAACGAGCGAGCCCGGCAGGCTCGGGGCGATGGCGAGCCCGAGGCACGGCCACTTAGCGGCTGCAGCGCTCTTCCTTGCCCAGTGCTTGGCAGCCCGCTTCCAGCTCGTGGACGGGGAGACGGCGCGGCGACCTCAGGGTAAGAGCTGCTGCTGAAGTTCCCCAGTCCCTTGGCGGGGCTGTTCGGCGGGGCGGGCGGGGCACCCGGCCAGGCACACGCCGATCAGCAGCCCACCACCGTGGCCTCAGATCCGGTTCCCCCCAGGCTCCAAAGCTGTGTGAGGCCAGCCCCCTGCCCCAGCCTCCCCTGTAGCCCCCACCCCACTTTGCTGAACGGCCGAGGAAGATCGAGCCTGTCCCCCCTTCAGCGAAGGGGTGTCTGCAGTTAGATGCTGCGGTTGGGGCTGGGTTTGCCCCTTGCCTCGGGGTCCGTGGGACGATCGCTGCTTGTAGCTGATGGAGCTGGGACCTACCCGCTCCCTCTTCCCGGGTATATTGGGGGTAAATCGGGAGCCGCTCAGCTGAGGGTGTGTGTGTATGTGGGTTGGGGGGGTGTTTCTCTCCTGAGTCCCAACTTCTCAGTAGGGCCCAGGAATCTCAATTCCAGCCATGATACTTGGGCGGTGGGAGAGACGCGCTGCAAAGGCAGAATGGCCTTAATTAGTCACCTAACTGGGCTGAACACTCAGGGAGCCCGAGTCTCCAGGGCGCTGTGACCCGGCCCTGCCCCCCAAAGCCTTTCGGAGAGACCTTGCTTTTGTAAAGCGCAGCAATAATTGCCACACCTCCTCGCTGGAGGTGAGCAGGCTTGCAAAAGGGAGCCCCTGTTCTCCGCTGGGCTCAGCGGGTTCCTTGCGGTTACTAAATAGGCTGCGTTCTCTATGTGGGTCTCTAGTAATGGGCGTTGTCTTCACTTATTGCCAGATTTTCAGAGGTGCTGAGCAACTCCAGCTCCCTCTGACTTCAGTTGGAGTTGAGGTTGCTCATTATCTCTCAAAACCAAGTTGTAAGTGTCACCGGTAAAGTTTACCTCCCCTCTTCAGCACACATTAGTTCAGGTACTGGCAGGTGCATAGCTCCAGACCTTGCTGTGGTACCATGGGCTGACCACGTTTGCTTGTAACCATTTCAGGGTCCTCTAGTTCAAAACTTTCCTAGAAACACCTGTTAGTGCATCAGGCCAGCCACATGTTGTGGGTTCTCATCAGCTACCCAGTCTTTCCCAAAACGTGGTCCTCTTCCTGGTCATCATATCCCATAGACCTCTACATGCTTTTAATCCATAGGGGGAATTGCCAGAGAAGTCTTGGCATGCTTGGGAAAAGTTGGCTGATAAATGGGATAGGGTAAACATTTTTAGCATAATAGGAGGCTAAGAATAACAACTGAAAGCTGCTGTGTTTAACATTATGGGTTAGGTTTGGAAATGCAAGTATTTTATTATCATTAAACATCCATCTTTAGAGACAAAAGGACACTTTATTCTCCCTCCCCTGCCACCCAAAAAGTTAACCCCAAACTGAGTCCTGTAGCCCTTCTACAAATAGTCTAAGAAAACTAACCCCATTTTGCACAGGTGGTTTGATACAAATGTGAAGAGTTGAGTGACATGAACAGGATAGATGTAGGAGTTTTAAAAACATCCACCTAGGGCTATGCCAGACAGAGAGGGCCTACCACTGAGTTTCGGAATTGCAGGTTGTTGAGGGCTCACATGTCAGTTCAGAGAAAACCCAGAAGGAAGGTTTTCATATACTCTTGTTCAGCATTATATGTCCAACCCCGTGCTTACATTTCTAGGGCTTTGCCTTTAGGAAGCATACAAGAATATTATTTACTGTAAATCACTAGAGAAAATAAAGGAAAGGGGTGAGGCTATGAAAAGAAAATAATAAAGATGTAAGGCTGTAGTCTGAGCATGTGAAGTTCATCAATCTTCCACCATAGGTATGTTTGTGCAGAAGAAGTGTCAATAATTTCTTGATTAAATACAGTCTATTTGATGAAGTGAATGATCAATGCACACTGCGGGTCATTCATTGCTGATTTAGGGTTTAGAGTTGCATTATTTTAACAATGTCTATCTCAGCACTAAATAGAATGGCATATCACCTGCTCATTAATCTGTTATTGGTTTATTAATATGGTGTGTCTTAACCTGTTAAGGAAAAATATTTAAGCTTTGAATATCACCCATGGTGTAAAGTACCAAGATGGTTATTATAAAGGTGTATTTTATTTTTGTGTTAAGCAAGTCCCGATGAAATAATCTGTAGGAGATAGTCTTCTCTCATAACAGTAAAATGGAAATTTTAAATGACAACTTTTGACAGGTAGCTTGTTGTGAGGTTTGTTATCTTTTTAAATCCTGTTTCTGAAAATATGATGTTACTATCACAAGCATGTTGTCGAAATTCAATAATAGAAACTGAAATTCATTCAGCCTTAATATGTATGGTTCTTTCATTCTTTGATAGAGAAGCACAGTAGAATAATAGACTATATTTCTTACAGCAAGTAGAGAATGCTGTTATGCAGAGCAAGGAGACCTGACTGCAACAAAAATACATTCTGAAAGTTCCATTTTATATCCCTGTGTCCAAGAAATAATTTTTTGAAAATGAACATCTGTATCTAACTTCAGTTTATGTGGTCTGAAATGTAAAAAGTGCCATTTAAAAGTTTTACTTTTACATAGAGTTCAATACCATGCCCCTTCTGAACGTTTAAATATAGTCTTCTAAATTTTAAACTGAACCAAAAATCTTCAAAATAACTGCAAATGCTTAATGGGAGTTTGATTGTAATTTGTTTCTGATCTATGCATTATTTACATTCTCAGGAGTAAAATGCATTCTTGTAATTGAAATGAAATAAAAATAGAAAGGAATGCAAACAATATATGTGGTATAGGTTCTTGAATAACTGGAGTAAAGAGAGGATTGTTATCAAATTAATATCATGATTTCATATAAAAGTGACCCACAGTTTGCTGAACCACAGTTTTGTATAGCTTTTGCCAGCAGTTCAGAACTAGTCCCTTCAAACTTCCTGAGATAATAACTATTTGTCTAGTAGCCTTGAGGTTTGACGTTTAGCAATCAGTCAGGGCCGGCTCCAGGCACCAGCTTACCAAGCAGGTGCTTGGGGCGGCCACTTTGGAGAGGGGCGGCACGTCCAGCTGTTCGGCGGCAATTCGACTGACGGTCCCTCACTCCTGCTCAGAGCGAAGGACCTCCCGCCGAATTGCCGACGCAGATCTCGATCGGGGCTTTTTTGTTTTGTTTTTTGTTTGGCTGCTTGGGGCGGCCAAAACCCTGGAGCCGGCCCTGCAATCAGTAATTTTATAGCAAACGTGTCTGGCTGTAAACAAACAAAAGGTTCCTGGTTGTGGAATTAAATTTGAAGTGTTTGTGCTGCTGATGAATAGGAAGCATTTCCACTAGAGGGCAGAACTGTTGTCCCTTTCAACTTAGTCTTTCAGCAGACATGGTTCTTTTCAAAACGTTTCAGACCAATTGTCTTATATTATTTTTTTTTCTA